>NC_134406.1:161203857-161526357 GCF_038048845.1 Mixophyes fleayi
ACAGCGGCAGTTCAATAGAAACAAATGTGATGAAGAACAAGCTGATCCGTTTAGGTGGTAACCCAGAGCAACCGCAGATGAGTTACTGGTACAACAACAGTTCAATAGAGTCAAATGTGATGAAGAACAAGCTGATCCTTTCAGATGGTAACCCAGAGCAACCGCAGATGAGTTACTGGTACAGCAGCAGTTCAATAGACACAAATATGTTAAAGAACTAGTTGATCCCTTTAAGTGGTAACTCAGGACTACAGTAGAAGAATAGCTGGTATGGCAACGATTCAGAAGAAACGGAAATAGTAACAGAGTTGGCTGATCCGTTTAAATGATAACTCAAACAACCACAGTTGGATTGCAGCAATAGTTCAGTAGAAACAGCAATAATGAAAGGCTTGGTTGATCCATTTAAGTGGTAACTCAGGTAGCAGTAGTTGATATACTGATACAACACAGTTCAGTAGAAACAGCAATAATGAAGACTTAGTTGATCCTTTTAGCTGGTAGTTCAATGCAACAGGTGAAAGAGGTTCCTAGTGAAGTTAGGAATTGAAATTGTAAAACGGAGAAGTCCAATGACTGAAGCTGTAGATTGAGACACTGAATGCAGCAGGGGAGACCTGATAAAGCGAGAGTTCCAATGAAGACACCACAGATTAAACACAGCAGATCTTGAAGCAATGATGCACAGTAACCACGGGTAAGTCACACGGGGAAAGCCCAATCCTGACAAGAGTAAGTAACTTGAAAAACAGGATCCAGAGAGCAGGAACTGGGAGGTTTAAATAGCACTCCAAATGCACCAGGGCCAATAGGAGCGCGTGGGAGGTTATAGAGAGAACAATGATTGACACATGCACAGAATGGAGCCAGATGAAGACTGAGGCTAAAACACTGGAGACTTAAACCGTTTATGAGACAGAGGTAACAACGCCGGTACTTGTCCACGGGGCCGGTGTGTGACAGTGTCCTAATCACTCCATTGAAATAAATAGGACCATTGAAAAGAATGTGAAAGCTCCATCTATGGATTTCTCCAATACTAGCCAAACAGGCTAGTTATATAATTGCTTGACATTTAGACATCCTTCTGCAGTTTTCAGGTGAATTCCAACTGACTCTACTTTGCTAGCACTTTGATTATGCTCAGTATTGAGATCTTACTACTATTTCATTAATGTAATTGTGGTGGGAGCTTTCAATATTCAGCACCAACACACCATGTTAATGAATGAACTAAACACTAATTTCAAGACTTCTCTAATTTCAAAACATCTCTATTGATGTGATAAGCCAGTTAACGCTGCTTGGGATCTTAATGAGTAACACGACCCGCCCACTATTACCATTACTGCGGTAATAGTGCGCATTATTACCGTTAGTACGGCAATTTTAATGCTGATTTTTTCTTGCAGCTTTGAGAGCTGCAAGCAGAAGTCCGCGTTACATTTAGCGTACTAACGTAATAGTGCGCAAGCCGCGTTACTCTCACGAGTAATGCGGTCAATTGAATTCCTCCCATTAAAACATAAAGAAAAATAAAATAAGGATGGTCTGAAAAAGACATAATGCGTCCAGCAAGGAGTCCAAATGTCCAATTAGTCTATAACTAATCAATTTTTCAAGTATTAGGATGTTTCCTAGATTGAGCTTTTCTGATTTATTCCAATGTGCACACTCATTTAAATTGAGTCTTTACATGTAGTGCATACATTGAAATGAATGGGCATAGTAAAATGAATGGAAGCTTCTCAGACATTTTTAAACCTTTATTGTGAATTCACTTTTTTTTTAAAGTGATGGAAATCGCTAAAAATCGGTGCTTCAAAAATTAGAGTTGGGACAAAAACTTCCTACTTTAAGTCATTCCTAGTGATTTTGATTGATATAAGAAAGGCTGGAAAATTGAGACCAATAAGAAGTAATCACTGAGATCGTAGCTTTTTGACCCACACCCTTGTACAGACAAGTGGTTATGAATAAACACGTGGAGTGCTAGTTACCCAAAACCGAAGAGCTTCAGAATGCAGTTCACCAGGCTTCACTAATGGGATGCATTCAGTCAGTGACAAGTAAGTGGGAATGCTGCTTTAACGAATAAATAAAGCAACAAATTATTTCTTTAAAACACTTTACATGTGTGTCCCTTTAAGTGTGCTTTCAAACATTATTAATGTCTAATTTCTTAGGAGAATGAGTGAGAGGATTGACTTTTATGTTGGGAATTAGCTGCATCTGTTCAGGTTCATGGAAACCATATGTTGACTGTCCCCTTGTGACAGAAGAACTGCCTGATCTCTCTTGGTGAGAAATGGTTGCGTATAACTCTTTAAAAACTTAAAAGACCCATAAAGCAAATTTATCAGTTTTCATTAAATTTTATTTCCTTCCCAATGAATAATATATTTACAGTTGTATTGTGGCTGCTTATTTTGCAATTATAAATATTTAGTGAAGGCCTGTTAGCTTCTAGAGTGCTGAGTTTGAATATGAAATAAAAAAAAAAGATGAAGACCACAAACGACCAAACAACATGTTTATAGCATTTTACAACTTAAACTAAATAATATTCCATTTTACTTCCCTTTTATATGTACAATCATAGCCAAACTCTTTCTCTGTTAATATTCCGAATTTTTGTTTTTGATTCTGAATGTTATATTGTACAGTATAGTCTTTTAAATCAGAAAATTAAAATAAATGGCATTAACAAAGTTATTGATACCCTAGAATTCATTTCTGGTTGTACAGTCTGAAATAACTTCCCCTGTTCATATACGACACACATACAACATTGTCAAGCACCTAACTTTACCATGAAAGTCTTCTGCCATCGTCTTTCAAGCCTGAGACCCCTCTTTTTCAGCTCTCCAATAGTGTCGGCAGAGGACAGGCTTAAATGAATCAAACACATTAAAGAATATCAATCCAAGTAGGATTATGGCACCAAACAACAGATCAGCTCTAGTTTTCCATGCAATGGAGAGGCTTTGCAGACCAGCATGTCTACAGCATGATACAACCCTCTTCTAGTCAAAGTGCAATGTGTATGCAATCTTCTTTGCTAATAAGGTATCCTCCATCTAGGCTAGAATCACAGCAGTGCTGTTAGACAAGTGCCAGTTCCAAGCAAGCGAATGTGGACTAGATTTGATCCCCTGGATGACATTGTTGATATTAACTTACAGTTCCTTACTGCTATCTCCCATGCTATCTGCAGTATACATTCTACCACTTGGTGAAAATAATCAGACGTCATGGCCTGAACTACCACTGCTATGCGGTTGACACTCAACTGTATCTGTTGGTTGCTCTGGATACTTAGGATCCAATACCAATCCTAAAGGGCTGTTTATCTATGCTCAAGGAGTGGCTAAGTGTCAGTTGGCTGAGATTGAATCTTGATAAAACAGAGGTCCTTATGATAGGAGTTCAATATCAAATTGCAGCTGGGGCATCCCACTTGGGGGTTCAAAACTTGGGGTTTGAAGGTGCAAAACTCTGATTATGTGCGGAATCTTGGAGTTGCACTTGATTTTGACTTGACATTTAAATTTCAGCCATGATCAAATCCTTCTTATTTCATCTGAAGAATATAGCCAGAATCTGACATGTGACTCCCCCAGAATATCTTCCTACACTCATAAATGCATTTGTGTTTCCATGTTTGGAATATTGTAATGCACATTATTTGGGACTCCCAGAGAAAGAACTACACAGCTTACAGCTGGCACAATTTGCAGCAACCAGGCTGTTAACCAACCAGACCATAACATCTATTCCATTCCCTTCACTGGCTCTGTAAGATGGTGAATCTATTTCAAAATTGACTTATTGACATTCAAGGCCCTACACAACAAGGTTCCTGGGTACTTGAATCAGCCTTTGAACTAGAAGCAACTACTCCCACTCACTCATTTCGATCCACAGTACCTAGAATCTCGCATACTTCATTTGGGGCTTGAGCTTTTAGCCTTGCTGCTCTGCAATTCATTGCCACAAGCGTCCACCCCCTCCCCCCCCAACTTGTCTTAAAATATCAGCAATCTCCAGTCAGACATTTTTATGTCTCTCTCACACCATATAACTCCCTTTCATTGATTTGGCAATAGAGGGTGCAAAGCTGTACCTCTCGTCCAAAGGCCAGCTTGAAACTGTTTGACAAATGATTATGGTTCTTTTCCCACCATTTGAACAATCCTGCGCTGCTATCTTCGACCAACTTTTCACTGTCCAAGTGAAGTGGGCTACAGTGCCATGAGGCTTATCCTTCCTAATAAAATTATGTATGGTGGAAGCAGGAATATCAAGGTCTCTGGAGATTGCTTTGTAGTCTTCAGATTGTCCATGTTTGACTATAATCATCTGTCTGACCTTCTCAGACAATTCTCTAGCTGTCTGTTCTCCAAACTCATTGCCATACATGCAATACACACAGTGGCACAAAACAGGAGAAGTTGTTTCCTCCATTCAAGCTTGTTTAATTAGTCATAGTTATATTGCAGGCACCTGCTACTCACCACAGGTAAGTACAGTTCTGAAGTGAAGGAGAATCACCTGCTTGAAATCTAAGTATTCCTAATTACTTCTAAAAGGTGGCGATAATTTTGTCAGACCCATTTAAGGATTTATGTGTGGCATAAGCTATGATTTTGTACATTTTTCTGATTTTTGTGTTTTATTCAACTGCAAAACAAAAATCTACATATGTGGATCAACAATATTCTGGAAGAAATGGTACACTGTTAGATATACCTACAAGGGTGCCAATATTTTTGACCATGACTGTATATATATTACACAGTGAACTACATTTCATATTTCTTCAAAAATCTCTGGCCTGGCGAGTGGTAAGGCTGCCTGCCGGTGTGACCGGGAAGCTGAGCATTGCTGCACTATTGATAAGTTGTGCAATTGAAGATTTTCTATCACTGCGATAGGCAGAAATAAGAAATTTTCAAAATTGGCAGATAAGTAGACCCCGGAATGTGAGTGCTTCATGCACAGAGTTTAGATTCAATAGTGATCTTTGATCTAATCAAGTCCTATCCACAACATTGGACACTATAATGCATGAGAAGACATTTATAAATGTCAAATTTATCTTCAGATTTTTCTGATAGTGAGAAAGTTTTAAAAAAAATTGTAATATGTAATTAATGTCATTGGCTTTTTTTTCCTATTAAAAAAAATTAAATTATTAAGTATAGCATCTATGCAAAATGTCACCATATGGGCATTACTGATATAATAAAAAGTAAAGAAAAAAGGCTAGTATTTCCCTTTAAAAATGAGCAAACTTTAATTTCTGCTGTAGTGTTGAAATAACCGTAATCTTTCACCTAAATAACCTTTTTCTTTAAAAATAAGCAATCAACTTAAAATGTATAAGCCGAATTTAAAGATGTGAGTAGTTAATGGACGTGAGATCTATGTATTAGATGACATGGCATAAATATAACATTAACTTAAGACCTTACACAGTGCAAGATAATCACTTTTTAGCACATGCAGGATGGAAATTGATTAAGTGCAAATCACAGGAGGATAGATTGCCTTATCACTGTTATGGCAGGCCAAATAGTTTGAGAGCTGAAAATGGTAGGTGGCAAAGTTTTTCCCAGTTTGCAAAATAGAGCATTCTTCTTGGTTGCTAATTTAGACTGAGTCTGGTATGGTTGACTGTTCTTTTTGTGTGAAGGTAACACAGGAAATTAGATAAATGTTAATATTACAATTCCATTGAAGCCTATTACCTGCCACTCTACTTGTCTATTTGTCTGCTTGAAAAAAAAAAACAATCTGTGCGCAAATCCAGTTATCATTATTACAGTTTTCAGTAGAGATGGGCAATCTAATTTGGTTTCTGAAATTTGGCCAAAATTCATAGATTCACTGCCGGTGAATTAAACAGTAAATCCTAGTTCACCATAAAAATCTGCAAACAAATAGCAACCACTAGATATTGGGCAACCCCGCCCTTTTGTACAACGCATTTCTGACCAGCAATAGCCTGATTGGAACACCTATACCAAAAATCAGCTGGGCTGATGCCTCTATGGGGGTGAGCTGAAACAGCATTGTTCCCCCCCCCCCCCCAGTGTCTACAACCCAGGCATGTGGAATCTTAACAAATGGCCTTATCAGTGTGGAGTTTGGGTTAGGTACTAAATTTCGGCTTAGTAAAAAACAACATGACTTACCACGAGGATTCTGAAACTCTGATGGCAGACATGCTGATATTGATGACTGTTTGAAAAACTGATGTGCAACCATTTCAATGCATGATGATCCCGGCTCCCAGGATGACATCAGTTTCCACAGTGACAGTGTGATTGCGGCTGTTAAAGGAGCGATGCAAGGACGCGTGTGCTGTACAATGTCCATGACTTAGTAAAAAGCATTGTACAACACGCGCATCCTTGCAGACGTCAATGTCAGCATGTCTGTTATCAGAGTTTTGGGATTCTCGAGTCATGGTAAGTACTGTCGTTTTTTAGTAACCCGTGATTATGAGTACCACCGTGGAGTTTGTATGTTCCCCCCATGTTTGGGTGGGTTTCCTCCAGTTGCACCGGTTTCCTCCCACACTCCAAAAACATACTAGTAGGTTAATTGGCTGCTATCAAATTGACCCTAGTCTTTCTCTATCTCTCTTTATGTTAGGGAATTTAGACTGTAAGCTCCAATGGTGCAGGGACTGATGTGAGAGTTCTCTGTACGGCGCTGTGGAATTAGTGGCGCTATATGAATAGCTGATGATAAGGGTTGTAGAAGAAATGACGGTATGACATTCCACCATATACCAGACCACTTCCACCACTGATTGGGACCCCTGGAGTAGAAACTTTGCCACACCAATGGTCTAAGCATGATATGCATCTGCGACTGTTGCACTTTGTGCCAAAAGCAAATTTCTGATAAACTTTGCAGGGATTCTGGGTAGCCCGACTGGTTTTCAGTGGAGGATTCGTAACTTCTTCAAGAGGGGAGCTCAATTTTTTTGCTCTCCCCATAAAGACACCTGTCCTGGACTGACCATCATGGGGCTGGTTTTCAGTATAGCATGGGGGGCTCCATGCTTGTGGTCTTCCTGTTATAACATGAACAAAAGGTCAGTTGGTAAGGGTGAGATTTTGTTTATTCAAATCCAGGTGAAATTCACAGCAATTTGTGATTTTAGGCTCAAATTCATCAAAATTGTGGCAAACAATATCTCTGGGCTTTTATTTAACCACAAACTTCAGCTTTGTGGTTGCTGCAAAGCTACAGATTACTTACTCTACCACTGCAGATGTGTGAAAGTGTGAACTGATAGAACATTGCTGGTTAATTGCTGTATTCTACATAGGCACATTACAAATTGCCATTTCCGATTTTGATCCTTTCTAAAAATACAAACCATAAGTATGGAGCAGCAAATTTGGAACCCGACAAATAAAACACTGAAAAAAATAGAGGTCGTTCTGACAGACGAGATATTTGTAAACGATAGGAAACAGACATTTAAATCAATCCCTTTGTCTTTTGTGTTTTTGTGGAACAAAACTGAGAGAATGGGTTAAAGGAGTGAGGGTGGGGGAAGATACATAAAACAATTATGTCAAAAAGAAAAGGAAAACAGGAATTCAGTCAGTATCAGTGATGACATCAAATTTCATGTTAACAATCGACATGGAGCCCGGTGTGGAGATCCTGAAGGCAGTCCTACGTACGATCAGCAAAAGGAGTGCATAATCACGGTGTGTAAGACTGTCCAGTAGAGGGTAAGCAGTTCCGGCTCTCTCTAAGATACCAGGGGGCCCAGATGAGGTTGAATGTATGCTATTTATCATGCAAATTATTTTTTCCATTCTTGCGATATGCCAAAAATTATTTTTGATGGCCAATCATGTATCCATAGTTTGAAATGGGGAGAGGAAACCCCATATGGAAGTCTGATTTGTTCCCTAGTGGGACAAGGGGTGATACGGTGGAAGATAATTCAACTCGGCAATGGCAATAATCCCAGAAAGACATACAAAATTTGAGAGAGAGAGGAAAGACTTATATGAGGTGGGCTTGTTGACAATGGATAGGCAGCAAATAGAGGTTAAGAAGTAAACCCCTGTTTAATGGGTTTCCAAGTCCACCCAAGCAATGGTATTGTAGAGGGTGAAAGTAGCTGCACTTTGACTCAGATGGGTTGCCAAGTAGTAGAAGTTGATGTCCAGGAATTGTATTCCATCTCTGATACTGGTATTCATAAGGATAGCCAGGAAGATCCTGGGAGTCTTACCATTCCAGAAGAATCTCAGGAAAGAAGATTGTAAACGGTGTCCGGGATTCGGACTGGAAGTGTTTGGAACAGATAAAAGAGTTTTGGAATCAGATTCATCTTACTAGCAATGATCCTTCCTACCCATGTGATAATTTAACCTCTCCAGGCGATAAGATTCCATTTGATTCTATTAAAATCTGGGAGAAATTCTCTTGGTACAAATGTTCATAAAGAGAAGTGATATGTACCCCGAGGTATTTCATCTTATGCTTTTGACATTTTAGAGTAAAAGTCGAATGAATAGGAGCCTTCCGTGGTAGTGGAACATGTAACAGCCTCAGGCTTAGAGAAGTTCATTTTATAGCCCGAGAGGATGCCATAATCTTCCATTAGCTGGTAAAGTGGTGTTAAAAGGACTGGGGGTGGGTAAGGGATAAGAGCACATTGTCTGCAAATAAGGAGATTTTGAATTCCCAGATTCCCACCTGCACTCATTGTATACAGTCAGAATGCCTGATCCTATTAGATAAGAGTTCACCAGGGCAAAAACCAGGGGTGACAATGGGCAAACTTGTCTGGTCCCATTAAGAAATTATATTGAATCAGAGAACGATCCATTGAATAGGACTCTAGTAGTGGGAGAGGAATATAAAGCAGCAATAAGCATAAGGAATTTCATTGAGATCAAGTGGCTCTAGCAACACTACATACTTCGCGTAGAATTCGTTGCCAACCATGGCACACTACAGTAACACGAACTCTACAAAAACTTTCTCGTAAAGCAGAACGTCACTGGCGTAAATCTTGTGCCTCTAATGATTTTATCACATATACTGATATCTACCACTCCTACAGAAATGCTCTGGACACTGCTAAACAAGCATACTACCGATCTCTCATCTATGCTCAGGCTTCTAACCCCAAACGCCACTTTAACACATTTAACTCTCTTCTGAATCCTCCTGTCCCAAATCCTCCAACTAACATCAGTGCACAGGATCTTGCTTCCTATTTCAAGGACAAAATAGATAAGATCAGGCTTGAAATGGTATCTCCCTTGACTAGCAATCTGCTCAATTCCTTTGTAGCACCCTCTGACACTCTCTCTTCATTTGATCCCACAAATGAAGAGGAAGTTTCTACTCTCTTCTCATCTTCCTACTCTACCTCCTGTCCTCTTGATCCCATTCCCTCACAAATGGGTATGTCCCTGTCTCCTGTGTTCATTCCCCCTGTAGCTAAAATCTGTAATCTATCTCTTTCTACTGGTATTTTTCCATCTATATTCAAGCATGCAGTGATTACTCCCATTTTAAAAAAACAGAATTCTGACCCTAACTCTCTCATAAATTACCGCCCCATCTCCCATGCCCCTCCAAGCTTCTCGAGAGAATTGCCTACACACGCCTCACACACTTTCTTACAGCAAACAACCTATTGGATCCTCTTCAGTCAGGCTTTCGCTCTCAACACTCCACAGAGACTGCGCTGACCAAAGTTGTCAATGATTTGATCACAGCAAAAAATAATAACCAATACTCTCTTCTAATTCTCCTGGATCTCTCTGCTGCATTTGACACTGTTGGCCACTCTCTCCTCATACAAACACTGCAATCCCTATGTCTTGAAGGCACTGTCCTATCCTGGTTCTCATCCTACCTATCTAATCGCTCTTTCAGTGTTAATTTCTCTGGATCCACCTCTGCTCCACTTCCTTTATCAGTTGGAGTACCACAAGGCTCAGTCCTAGGTCCTCTGCTATTCTCTATCTACACCACTTCTTTTGGAAAACTAATAAGCTCCTTTGGATTTCAGTATCATCTCTATGCGGATGATACACAAATTTATCTATCCTCTGCTGATCTTTCACCATCTGTGTTGTCTCGCGTTACTGACTGTCTTTCTGCCATTTCATCTTGGATGTCTTCTCGCCAACTCAAACTCAATCTTTCAAAAACTGAATTAATAATATTCCCACCCAAGAACAGAAGCTTCCTGCCTGAGATTTCTATTTCTGTCGATAACATGACCATAAATCCCACCCCGCAAGCTCGTTGCCTAGGTGTAATCCTTGATTCACAACTGTCGTTTATTCCCCACATCAACTCTATATCTAAATCATGTTACATACACCTAAAGAACATTTCCAGAATACGCACATATCTGACACAAGACACCGCAAAAACATTAATTCATGCACTCATCATCTCCCGCATCGACTATTGCAATTCCCTCCTTACTGGTCTTCCCAAAGTCAGACTTGAACCCCTACAATCTATTTTGCACGCAGCGGCTAGACTGATTTTCCTTACTAACCGTTATTCCTCTGCTGAGCCACTCTGTCAGTCTCTACATTGGCTGCCTGTATTTCAACGAATCCAATATAAAATTCTTCTACTAACATACAAGGCCATCAACAAAATTGCACCGACATACATTTCTTCACTTGTCTCGAAATATCTCCCTACTCGACACCTCCGTTCTGCACAAGATCTACGTCTCTCCTCCACTCTCATCACATCCTCCCATTCTCGGTTACAGGATTTTTTCCGGGCTGCACCTACTTTGTGGAATTCCCTCCCAAGCACAGTAACACTTTCCTCTAGTCTTCAAACCTTCAAGCGTTCACTGAAAACCCACCTCTTCAGACAAGGTTATGATATTCCTCAACCACCATCTTAATTTCCCTATATTACCCTATTGCCATCCTCTACACTGCTAACACAAGACAATAACCTTCTGACCAACATTGCAACACACACAGCCCACTCAGTACTTTTACCTTTGCAGTCTGGGTGGTCCATTGTGCAATATGATGTAGCACATGCCCTTGTGTTTCTAACTCCCATTGTCCTATAGATTGTAAGCTTTCGCGCAGAGTTCTCTTACCTCTCTGTCTGTATGTATTACCCAGTATTGTCTTATTAATGTTTGTTCCCAATTGTAAAGCGCTACGGAATTTGCTGGCGCTATATAAATAAATGTTGATGATAATAATGATGATGATGATTGAGATACCATAGGCCTTTAAGTCATTAAACATGAAATTACAGAAAATCTAATTGAATGCCTTTTCAGCATCCAGAGACGCCTGTGATTTATAAATGGTATGAGATTAATCGCCCTTTAAGTATTGTCCCTGGCCTGGTGCCCCAGTATGAACCCCACCTGATCAAAGTGAATGAGGTTGCAGAAGACGCTGTTCAAACAGGTAGCTAACATCTTTGCATAAAGTTTGATGTCAGTATTGAGTAGTGAAATAGGTCTATAGCTAGCACAGTCACAGGCGTCCTTCCCTTCCTAATGTATCGCTACTATTCTGCTTCCAACATAGTTTTAGGGAGAGGGACTCCATGAAGCACAGCATTAATAAGGAGTGAAGTTGGGGGAACAGAATGTGCGAAAATTTCTTATAGTAGGCCTTGGTGATACCATCTGTGCCATTGGCTTTGGAGGATTTTTGAGCCTTAATCACTTTTGCAATTTCCTCAATGGATGGGTTCAATGTTGAGCTAATGGGTGGGAAAATTTATGGAGCCTGAAATGTTTAAGAAAATCTTTAATGGCATATTCTGACAGGGTAGGACCAAATTGAGGGTTGGATACTATACAACGAATGTTGAAATTCCGACACTACTTACCCTGGCATGATTACAGCGAAGACCTTATCAGCAACTGAGTGGAAACACAGACAGCTTCAAACGGATACTTTAGTAAATTGCGACAGCTGAAGATCCCAGCAGCGTCCGATGACGTCAGATTGAAGGGACACACTCTCCTTTGACCTCTTAAGGTAGTAATTTAAAGAGGCGTAATAGTGACTACCACCGAAAATTGAAGACTGTCCAAATTATACATCTTGTAGTAAAAAGAGTGGAATTCTTTGCTGATAACATCTGGGCGCTAGGTGAACGTACCCTAAGGGCTAATTTGTTATTTTGAGTTGCCATCAACTGAGGAGCCAAAATTCTATGACCCTTATCTCCTTTTTCATAAAACATCTGTTTTAATCATTTCAGTGTCTTAGCAGTACATTCAGAAAGAAGGAGATTCAAATCAGATCTTTCTTCATTGAGTTTCTCCAAAGTTGGCAAATTTGGAGAGCATTTTTATTGATGTTCCAGGTCTTGGAGTTGAATAGCTAAGCATAAGTGTTGCAAAACACTGTGCTTCTTTTTGCTGAACTTCATGCAGATAAGATGTCCAACTATAAACGCATTATAGGCTTCACAAAGGTTCATAGGGGAGGTTTGGGGGAGATCATTAAGTTGAAAGTATTCAGTCAAGAGGTTCTGGAGTTGGAAAAAATGGGAGTCATGAAGGAGAGATTTATTAATTCTCCACATGGAGGAACGGGAGTGAGAGGCAATAACTGAGAGATCTGCAGTAATTGGAGTCTGGTCCAAACAAACCATTGAATAGATTTGGGCAGATTGGAGTTTAAGGGTCAGATCATGGCTAAGGAAAATCATGTCTATTCTAAAGTACATATTATGGCAGAAGAGTAACATGTGTAGTGAAGTCGTAATATCAAGGGAAAATAAAGGAGTGAAGAAAATGATGGAGGGCGTCGGCCTCTCTCTTGTGGAGGGAGGACACTTCCAAAGAAACATTCCGGGGAATGGGTAAAAATCGTTTCTAAACAAAGTAAATAACAGTGAACTATGGTGCAACAGCAATAAGTAAGTAGGGTGTAACATGGAGACTTATCTACAAAAAAGTGTAGAAGAGGTAAGAAACAACTCAATAGCATGCAAATTATGACTTCCAAAATAGATGGTGAAATTATTAAATTAAAGTAATTCATGCAAAAAGGGAAAGAAAATGGTTAAAAGTCTCCCAGAGGGAGCCAACCAAACAAATGTTCAGGACTAGTCAAGGCAGTTTTCGCTGCTCTCATCACCATCATCCATTCCTTTATTGGACCTCGCAGTGATTATGTATTGAGATCCAGTGGATGGGTAGCAGGGCCCAAAGCTAAAACGCCTGGTGAAAGAGCCAAAGTAGAGAGTTCCATAGTCTTAAGTAGCCGATGGACTTCTTCCAGAGTTTTGGCAGAGTGGAATTTATTATGGTACCAGAGAAGGATATGGAAGGGGAAACCCCATCTGTACCATACATTGTCTTCATACGTCAGCAATTTTAGCATCAGAGTGAGGAAACTTCTTGAGGCTTTGCAATTTATTAGTCCCACCAGTTATCCAACCCCTTTAGGCATGATCGCCAGGAGAAATAATAGAGATAAATGTCTCCAGGGGTAAGTAGCAAAGTGGTGCAGAGTAGGAGGAGAGCAGGATAATTCCTAATGCAACATTTTAAGCAGGGACTCAAGTCCAAAAGTCATGTGGGGAACATTGGGCAATCACATCTGAAAGTGGCACAGATTCTGAAAAAAACAAGAAAATACAGAAGTGTGGGAGACTCAGTGGGAGAGTGAACACAAAGCACCTGCACTGGACCACTGGTGGACAATAAGGCACAATGAACAGTGGTGCAGTCTCGACAGAGGAGAAATCAAGGCTCCACGGTGTAATCAGTAGGTTATGCCAAAGTGGTAAAATCTGAAACAGGACACTGGCAGTGCTCCAGCCATTGGTCAGGTTCAGCTATTGGCAGCTCTCTTGGCTATGAACACAGTTGAAATGCACTGTAGCTGAGTAGAGGAGATTAGTCACTGCCTGATTATGGAGACACACAGACTGTATTACTGGATATGGACCGTTTAATGGGCTGGCAGTGAATAGTTGAAAGTTGGGGCAGAGCAAGGGGTTCAATCAAGATTGTAAGGGCAGCTGACACAGTAAGGAGTCTTGACATGTCAGACCGGTGATGGGACACCTCACTCCCCAGTAGTGTCTCTGGTAATGGAGGACAGAGATGTAGTTGGGGGATTCAGGTGTTGAGGCCCTCATCAGCAGCTCAGTTGACATAAATGAGCACCATTTGGAAAAGAGGCACACAATATGGCACCAGAAGCACTGTAGGCTGGGTAGGTGAGGTGAGCCACCAGGACAGGCTGTCATGGTCCAAGGGTATCTGTGGGATTCTAGAGCCTGCTAGGTCCAGCGCCACCTGCAGGGAGGCATGTAGTCTAATGGGACAGAAGGTTTTCACCAGTGACTGTCAGAAGGGAGTTTGGGCTTAGCAGCTTCTGCCTTGCATGTCGCCGTCCTCCAGGTAGGTAGTCAGCGAGGCCCAGTGGTGAGGGCAGAAAGAAAGGTCTGTGGGAGGTGTACACAGAGGTCTGGGTAGCAGCAAGCAGGAGACTGGATCACGTGGGTAGATAATCTGCAGCAGGTAGACAGCAGAGTCCAGATAGTGACAGTAGGAATCTGGATCAGAGAGTGTGATTTTCTTCGACAGGTATACATCAGGGTCCAGATAGCTGCAGCAGGAGACTGTATTAGAAGTTGCGATCATCATCATCATCATCTATTTATTTATTTATATAGCGCCACTAATTCCGCAGCGCTGTACAGAGAACTCATTCACATCAGTCCCTGCCCCATTGGAGCTTACAATCTAAATCCCCTAACATGCACACACACAGTTCTTGCCAAGATGTACAAAGCGCTGGAGCAATTCGGGGGAGACAGAATAGTGGAGGGTCAAACAAGCCAAGGGGTCAAAACCAGAGGAGCCATGAAGGTACCAGGGAATGAGCTGGAGAGTAGCCAAGATCAGAGCCAGAGTCTGAGTCAGGAGATAAGCAGTGAAGCCGAAGAACAAGCTGGGGACAGTACCAGGAAATCAGACACAGGATACTCAGAAGAGTCAGCAACAACAAGGAAGTCAACAATTAACTGCCACAAAATACTGGAAGAGACAGACTTTTAAAGGCATTGTGTGGGTGCTGATTGGGGAATGAAGTAACTCCTACTAGTGAGGTGTTGTGTGTAATGGTGAGACCGCAGCACCTCTGGTGGCAGAGGAGTACTCCAGGCAAGATGCACACAAAGGCAATGTTCATAGTTCTTAAGAGACAGGAACTGCAGGAGGCAAGCAGTATCTCATGGAAGATGCTGCTGTGCAGCTGGAGGCAGATCGTGATACAGACACATGCGCATTTACTGAAGAAATGAGTCCATGAATGGAAGTGTGTTTTCGTCAATGCACCGCATGTAAGCGCTGCCACGGCCTGAATGGTGGTAGCGGTGACTGCTGCTGCACGGCTGTAATGAAAAGCCCAAGCCTGAGTATTTGACGCCTCCTTGATGGAATGAGAAGGCAATCTGGAGCAAAGAACTCAGTTTTGGGGGAGAGGGGAGTCCCCAATTTCAAGAGTTTAGAACTGTAGAACCTGGAGCTTAGGAAAAGTGCAACCTCACGTTACAGCGTCTTAGCTATGCCCCAGTTAAGGCTTTATTAGACAATACGTGAACATTGTGTCCCCTGTTCATTATACCTAAAAAAGTATGCGTGACACAGTAAGATCTCGCCAGTTCCAAATATTTTTTTATTTTATGTTTTTGCTGCAACACAGTTAATCACCTTTTTTAAATCGTTTAATGCTTGTAAGAAAGATATTTAATCTTGATCTGTCATATACCAAGCACTAACTGTACTTTAACCCAGTCTTGCTCGAGGATAGTGGCAGGAGGGGAGTTTGACTGGGGCGGTATACCTGTCAATCCATAACGCAGGTGTCCTAAGGCGAGCTCAGGGAGGACAGAAACGTCACGTGGAGCAGAAGGGCTTCTTTTTCTGAGCTGGACTACTCTATTTTGATAAAGACTAAACGTGAGAAAATCTGTACTGCAGTGTTTGTAGACTCATCTCTGATTGGCTATAGCAGTCAAGAAATCAGCTATAGGGAATAGTTTTTATAAATGTCTCTTAACAATTGCCTCTTTAACTATTTTTATGGTTCCGTTCTATTATATGCTTCCCCAAAGTGCATACTGGTTCAAAAATTCAATACAAATAAGCATCCACCTTGAGAGTTACTATTAGTTTAATGATTTAAGGTATGTGTGTTTATGTAATTAAAGTTTCTGTATTCCATGATAATTTTTATGTGTCTCTGATGACTGGAGGTTTTAGTTTGCTCAGCTACAAATAAATATAAGTAAACTGGCTAAAATTGTTTACATTGGCATAGTTCCTCAGATAATCTAACAATAATTAAGCCATTAGTTTTAATTATCCTGTCCTTATAACACCTTCAAGGTAATATTTCTTTCCTAAGCATATATCAAACAGCATTCCTTTTTATTTCTTGTTAATTGCATGGCTTCAAGTTCAAAATCTAGATGACCATTAGTTTTGCATAGTCTAATTGTTTGGTTTAAAACATTTTCCAAGTTTACTATTGATTTTTGATTGTTCTTTAACCAATTAAATGTTGATGACAGATCCATTCTGGAATGCAGCACTAATAGTTAAGGCTAGGTACACACTGGAGAATTTTCCGACCAATCTGTTTTCTACAACAATATAACCTACAACTAAAGGTCTAACTGGTCGGGTGATTCATGCATACACACTACACACGATTTACCTTCAGATCTGTGCTCTTGATCTGGTCCGATAGTCATTTAGAGAATGGCAGCACAATATGCATTCATTCATTCCTGTCACAATCATTAACTACCTTGTTATAGCTATCCACATGTCATAACGAATTTCTCTAAAATGAAATATTCAGTCTCAGACTGAAAGAATTATTCCATCTACAGCACTCTCTACATTTAGTCACCTGGACATGTTCATTTCCGGCATCGGCTGAAAAGACCATGACTCTGTAAGCTCTACGGAGATTGTGATCCTGAGTGCATACACACTACTTGATCGGAAGGTGATTGGAATGAAATTATTAAACAGTATGACCAACCAAATGAAACGATAATCAGCACTTTGGAATGACTGTCGTTCATCATGTAAGTATACACACTAATACGATATGTGGCCGAGCGGTCATTTATCGGATGATTGGCCCAATAAGTGGCTGAAAAACCTAAAGTGGGTACCTAGTCTTAGTCTACCTCTTTATCTGCTTAGTTGAACCAGTGAATAGGATTGCATTACCTGGGTGGAATTCAATTAGCCGCGTTAGTGCCGAAAGTAACGCTGCCTGCGTTCTATTTGCGTTACTTTCGGCAGTAACACGGCCAATTGGATTCCCCCTCCTGTGTTCAAATCATCACCTACTCTCCTCCCAAACAGATACTTATTGATTTATAACTCTAGTAACTCACCAGCATGGTGTCTTTAGACTCAAGTATCCAGACATTTTTTTCACATCTCCCTCAATAACAGTTACCTAGTAATTAAACCTATTGCAGAATGTTATTAGTCAGTGACTTCCAATAAATGTGAGGTTGCATTTCTTTATTCTCTTAAAATCTAGATTGATGTGTCACAAGTATTTATGAGAAAACTCTTAAAATTAGTTGTAAACATAGTATGCAGTAGGAAATTTTGTACCTGTTATTTAATATAGGAACCACCAAAGCCACCCCACAAACCCTTTTGGCAAGTCTCACACTGCCTGACTTTCAGCTTTGCTGATCACCTTACAGTGTAACAGATAGCATTTTTTTTTTTTTAATACGAGCTTTCCGCGGCTTTTACAAGCTTACCAGTCAGCTGTTTCAAATCATGGCTTTTTAAAAATGAACTGTGATACACCAAGGAAAGCCAAGCAGTACTGTAATGTTAGTGGCAAAGCTGGTAAATCTGTTTTCAAATCTCCCGCTTTGTAGCATCAATTATCTCAGCAGCAGTGAGTTAACAGCGGTGATGTCTGTATAGTTAACAAAGTAATTGGACATTTTTGGACATAGTATAAAAAGTATTGGACATGTTTCATTGTAAATGAAAAATACTTTTAAATCACTTTGTTTTTACGGGTTGGGTACGATTTATCTATGACGAGTTTGCCAACATGCATAACCCCTAACAAAAAATAAAAAATAATGAAAAACTACTTGAAAATAAACAGACTTACCTTCAATCCGACGCTGGCCATCTCCGATGATATCACCTTGCTGACAGCAGCTGATTCCAATTCAACAAGTGTTTAGCAGTGCAGGCTGACGTCATCACAACATCTGTCAATAGAAATTGAAAGCAGCAATGTCGGGTTAAGTGTTTAAACACTTAACCTTAGGGGTCCCCACATTGCCGCTTTAAATTTGTACTGACAAACGCCACGATGACGTCAGACTGCACGATTACCACCAGTTTTTACAAACATGTTAATATTTATTTACGATTCTAGTTTTATGTCACAAAAAATATATGTGTTTTGTCACAAAAAAATATAATGTTTATATATATACATTATTCTCTTTTTGTTGGCCTACAGAATAAATCTATATGGTGCATATATGAATTCAATATTAGCTGCCTTAAAACATACAGTGGCTACATATTTCAATTTAATATCACATGGTAATATTTTACATTAGCACAGAAGATATAAAAATAGATTCATTCCATCTTCCACATATGAGTGCATGGGAACTTCTGATGAATGTTGATGCCATATTTTCAGAACTATATGATACAGTTCCTCTATATAAATAATACACATTGATCCTGTATTACATTATCTGTTTTTTTCCACTCCTCTTACTTTCTCATTTTAAAATGGTCAACACAGCTCTTCATAGTTACAGAATATCACTTTTTTTATTATTTCATATTGAAGTCTCTTGCTTCTGACATATGATTGTGTCATTGATACCAGAAAACTAAGAACGTGTTCTGTTATATGATTTGTTTGTGTTATATAGCTTTTTCCGCCATCTGTATTTATTTATTTTCTTACCTGTAGGCTTAATGATGACATTATACCACAATTACTATACGCTATAAAATATATATATGATATAATGTATCCCTGCCAGGAAATGTAATGATACGAGGAGTCCAAGACCAAATAAAAACACAAGCCTGCAGGTCCGGTGCTTTTATACGACTTTTAGAGCTCTGAAGTGAGTTCTGCTCTCCTTACATTTCACAGTAGGGCATGTATTATTCTTTACAATACAAAATAAGTATTTTTATGACAAACACATATACATGGTATTTTGTTTAATTATGTATTTTCTTTTTTGAGAGAGAAATTAAAGTTGTCACTCTCTCACACAGTTGTACCTTGTGAGGTGACTGTCTGTGACAGATTGCATCATGGGAGAGGGGGTGGATGGCTGTAGGTGCATATGACATGCAGTCTAACATCTGAGGTAAATTTGAAGGAGGAAGACAGGAACGAAGGGAAGAAGATATAAGTGATGTCCCTGTAAACAAATGTGAAGTATATTATCCTTGTCACTGTGGCTTGGATGAGGAGTGCCCACTGTACCGAAATCTATTGTTATCTAGGATGACTAATGATGTCAGAGGCTGTCAAACATATATCTTTTATAGTGGTTTTATACAAGAATTCCCACCACTCATGTATTCTACTATTATATTATATATGACATAATAACTCTACGTGGTTGTCGAAAACCTTTGTTTAGTCAGGAATGAAAGTGTGTGTTTGTTTTTCATAATGCATGCTTTGTTCTCGGCATATAATCTCACATTATGTGATTGATCACCATGGCAGCTCCAAGTCACAAAGGCTGCATATAAGAACTATGTTAGATGTTATGCATAACCATCTTACTATCGACTAATGTACGTAGAAATGACTCCTGCAAGAAGTTTGTATTTGACTGTAATGTAATTGTTTAATTATTTTATGGCTTGTTTTACCCATTAGTTACAAGTATATTGGCTTATTTTCTGTTAATGAGAAATCCTGGGAATGTTGTTGATTCAGTCAGCTATCCTTACCTACCGCTGTACACTATTTAATTTCTTTCTCTTCCATTTAAGTGACAGCAGAGGCACATTTAGGGGAATATATAGTTATTACATCCAAAGTACTTTTTTTTTTTAATATAACAATGTTTAATTAGGGTTTAGAAGTGGCCTAAAATAATACTCTCTACGTAAGATATTTCTCTGTAAGGCATTTTGTATTGGTATCTAATAGAAATTTTAACCGCTGTATACTATTCTGCTTAGTAATTCAGTTTGCATTGCGCTAGAAGTGAAAAGTGCCAATGATTCAACTGAAATTAAATCCTATATATATATTACTAATGTGTCAGCAACATTAACTGGGAACATGTCCTTCTAGAGGTAAAGGAGGCTGAATGATGTAGCAAAACATTTTTCAAGGAGAATAAGACGCCATTAGCTGGTTATTTAAATGCTGATCACATCGCACCATCCAAGGGGATAAGGAGCACTAAATGTTCTACCTGAACTAAACACCTAGGTAAAAATAATCAGTTGTTTTGCAGAAATAGCAGCCAGAAGTGATCACAATGAAGGATATATGGAAATGTATTAATATGCAGTATTTGTGGATATTTAAGTTGCACAAATACCCTTTTATTATTAATACAATGAGTAATGAGTAGTCCTTTAAATGTGTTGTTATCAGTTTCAAAGCTCACAATTTAGGGAAAAAACTGTTCCTTGTCAAAGACAAGCAAAGGCGGACTCAAAGGTTTCGGAAATTTAGAATCAATATATGTGTGTTTACTTGCTACTGTAATGTTACTAGTTCCTAATTAATTGCTTGGCTGCATTATATTAAATTTGTATTAAATCAGCAAAATGGATGTCTTCACTGTGTGTCAGTGATGGGTCTACTTGAAAAGAGCTTTTCTTTTTGCTTATTGCATAGGTGTGTTCAAAATGTAAAGGATTAGTTTTTTGTTATCCAGTTGCTTGGCTTGAAACACTTTTCTTCTTGGATGATTCTTCCCTACAGAACTCCTGTAGCACAGCCCCATTCCTAGGTCTACATGTATGCACTGTGTGTGTGGTGCGATATCCCCACAGGTTTGAAGTAATATTAAAGGCTGGGGATTGTAAAGGCTATTGCAAAACCCTTATCTCTCTTTCTGTAAGTATTTCACAGTTTAATATTATTTCTGATGTTTTTGTCTCAAAAGAAATATCTTACCTCTTTTCAGCTTATATTTCTTAACTGACTGTGGGACTTTAGCTCATAGGATTTTTGATACTTGGTTGAATATTTTCAGCTGCATAATATTTCTTTTGCCGCTGATTGCTACAGCCCTAAAGCATAATAGATCCACACCTGTTCTTAACAGTTAACAAGGTGCTCTTTTCTTCAAATGTTTCAAGCATTCAAATGTTTCAATCATTGTATCTAAGGTGGTTTAGTCTAACGGTTCGATTTTATTTTTACATCAGTCCAAAATGTTTTTCATATGTGATAATTTCTTGAGGATTATTTACTGAGATTTTCTCAAATGTACTAAAACCACTAACAATCAATCAATCAATCAATCAACTTTCATCTGTGTAGAGCAATACAGTTATTGGAGTTGTCTGTACAGCGCTGCGGAATCAGTGGCACTATGTAAATAAATAGTGATGATGATGATTGAAAGCAAATTAATGATTGGTTACTATATTTTTAGAGCATATTTCACCTTTGAGCAATCTTAGTAAATAACCCTCAAAGACTTTTGTGATGAAGCCATAAAAGTTCCTTCTAACATTACCTCTGTCTATTATATTGATAACTGTTTAAACAGAACTATACTATGGACCTGTGAACTCCTCCAGTGGCAACTAAACTTAATACTTTTTAGTCATCTGTAGCTTTTTCTTTGCAAATATGTCAAATTTATATGCAATCCTCTCAACTTTTTTTTCTTGGCCTATAGTGTTATGAGCCGCGGCTCCCCGAAGGGCCGCCGCGACTCACTTCCGGCGGTCCCAGGCGTCCTGGCCGTCTCCATGACGACCGGGACGTCACTTCCTCCTCCTACGTCCCGGTTGCCTGGGCAACAACCTGGACGCTCTACCTCTACTGCCGCAGCACCCCGTCACTGGTCTTACAGCTGGGCGCATGCGCGCAGAAAAAGGTAACACCTTATATTATTTATGATGAAGTGCTGTATAGAGTCATGTCAATTGATAGTTACCTAACCTGGCTCTGATTAGAATAGATTTTTGTGCTCTCTATTTCTGCATTGCCTATTATTGGGCATTAGTGCAATAGGGAGGGGTCTCGCTGGTACTCACTCCTTTTGGCTCCCCTCGCTACTTAAGGCAGTGAGGACAGAGCCTCACTGCCTGTTATAGCTCCCAGTGTAGCTAGGCTCCCTGTTCCTGTTTCTGCTCCTTGATTGTCTTTGCTAGACCTTACCACCCGTGTATGATCCCTGGCTTGTTTTTGGACCCTGTTGTATTGCCTGTGACCCCTGGCTTGTTCTTTGGATTTCGTTGTCTGCTGCCGGCCCGCGACCCTTGCCTGGATTTCACTCTGCCGTTTGCTTCTACAATCTATAGCTGGGTACTCCCCAGTCAGTGCTCATCTCACGACCCTCTGCTGTCTGCGGCCAAGTCTGTCCCCACCACCAGGGGCTCCAGTGAACACCAGACGTCAGAGCAGACTCCGGATTTTGATGTGCTGGCTGGAGGGGTTCCTAACATATAGATGGATTGATTTCAGTAGTAACTTCATCTCAAAAATGTTACTGATATAAGTATTTGCAAGTCCACCATTGGCTCCTTTCTCTCCACACACAACATCTTTTCTTGCAACAGCCGTCTCGTCTCACGCTTGCTAAACTGATGACTGGGGAGAATGGGGCCACCATCTATTTTTGGTAAACGTATCTCACTGCTGAAGGTGGGCCCTCAAAGTCGCCAAGGTCCAGTTGAGTTTTGAAATGGAAATGCTAGGGGTCCCATACGCATCCACTGCTTCTTTCACACACATGAAGTGGTACTTTTAGTTTGAATATATATATCCAAGAATCCGGCCTACTGTGACATCCTGGGATCGCCCAAGGGCCCCCTGGACTATATCTCATGGTCTAGTTATGTTTAATGCTAATTGTTATGTTTAATGCTAAACTACAACTGTCTCTATAAACGATAGTACCTGTATTAATGTGTATGTCCCCCCCCCCCTCCTTATTTTTCTCTAGACTTTCACTTTTTGCTTTCTGTACCCTACAAAAGAAAAACCTTATTAAAAATTATTGATGAAAAAAATAAATGTTACTGATAGTTGGAATTGCTAGCTTGAAGTATTTAGAAAATGTTTCCCTAACTTTCTGCAAAGCTCACTCAGGCATGTCGCTCTCATACACAAAACGTGCAATATATGAGTAGAAGATATAATATGGCACATCTGAGCACCTTTTCCCATGCTATCATGTGCATCTTAACTAGGCTCTTTCCTCTAAGACTATATAGATGCACAAACAATTTAGTAGAGTGCCTAAAGTTGACTTCTACTGCTTTGTAAAAATCCCCAGCCCCCTTGTAGATATATACAAAGGATATATACAGAGGAGTCAAGACAAAGTAGACATGAGACTGGATTGTTAATGCTTCCAATCTATCCTATAGGCTGATCAATTTAACATGTAGCCAAAATGTACTGTAATGTATGTGTTCTTCTAGTGGTGAGTTTAACCCTTTCTATCAGTGCATCACTTATGCATGATATAAATAAGGGTGGCAAATGCTTTTTTGTAGATAGTGGTTTAGCTGTATAACTTTATAGTTTAGTGCTATCTTTCAGTAGGTTGTCATTCTGGTTATGGAATTAGGGAACGGTGTATTCTCCATACCCAAACTCAATAACATTCTCAGTAGTGCTTAGACCATGCCATTCAATCAAAAACCACCAGGACCAATAATATGAACCCTAGCAAGCCCCAATACTGACAATTTAGAACTCAAAAGAAATAAGGAACTGTATGACAAGGTTCTTAGAATTAAACAAAACAACCAAGTGTAACCATGTGGGTGTTTTTTTATTGACTGCTGCAGGGTGGTGCCTATAATGAGGTAGCATGAGGTGGTGCCTATAATGAGGTAGCATGAGGTAGCTGTCCAAGGAAGCATTTTTTTGGAAGGCAGACAGAAAAAGGAGGAAATAAGTGTAAAAACATATTACTGCAAAAGATTAAAGAGTGATGTTTATCTTATCATTAGATCTAATAATGCTTAATAATTACAATATCTGTCTTTTATAATGTGTACAGCTGATATAGGTTACCATTTAGTTGCCTCCTCATGCAGCAGAATGTCTATGCACAAACCCTGATGAGATACTTGCCTTAATAAGATATCTGCCCAGTGATTACATAATGTGCTCACTGCTTTGGGAATGTCATTATCAAAAAGAATACAAATTCCTGCACACCCAACCATCATTAACATGACACTTTTAAAATCTACTGTTTAGCAAATTCTGTTATTTACATTTTAAATTCATAACTGTGCCCCATTAAATATGTAGCACTCACCACATCAATCGGCAAGAGGAACACATAAAGTAGTGTGTCCACTCTTATACAAGTTATTAATCTGTAATATATATTTATATGTCTATCTATCTGTCTATTCTAGTTTCCAGAGTGACACACATTTCTCCATGATCTGCTTAATTCTAGGCACTCACATACATCTGTTTGAACTCAAACTACTTGTTATTGTTGTACATAGCAGCAGATTATAAGAGACTTGAGATCTGTGCTATAATACCCCCACTGCAAGTATTACACTGAAGGCTCACTGATCCTCTAATGTTTTTGGCAATTAAAGGAAGTATAAATAATGTGGTAGCAGTCTGGAGAACCAGGGATAAAGCAGTTCCTTGCAAATATAGCATTTATGTAACTGGTGTGTATACATGTAAATACATACTTATTAATAATAACTTGTTGTGGGATAAACCTCTTAGCTCACAATCATGCAGGTGGCATTGCAAACCTTTAGACTATTATATAACATTTCTTAATGTACACACGTACACATATATCCATATATACACCTATATATATCTATACACATCTGTATATATATAGATCTATACATATATATATATATATATATATATATATATATATATATATATATATATATATATGAGTATATATATATATATATATATATATATATATATATATAATTATGATATGCGTACCAGAAAAAAGAACTTTAATGCTTATCTGATTGTAGTCATGAAGACTTCAATTTTCTCCCGATTGTTCTTAGATATAGGACAACATGGTGTAGTACTATTTAGTACATACATTTATTGCACAAACAACTCATAGTATCTCACTCGCATTTAGTTAAAATAAACATAGCTTATCTGGATAGTGGCCGGGTGTATACGATCTGGTATAGATGGATCCCGGGTGAAGTAAGTCAGTCTACTCACAACAAGTACCACAACAAGTCTTTTCAGTGTTAACTTCCTTACAAATTTGTTAATATCTATATATAGTTGGAATTTGTTAGTTTATTATTGTAGGAGCAAAATATAGTTCCTTATTTAATACTGATATCTCTGATTTAGTCAATACATGTTTCGATAAATTGAAGATACCTTCTTGTTTCAATCTTTCAACATTCATTATATGTATCTCCTCTTTTGTGACCTTAGAGCCTCCATGTCATCCTCTTCTTCGATGTATCTGCATTTTAGAGGAGAGGCTAGTCTTATATTCTCTCTGAGAGGATGTTTCCATTTCTCCCTGGGTGCAGGTGGGGCAATTTATCCCAATAAACCTGTTTCAGACCAAGAATAAATGCAGGGAAATAGGCACACTGAACTTGGGTCTAGAAGGGGTTGGAAGGGGGTTCTTACAGCCACAGTTAGAAAGGAATGTGATTTGGGAGTAGAGCAACCAACCTCCTCTACAAAGCATATGCAGTTACCTGCATTTACAGTTTGAATGTCCTTGAAAACAATACATAGTAACCTTCTTCTTGAGATGAAGTTGAATATGTTTTATGCTGATATTTTTATGTCAATTAATTGTGCAACCATCAATTTAAAGAAAAAAATAAAATGTGCAAATGTGACAAAACCATTTCAGCAATATTATTCTATTGCCAAACTTTTTAAATGCAGTTTGTTACCGTAGGAAACTCAGCGATAAAAAAAAAATGTTTTAAAGTAGTTATATGTGTCCATTGTTGCACTTGCCACATTTTGCTGATTTAACTTCCAGTTTTATTTTCCTTGTTAAGCCCAGAGATCTCCTTCCGTCACAGTATACATTTACAGAAGAAATGGGAGGGGAAAAGTATCTTTTATATCAAAAGAAAAAATAATACATGCCCAACAAATATAGCCAGAAATAGCTACATTAATAAACTTTAATAAATTGTACGTCACACATCAAGAGGGTCTTTTGTGTAAATAAAGCCAACATTTCTGTCCTCTGTAAAATTCAGGAAAATAAGTCAGTTTTCATCTGTTTGCTACTTCTGAGATTATCCTGGGTTAGTGGAAACATAAACATAAATTGTTCTCATGATGGCTCCCCAAGGCATAGCCCGTAGTGATTTATAGAATTCGGTATGATGATAGAAAGTGGATGATGCATCTAGTACAAAGCATGTCATAGAGAGGTCTATCAGCTTCAAGCACTTAAAATATCAAGGGGTCATCTGTCAGCAAGCAAAGGATGCAAGTTTACCTACTGACTTATACCCCAGGGAGTAGTAAAAAGGCTGCTACCTGCTGAGAAGGCATGATGTTTTATTTAACATCCTATCACGGATATCTTTATTTTTTCGACCAGATTGGATTGCTTTCTATCCTTGCTCCTGAGTGCTCCCCCAGCGAGGATATTCTGTTAACTGCTGCTGAAGTCATCATAATTTAAATTAGATGACAGATATCAAAAGCAGTTTTCGCTCTCGCTAACACTAAGCAGTATGCACACATTGCTTTATTACTCATCTGTGCGCCCTTGCCAGACAGTTCAAGGCCCAGGACTGAGTTTTAAACTAATATTTCTCCCTATTTGTTAATTCTTTTTAGTCAATTTATTCGGGTTCAGTTATTTACATTTAAATGTTTCTCTTCATAAATTTTAGAACCCACGCATAGTTTTACATTAGTTTTTGTTTTAATATTTACTCTGAAATGGAAAAGAGGGCACTTATTTATAACTAGATATGAACAACATATTCAGAACTGTTCAGAATACACCTCAGTTCCCATTTGCATGTTTTGCAGGAGGAAATTGGCCTTAAGTTTTCCCAATCCTGTGCAACCACACCACACAGCAGAATTAATTGAATGTCATTGTCCCTGCTCTAGTCATACACTATAAATTATGGGAAATGTAGAGTTCTAAATATAATGCCTAATGGTTAAATAAAAGCAGGACTGCAAGATTGTATTTCTGTAACTTAGCACCCCAGTGAAAGTGCCTGTCCCAAAGCAAAACTAGATATGCATGACATTTTACCACAATTTGGCTTATCTACTTTCTACTTGCTTCAGCAATCTTCAAAGTACCTCTTCCCACTTTTTCCATATTGTCTAGCTATTCACCTAGCTTAATAGAGTAACACTATCCAGAACACTTTCTTTAACTTGCTTAGAGGATCAGTAATTGCTGAGAGGTACACAGCTCACTATAGATGTCAATCACAATGATTGATAGCCATATCAGAGTCCAGGCATCAAAAGAGTGAGACACAGTAATAATTACTAAAACACAGACTGTGAATAATAGATGTGTTACTTCGGTGGATAAAAAGGTACAGGTCCACCATGAAGCACCTTTTATAAATTCTAATGGTGTTGATCCAGAGGAAGGCAAATTCAGTTACATAAGATGCTAAAGTGCTAAATAAACCCCAAAATGACAGTTTGCGACTGAGAACACTATACAATATAATTATAGCATATCTTATTTTTAGCACAGTAGTATTGATAAAGAGCTACACAAACATACATCCTTCTTATAATAAAGAAATCAGCTGCACAACCTTTTTCCTCTAAGATCACTAACAATGCTGGTGATAATGAAATCCTTGCCTACAGGAACATGTGATTGATAATGGTTCATTCTTTTAAACTGCACCCCCCTGATCAGCTAGAAATAACTCTAAAGGCGAAATCTGAAATTCTTTGTATACTAGTATGTTTTCTGTATACCTTCAGAACAAACCAGTGAGCCTTTCATGAACAGTACCACCATTTGTTTTTCCATTATGTACTTATTTAGTGCATGTGTATAATATTCCTTGCTCTATATTATGAAAATCATTTCTCCCAAGTAAAATTTCATGCTGTATACTGTAGATTTTAATTTGTGTTTCTTGCAATGTACTTTTAAAAATGTCTTTTTATTCTTCTGCACTGTGTACAAGTCAAAAAACCTTATTGGTAAATAAACATTTGATATTAAACAAAACAAAACGTTATAAGCCGTATATACCTTATGCCTTGGTAAATTGTACAACAGCCTATTTTTAATGCAATTAATGGACTTCCTATTAAGTGTGCTAAGTGGGTAAAGGTTTCTTTTAAAAACATATATTGGGGTCTAGCATACGACTTTAACAAAATCCATGGTGCGTGATTTAGCTACATAAAAATAGCTAGAACAAATCTTCTCTAGTTATCCTGTAATTGACATTAACAAGGTAGCCTTTAGAAATAGTTAGAGGACAAAGACATTGTTGCACTTTGCTAAATCACTGATCCATTAAGTCCATTTCTTCACAGCCTACAGAGTTCATTGCTAGAAAAAAGTAAGATAATGCTTGGAATATTACATTGAATATGAATGTTGCAGAAAGAAAACTTTTTTGGCATAAATGAGTACATTTTGAGAACTGCTATGTACTCTTGGAACACTCAACACTGGGTAAATTACTAGAACAATTCGGACAATTAGTCTCATTCTATTCTGGTCTTACCTAAATTCAACAAGCTGCTGGATGTCGCTGAAACCTACTGTGTACCACGGATGCTGTGTGTTTACAACCTTAGGCTGCGTACACACTACAGTGCTTTCAGCCAACTATTGGGCCAATTAAATGATAAACGACCATTCGGCCCAATATCACATTAGTGTGTACACTGCAATAACAACAATTATCATTCCAAAGCACATAATTTTATTTGGTTTTTAAACCAAATGAAAAATGTCGTTCAACGATAGCATGATATAGTTCCGATTCTGCAGTGTGTATCCGCTCATGATTGGCAGGGACCATAGATCTCTATGGAATGTGCGGAGTCACAATCTTTTCAGCTGATGGTTATGACAGATGGAGAGCACACATGAACCGGCATGCTGATCGGGACTTTTTCTTTTAAAATCGTTTTAAAATCGTTAAAGATATTGCATCGGGAAAAATTTTGCATAGTGTGTACCCAGCCAGACTCTTAGGACTGAGAAGCAGATGACAGATGAAACAATGCTTTTAATCGGCATGAAAGCAATCACACCCTGTACCTGCACCAAATGAAGGTGGAATACCAAACCGAGTGCCTTATAAGATATACCAGGCTCCAGGACACATCATCATCATCATTATCATCATCATCATCATCACCATTTTCATCATCATTTATTTTTATATAACATAATTAAAAAAAATTCCATTGGATCTTCCTATGCACAACAAAGATCACTGTACTCCTTTATTTTCCCATAAGCTAAGAAGAGCTTTGTGTAGCAGGAATGCATACTTTTCTTTAACCAGAATTTCAGTAATAAAAAGACAACAAAAATAAAAACATGGCATTTAATCACAAACTGATTAGTGGTGATGTCAGGTGCACACCCACTTCACATTGTAAAATAAAATAATAGTGTTTAAAACAAAGGTTATCAAAGGGATGAGAACAATAACAAAGAGCAGCAATAGCCTATCAAAGCCTATAAACTCTTAAAATAATCTTAAATAGAAGGGGACTAATCACATACTTATTCTGCATTGATCTGTGTAATAAAAGCTGAGAGCCTCCAGGGATTAATTCTGTCCCTGAACAATGTGTCTCTGCTGGATTGCACAGTAGGCAGCACAAAGTCATTGGGGATGAAGTTATGGACAAAATTAAACTGCAATTTAAGGAAATTAATTTGACTTTTAACAGATTTGGCACCATTTCTTTTTCTTTTTTTAAAAACAAAAAACTGTTTTATTGAACGACAGCAGAGTGCAAATATCAAATAAAAATATTACAGCCAAGAAATAATATAAATAGAAAACAAGATATCAATAGACTCAAAAGTCTGAACTGCAGTGAGTGAATGCAAGAAGGGAGATTGGGAAAAGGAGGCAGGTAATGGGATGTGAAGGGGCAGAATGCAAGGAAATGATCACTCTGGAAAGATTAATATATATTCCACCCTCACCATCACTACCCACACATTACAATAATATCACCCCCATGCCTCTCCCCAAACATTACAGCAATACCACCCTCATTCCCTCTAATCACACATTACACTAATACCCCCGCCACCCCTCTCCCCACACATTACATGCAGGTGCTGGCTGGCAAATTTTAATCTGGGGGCCAAGCACACAGCAGCAGTCCATCATAAGTAACCACCAAATCCTAAAAATAACCCCTTAGGATAATTACCCCCCTCATCAATCAATGCTGTCATTACCCTAAACAAAATCATTAAATGTCTCATCATCATAGTAACCACTTTATCAACATTAATCTTCCCATCATTAATTATCCTCCAACATTACAAATTAACCCCTCAAAACACTAACACCCACATGATCCCCCTCATAGTTATTATAGTTATTAAATCCTTTAGCCTCATGATAACACCCCCTTCAACATCATTAACACCTTTATAATCATTAACTCTCTCATCACCATAATTTACCATTTAAACCAACATCATTAAATAATCCTTCTCATTAACCCCCTCAATTTTTAACTCCCTCAGCCTCATCAAAAGTACCCCATTATGATCATTAATCCTCTTACCCTCATAATTAACTCCCTCATTATGCCTACACCCCTCAACATCAACTTTCCACCCAGTATATTAAATCCCCCTCCATACCTCTTTACCTGTTGCTGCTTTTTTCTCCCTGTAATAGCTAGAGGGGGACTGATCCCATGTCAGTTCCCCTCTGTTTGCTTTCTCTCCCACAGCGCACCCTGCAGGCCAGAGGTTTTACAGCTGCCAGTTTGGGGGAGGCAGGGGCCGTGTACTCCGTGCCAGCTGCTCTCGGTGCGCTCCATGTCCGATGCAATTCTTCAACCAGCTCTGTTCAGAGCCTTCGAACCAGGATAATTTTCTTCTTTCTGGGCGGCAGGGCTGCCACCAAAAGCCTGGCACCCTAGACTGCCTAAAGCTGGCTAATAGTAGCGCCGGTCCTGTAAGAATGCATTCCATTATATAGATATGCCAAACTCTGTTTATTGCAGCTGTAAGTGAAGAATATTTCTAATTTATCGGAAGAGAGTGTTTCTACTGACATATTTTTAGTTCAAAATGTAGAGGAGAAGGAGGCCATTGAAGGCAATAGAGTGGTCTACAAGGCCAGCTTGTCTCAAAATCATCTGTTTTGTATTTGTCACAAAGCTGTGTCCCAAAATTGAAGATCAGAAGGCAGATATTAAAATAAAATCAGAAATCTTTATTGCAGAGTATACATGCACCAGGCATGCAGTTTAAGCAGACACAGGTACAGAAAACATGATAAATAAACTCAGAGGATGGACTTCAGTGGCTGGAGGACAAGTTGGCAGGAGTAATGCAGGTGAGGCTGGAAACACATGGTACTTAGGGATTGCATACAAGAACACCCTAGTGATACTTGCAGATGCGCTAAGCAGATATCAAGGCTGGAATAGCTGGATTACATAGTCCAAATAGCATACCATGGTCATGAATAATGGAAGTACATAACATCAGAAGTTTACCCAAAGTTCAGGTATCTGGAATATCAGTCAGATGGTACAGAAGCAGGACTCAGAGATTGCAGTATGGTAACAAACAATGACCTAGCAAAGCTACAGTGCAAAAGGCCTCTATGTGAAGGCATCATCAAGGGCAGCTGGGGAGTAGTGAAAACCAGGAATACCTACTGAACGGGCCAATGGTCTTCAGTCTTCCTGAAGCTGTTTCTTCCTATACTAAATGAGCACACTCTGGGACTATCCAGGTGACAGATTAAAATGTAACTATATTTTACTGACTTCATTTACAAACATTTGGCAATCAGGGTATCAACACTGAACGGAAACTTTCTGCTATTCCAGGTAGTCATTTGTTGGAGCAAACCATGTTTAACTGATCCAATATTTGAATCTTCTGTTATCACTTTTGCTATTTCAGTATTGCTGCTTTCTATTGGAAGTGGCATTTTTCTTTCTTAAAAGCAAACTGAAGCATTAAAGATTGTAGCTGCATAGTAAATATAAGACAAGTGCTCACACAATATAAGTACAGCCATGTCACTAAATGCTGTCAAAAGTTTGCTAACATAAGTGTGACATAACCAAACATTACTGACCAATAACAATAATCTTTGATGGTATCTAAACCAACAGCCCTTTGTGTGTTTTGATAGCATGTCAACTGTGAAGGAAAAAGTTATTGTCCAGTCACTTGTATCATCTCAAAGTTACACAATGCAATGAATGTGGGACCCAGTAACTTCTGAATAGCAGAGCACAGATTTATCCCTTGAAAGAATCTTTAAGAATAAGGTCACAGAAAATGTACAAATGACAGCTTCACTTTAACCCTTTACGTATGTTTTAACTGTTCAGAGATTTTTCTTTTTGTTACATTATCTTACACAAAGACAAAACTACCATTTATTTTTCAAAATATGACCTGACTGTATCTGGGATGGTTGAGTGACTTCAATTCTTGAACGGAAAATATGAGTTAGGTCTTTCAAGTGATCTTGACCAAACCTGGAAAGTTATAATGCACAGTTTACCTAGTTTAATTGATGTCCAACCATTCCCCAGCATTTAGTACTATTTTTACATTACCCATCCATTGCTGTTATATAAAGTAATATATGACAATTTGTGGACCTCGAAAGGGAAGGGGTTTACATGTAAGTGGGTGGAGTCTCAGTAGATCATGGGCGGAGCATATTTCACATGTTTAAATGTTGGGAGGTATATATGAAAGGTATATATAAAAGTGGGGTGGCTTTTATCATTACAACAGGTTTGTGGTGTCAAAAGTTAGTAATATAAAATGCACAGATCACTTCATAGTTATTTTTTTATAAAGTTGATTTTGTAAGAATGTGCTAAATTTACAGAGATGTGCAAAGCTATTGTTTATCTGGATTTTAGATTATTTACATAATTCATCATCTGTTCACATTCATTTAACTTTTAAATAAAGGTTTAATTTTTACATAACGGTTTTACAGCTTGAAAATGAAAAAAAGAAGAAGTTTGAATGTGAAACACAGCATAGATAATGGAACAACATGGCTTTGTGCTTCATGTTCTAGAAAAATGGAGGCGTTCATAAGATGAGTGTAAAATGTGCAGTATCCAGCAAGATGTTTGGCCACAAGCCTAGGTTGCATTAGTCACATCTGTACTATTAACAGGGGGTAGGAGTGAGGCCCGCCCCCACTATAAAATGCCAAAATTCATGGCTGGGGTGGGGCTTAATGAAGCAACTAAGCCCCGCCCCTACCATTCAATGCTTTGAATTTTGGTGAATCCGGGAGGTTTGCCTACTCTTCCGGGAGTCCGTGCGGACTCTCCCGAAATTCGGGAGCCTCTCGGGAATTCCGGGAGAGTAGTCAAGTATGACTATAGCAGAGGAATGATGATAATAGAGCATTCATACACACCTCTATATAGAAACCTCTGATGAAACCGCCCACTTTGGAGGCGGAGAAACGCGTCAGGTTTCACGTGGTAGAGCTGTTGGACACACTAGTTGTTTGAATCCTCCGTGCATGCACGTTTCAATCATAGTCATTGCAGTGATTTTATCTTTAGAGAACTCTTATCCACGGCCGTGGGTTCTATAGTTTAATACGCCATAGGAGGACTTCCTTTATATGAGAGCTTATCAGTGGACTCTGGTTCCAGCAAGGTATCACGTTTTCTTATATGTGGATCATGAGACTGTATCTTGCACTTTATGTGCTAGGAGTGTGACAGCTTCATTCGATAAATGTCTCTTTTCCCAATTGACTTTGTATGTTTACACCTTGTTCTATTGAGGAGATTCACAGCTCTAATAAGAAGATATACAATTTAAATATTCTCTGGATTGCATGCATATCATCCCATCTCTGGTGATTGCTTAATTGGAACCATCGATGAACCATATGCTCTTAATGTGCTTAGACAATTATAGTTAGAGCACATATACTACATTTAAGTGCTCTAGTGTCCCAGCTTGATCCACGGTTATATTTGTAATCTATATTTAGCACATATGTTTGTGTGTGTATATTTCAATAAAATTTGATACATTTTACACACTAGCGCTGCCACTTGTTTTTTTGATTCATGCATACACACCTCTATATAGAAACAAAGGACCTGATGCTGAGTTGGCCATACCCTCATTTGCATAGTGCAAACTTGTACTGCACATGCCCACAAAAAAAGCTGCAAACATATGTGCATGTGCAGATTTCCTCGCACCTGCTTGCAACTGGAGAGGTGGGCTGGGGGAGGGAAGGAGCAGTCTAACGTAAGCAAGTGAGTGTTGACTTACAGATGCAGATCTGCATGGAGGGGCATATACATTTACATATACATGTGTAGCAGCTGTATCAAATATGGGTGTCTGATGGTTGGTGCAAATACATGCTGATGATGGCTGCCAGCACTAGCTACCCACTTCTGGCTGAATAGAAATTCACCTCTGAAGCTGATAGTAAAGCAATATTATATGACCTTGTGGGTGTATTTTAACAATTTTTGCTACTTTCATTCGTACATTATAAGGAATGTTATATCTGCTGTATTATAGAGGGTTTTTTATTTAATTCAAACTGAATAGCGAATGCTTTTTCACTATCAAAACAAATGTTAAAAATGTTTCTTGTGCTTATGACCTGATTGTGTTTGCATAAGTGTATCTGCGTGCAGGGCCGGTGCTAGGATCCACGGCGCCCTAGGCATTTTTAAAAAAGCGGCGCCCCCCTCCCCGCAAAAATCGCCGCCCCCACCCCCGCAAAAATCGCCGCCCTCCTCCCTCCTCTCCTTACCTTGTCTCACCACCGCCGCCTCTCTACTCCGTCTCCTCCCCTCCACTCACTGACACTAGTAAGTGGAGGGGAGGAGACGGAGCAGAGAGGCAGCGGTGGTGGCAAAATAGCCTCTTCCCCCCCTCCCCGTCCTTCTGAATGCTGTGCGGCCGCCGTGACAGGTATGGTCAGCGGTCGCCGCACAGTTTTAAAGTATTTTAGAATACTGTGGCGCCCTCCAGGTGCCCTCCAGAGCCCGGCGCCCTAGGCAAGTGCCTAACCTTGCCTAATGGGAGCGCCGGGCCTGTCTGCGTGTATGTATGCCTAACATAAACCTGGTGCATATGTCATACTTGCCAACTTTTATAACCTGTCCTCTGGTGGATATCGGAGGACAGGTCCTGTGACAGAGGGTAGGAGGCGGTGTGGTGAAATCTTTGCGTCACCATAGTGGGTCTAAGTGGTTAGCACTTCTGCCTCACAGCGCTGGGGTCATGAGTTCAATTCCCGACCATGGCTTATATGTGTGGAGTTTGTATGTTCTCCCTGTGTTTGCGTGGGTTTCCTCTGGGTGCTCCAGTTTCCTCCCACACTCCAAAAACTTACTAGTAGGTTAATTGGCTGCTATTAAAATTGACCCTAGTTTTCAGGCATACTACTCTTCTTTATACAACTTGAATGCCTCAAACCCAGCACCTCCTGATTTAGATAGGAAAATAAAAGCCTACCTGCGCTCGTGTAAACTTCCGCAACTATCTGAATTGGAAATTGAATTTCTCAGTTCTGATATAACAAACGAGGAAACTATTATAGCTTTACGTAGTATGAAAACTCTCTGCCCCAGGGCCGGATGGCTTTCCTGCCAAATATTATAAGAAATTTGCAGGGGTCCTTAGTCCAAAGCTGACTGCTCGGTTTAACTCTATACTTGATGGGGCCCCCTTTGACCTGGCCACGACCCGAGCCCGGATTACCGTTATACCGAAGGAGGGCAGAGACCCCTCTCTCTGTAGTAGCTATCGCCCCATGTCCTTACTCAACGTAGATTTGAAAATATATGCTAAAGTCCTTGCAAATAGAGTTAATTGTATCCTCCCTAAATTAGTACACCCCAAACAGGTTGGATTTGTCCCAGGCCGGCAGGCAGCAGATAACACCAGACGGACTATTGATCTTATACAGCATACCAATGATCGTAAGCTACCTTCGCTCCTTTTATCCCTTGACGCCGAAAAGGCATTTGACCGCATTGGCTGGCCCTTCATGATGAAGACCCTCTCAGCTTATGGCTTCAAGGACCGCTTTCTTAAAGGGGTCTCCGCCCTGTATGTTAACCCAACTGCTTCTGTCCAGGTGAATGGGTGTTCCTCTCCATCCTTTCAAATTCAAAATGGAACGCGACAAGGCTGCCCCCTCTCCCCACTTCTGTTTGCACTCACCATTGAAACCCTGGCCTTGAAAATACGACAAAACCCCGACATCTCTGGCATACAACTATCCTCCAGCATCTATAAGATTGCGCTCTACGCAGATGATATTCTCCTTACCATTACTAATCCCCTAACATTGTTACCAAACCTATTTCAGGAGCTCGACAACTTTTCGACAGTCTCTAACTTCAAGGTCAACACGGCCAAGACGGATATCGTGGATCTCAATATCCCAGTGAAGTTGAAGCAGCTTCTGGAGCTAAATTTTCTATTTCACTGGAATTCCGATAGTATCAAATATCTGGGTGTAGCAATTACTAGAAAGGTAGAAGACCTCTACCAAGCAAACTACCCCCCATTGATAGCATGCCTCAAAAGAGACTTGATTTCCTGGGACAAGCTGATAATCTCTTGGGTGGGCCGGATTACATCAGTAAAGATGAATTTGCTCCCCAGGCTGCTTTACCTTTTCCATACCCTCTCCATCAAAGTTCCTCCCTCTACCTTTAAAATGCTACAAACTTCTATCATGCGCTTCATTTGGTCAAATAAGAGACCCAGGATCTCTGCACGTATTCTACAACACTCTCCCATGGCAGGTGGCCTCGGCATACCAAATCTTCGCAACTATTACTATGCAGCGTGTTTGGCCCAGTGTGTCCAATGGCACTCCCCGCCTGGTACCAGGGTCTGGGTTGATATAGAATCAGATCTATTAGAAGGCTCATCGATTTGTTCTATCCTCTGGCTCTCAGCTGCACAGCGTCCAGCCCTCTCTCGAACCCAGCCAGTAATAGCCCTTCCCCTTTCACTCTGGTCTCTGTGTAGTAGAATGGCGTCTCTATCTCCCGCACCCTAGATACTCATACCTCTTTGGTTGAATCCAGCTTTCACACCAGGTCTATCACGTCCTATGTGCGCAAAATGGGCAGGGGAAGGTAAATTTCTACTGCTAAACCAAATAACAAGGACCCTAACATTTCCTCAGTTCTCGGAATTGTCTGAGCGGTGCGGGTTCACGATGGGACAGTTCCACGAATACTTGCAAATCAGACACTATCACCAACAGGTCAAGGCCCAGTTGTCTGCCAGACCCCCCACTGTAATATAATTCGCCTAGTCTGACATCTGATATTTGCCTGAATTTTTAACCATAATTACCAATAAAGTTGATTTTATTTAAATTTCTATGGACAGGAGTGCCCCACATACTACTCTTTTCAGTTTATGTCTATTATCAATTGAATTTTCCTATATTCTAGACCCCCCACTGTGTTTGAGAACCTATGCCTATCAGGACCATCCTCAAAAGGTCTAATCCAGGGGTGTCCAACCTTTTAGCTTCCCTGGGCCACATTGGAAGATGACGAGTTGGTTTGGGCCGCACATAAGATACACTAACAATAACGATAGCTGATCATCCAAAAAACCATAGAAAACATAGTTAACATATATATATATATGAGAAAAAAAGTGATATATATATATATATATATATATATATATATATATCACTTTTTTTTTTAAATCCCCCTATACTTACCTTTCAATCGCCCTGTTCAAAGAATCCTCCCTAGTTATTATACTATAATCACTTTTTGTATTGTTTCAATGCAATATTAATAAAGTGCATTTAAGCCAGGCATTGTATATCAGGGTGCCCTGACCAGGCCTGCGGTACCTGACATATACACCACTGTGACCCCAAATTGTGACCTGTTTTGCTAATTACACCACTATGTTAGTTAAGGGATAACAACTTATACTGGGCCAAAGAGAATAATATATAATGCCCCATTAGTATTACAAGTAGAAGTATGTAGCAGGGAGATAAGGTCCATGATGCTCCAGGACCAGGTGACTTTTATTCACTTGTCAGCGTCCCTTGAAATAATAAAAAAAAATCCCCCTTAACTTACCTTTTAATCGGCTTGTTCTCCTGTCCTTTTCTCTTCTTTTCTCCAATTCTGTGCTGCTGATTGTTCTTCTCGCGCGGGTGACTCCTCTGTGCTGCACTCCGCAATGGATGTTGGGCGTGATGACATCACGCCCAACATTCACTGCGAGCACCGCACGGAGGAGGAGACAAGGGACCGCGTGACCGCAAGGTAAGTATTTTCTTTTCTTTTTTTTTTGCAGGATTTTTTTTTTCCATTAACAGTGCTGCCCCCTTGCCACAACCAAAACTCCTTCTGGGCCACATTTACAGGCGTGCTGGGCCGCATGCGGGCCGCGGGTTGGACAACCATGGTCTAATCTCAACACTATACAATACCCTACTTCCTATCTCCACGGAGACCAAGGATCGTTTTCAGACTCAGTGGGAGGCAGATTTGGGAGCACCCCTAGATCCAGAAGAGTGGTCGGATATCTATGAGTGGACAGCACGTTGTTCCATAAATGTCCGCATCAAAGAAAATGCCAATAAATTGCTACATAGATGGAACTACGTCCCCTCTAGGCTCCATATTATATATCCTCAAACAAGTCCAACATGTTGGAGAGACTATGGCCACACTGGCACCTTCATGAACACTTGGTGGGACTGTCCCAAATTGCGCCCGTTCTGGACGGAGGTTCTCGCACTAGCAACAGCTATCCTCGATACTCCTGTATCCTCCGATCCTAAGCACGTATTACTGCCTCTACCTTTCCCAGACCTTCCAACACACACCCATAAGCTTCTTCGGCATATAATCAGTGCAGCTACCTGCCAAATAGTTGCCTACTGGAAGAACCCCATGCCTCCAACGCTCCAAATGGTCTGTGGTTGAGTTTGGCACACCTATCAGATGGAATACATCACCAGCGTGCTTAGGGGCTCCTCCGTATCCTTCAACAAAATCTGGTTTCCATGGGCTTCATATTGCAATCAACCCCTGCTTCAATTCTAGTCATATTCGATTTGCTACTGGAAATCCCAGATCGAATTATCACCTTTTGCTAAAATCTTAAAAGCGCGAATTCCCCATCCCCCCTTAACCTACCCAATCTGCTCTTTCCCCTCCCCCCATTTTGCCCTTACTCCCCTTTCTTTATCTTTTTCCTTTTATTTGTATAACTTAAAATAAAATAACATCTTCAAGGTACCATGCTCATATGAAGCTGAATTTGTTTTGTAAAACCACTGTGAGAGAGTGTTACACACACTGTTAAATTTGTATGTGCATTTATCATCTCACTAATGTACCTTTCAAGAGTTTTATATTTTGTAAGGCTGTTCAAGATTAGATGTTATTAATAAAACGTATTTAAAAAAAAAAATTGACCCTAGTCTCTCTTTCTCTCTCTCTCTCTGTCTGTGTGTATGTTAGGGAATTTAGACTGTAAGCTCCAATGGGGCAGGGACTGATGTGAATGAGTTCTCTGTACAGAGCTGCGAAATCAGTGGCGCTATATAAACAAGTGGTGATGATGATGATAGCCTCGCCTCCTACTAGAAAATGCAAAAATTCACTACAATAGCATGGGGCGAAGCTTAATGATGCGATTGCACCATTATTGATATGATTTTCTGAATTTTATAGTAGGGGACAGGGCTATGGTGACACGACGATGTCATCCCCTGCTCAAGCACCAGGGAGATTGCTTACTTTTCCAGGCTAATAGGAGGACTCCCCTAAATTCAGGAGCCTCCAGGAAATTCCGGGAGAGTAGGCAAGTATGATATATGTTACTGATGCGGTACTGCATATGAGCGTAAATATGTTATATTTTACATGCCTCCTTTTAGAGCTTAATTATTGGACGTATGCGTCCTATGCAGTACCAGCCACAAAGTGTTTATCGCTAAATACAGTATATTCAGATAGGGTGATAGAGACAAGTAACTTTTTCTAACTGGAAATTATCTCAGATGTAATTGATTTGGGATTTCTTTTTTTAAATGCCACCTACACACCTTTTATTTAAGGCATGTCGGTCCTTGTCCTTTAGGTTCAATCCAGCACAAGGAGAATCACGTCTTTAAAATTTAATTCATCTAAAAGTATTTAAACTGCACAGTGTTTGTTTTTTTTAAATGCTATTAATGCATTGGTAGATTTAAAAAAGCTGCACTATATCAGTCTTAGTCTGTGGCATCTGCACCACGCAATAATTTACCTTCATTCGAACAGAGGAAGGGCAGATGGAATAATCGGATTCATATTAAAAATAAAACATTATTACTATAAAAAATATTGCAAACAAAATAAATAGTAAATTAAATACTTTAAAACCAGGTCTGGGTTGAAGGAAACTGACTACACCAGGGCTGGCCAACCAGTCTGAAACCAAGAGCCAAAAATTATCTATAGGTACTGCAAAGAGTCAACTTTACCTTTTATATGTGGGTGCATATACATATACCCAGTATAAACATGCAGACACATACCATACACACATACATTGAAAATATAACATAATTTACAATAACTAAGCAAAAAGAAAATATCCAATATTGGCAATAGTTTCAGAAAAATCATAAAATCAGCACAGGTACACAGTTACTTACCTCACTGCTGTGTCCAGCGGCGGAGGGTTCAAAGGGTTACCTATAGTGTCCTCACATCCACAATCAGACCTCTTAATGTGCTACTCTGGCCTCTTTACATGCCCATTAGATCTCCCCACACGCGTTCAGATCTCCCCACATGCCCCTTATATACAAATGAGCCTCTCCACATCATCCGACCTCTCCACATGACATCAAATCTTCCCACATGCCCCTTACATGCCCATCAGACCTCCCCAAGTGCCCCTTACATGCCTATCAGACCTCCCCACAGGCCATTATACCTCTCCGCACGCAAATTAGACCTCCCCACCTGCCACCAAATTTCACCACATGCCCCTTACATGCCATCAAGCCTTCCCATATGCCCCTTACATGTCCATCAACCTCCCCATATGCCATCAGACCTACCCAAATTCTCCATACATGCTATCAGATGTCCACACATGCCTCTTAAATGCCCATCAACCTTCTCACATGCCATCAAATCTACCCAAATTCCCCAGACATGCCAATCACACCTCCCCACATGCCTACAGTCCTACACATATCCCATCAGCTCTACCCAAATGCCATCAATTCTCCTTATATGCCCATTAGCCTCTTTAGCTATCAAATCTCTCACATTCTCCTGGCCGGAAGCCACATTTCAAAGCTCAAATAGCCACATGTGGCTCTAGAGCCCCAGTTTGGCCATCCCTGAACTACACTATAAAATGAATTCTTAAGTTTCTTTTATAACTGTTTGTCTTAAAATCTAATGATACATTATATGAATGATAAAAAATTGTATCCTAGAAATAAAAGTTAAAACCTCAAGATTCATGTAGGTTTGTCTTGCTTTATCCATATCACTATGGAAGGTACACTGTGAATGCCAGGCCACATCTAGGCATTTCATCACGTGAGACTTCGTCAAAGGTATATATGTAAAAAATAAATAAAAATAAATTATATATAATATAATAAATTATAAACTAATGGATCAGTGCAAGAAAATAAAGGTAAAAGGTCGACAGTTGGCTTTGGCATTTAAGGACAAGCGGGGAAAAGTTAAACTTTTCATTGCTTGATAAGTTGAATCAGTTTGCCATACTAATTTTTAGAGGTCTAGATGTTTTTCCCACATATTGGAATCAACAGGAATACCCCAATAGATATGTTACATAATTAGGGGGAGATTCAATTCAGTGCTATGTGTCTCCATAACAGTCCATGGAGACACATTGAATGGAGATTCCCTACTGTAATTGGGAGAAATGTGCACATCTGAGCATTGAGACAATGTTCGGTGGCACCTCTCTTATATATGAATCTCCAACTTAGAATTGCAAGTACCTTTTTCATAAACTTTTTAATGTGTTTTTTTAAATCATGGAAGTTGAACACACAATTTACCTCTTTGTTTCCCACTAAAACTGGCATTGCATTGCGGCTGTTAAAACATAATACAATTTACAAGGTTTCATATCTTGACATGACTTTACTATTGTATTGCTTGGTTAGAAATGTGTTATTGTAATGTAAAGCAAGCATGCATCTGTCCTTCAAACCTCAGTAAAAAATGTGTAGTTATGAACTATTCCTCATTGGCAGTATGTTTGCACAATTAACATCAGGTTTCAATCAATCAATATTGAACTTTCAAGGTTTGTATTATTATGCAGGTCCTTGTTTAAAAATTGATTTGAATGCTTTCACATTAAATATTTTCAAAAGTGTAAGAGAGAATATTGGAAGGCTCAAAATATATAACTTGCGACATAAACCATGTAGTTAAAGAACTAGGTTTGCAAAACATTGAAGACATTAGTCATATGACAGGGGTGACAAGAGTCATTTCAATAAAGTGCAACCCCCTCTATCTGTTATTATTATTATTATTATTACGATTGTGTGTCAGGGTAGCTTGGTTCAAAATTACCTAGGCGAATTGTTGCAACCCAACAGTGGTTTATTCAACAAATGGCAAAACAAGCAGAGAATGCCTTAGAAGCATAGTGTAGGCACATGATGGAAGCGCAGTTTCTAGTCACCACACAAGATACAGTCACAGACCCATAAAACACTGTTTATATAAGACAGATTGTTCATGAAACTAATGGGTGGTGGTGATTGGTGGTAATATGATCAGCTGACCCTGGAGTGTCCTCCCCTCTGCGAACTGGTGATCATTGGTTCCCTGGGGAGAGAGTGCCCAGGACAGGAGTCTTGGCCAGAGTACTATCATGCTATGTCCTTGTTGACTAGGGGACAAAAGTGGATAATAGAGTTTGCTTACTCTCCTTGTTTAGCCTAGACCCATTATCTTTGATTAACTCTTCCACCTGGCAAAATTTAAGAATAAACCCTTCTAACACACATTTAATAACCTAAAATACACAGGAAATATAATCACATATTTTAGCACACGTATGTGAACAAAAGTACAATAAACTAACAAAACCCGATGAGAACAGTAGCCAGAAAGAGGCAATGAAACGCAAATGTTATTATATCTTATACGCTTGAGTCCAAGTTCATTTTGTGGGTTCTCACAATGATCATTACCCAATAGTTAAACTGGAAAAGGCCCAAGTTCTCAGAATGACTTATATAATTACTCCAGACATAGAATGTGTATTATTATGTACTTTTATTTATTTATTTATTTTTATAAACTGTTAGCTATTCCACAATGGCTTGAGGGATGTCAGCAACACTGGAAGTGACGGACAATGCTACGCCTGGAGTTCATAGTTACTCCGTCAATCATTTCAATTAGACCTCAGTCCCCACCACCTCCAGGTGGTAGGGAAAGGGCCCAAAAACAAGATTGTTGGACATTTCTTTGCCCCTGTTCCACCAGCACCAGTGGGGGGTGGTTATGACCCACTACACCAAATGGGGTAGTTAGGGCCCACAGCACAAATTATATATTTTTTTTACAAACCAAATAAAATTAAGATCAATCAGAAACTTGAAAAACAGGGCTGGTATGAAAGAAACTGATACATTATAAAACCAGCCAGGGAACCCTTTTATCATGTGACCACTCTTTCCAACACACTGGTGGCTAGGCATAGGTATCCTGGCTCCCCCTGCAGCAGGGAGACATGGGCTTTGGCTCTTGTGCACACACAAGAGGAACTGCCATTTTTGTTTTAATTATTATTTTTGTATTATATTTATTTTACTTCCCAACCTAACCCCACCGCTTTAGGTATGCTGGCGTATACGTTTTGGGCCTGATCACCTGACCAGTGTACAAGTAAAAGCATCTATCACTGATACCTGGGACCAATGTGAGTGTCACCGCAATTCAGTAAATGTATTTGTTAAAATGTGGCCTAATTAAAGTTTTTGATTAGCCAGTCCAGAGAAAAACCCAATAGAGGTAATGTGACAGTTCAAGCTTGAAAACCTACTCTATGTTTCTAAATTAAACATTTGTGCAAGGAGTAGGCTAAAATCCCTCCACCCCAATGGGAAAGACTTGTATTGAATTATAGGAAGAATTTGGTGGCGGTTATTGCTGTTAAAGGTAGCACAACCAGTTATTAAGTGTAAGGGGGCAATTAATTTTTCACAAAAAAGTTATATTTTATTACTCAGGTCCATGTTGCCAAATCTTATATATATGTTATATATTAAGTTTGAATAAAACATCCATAGTGGCAAATATGCAACAATAAAGGTAATCAGGAAGACTTTGTTTTCCATCTGTGCTGTGTTCAAACTTTTTTAAATTTGTTTTCTTCTCCAGTGAAATATGTCTCTAAGTATACTGTTATTTTATGGATCTCTTCCACTATGTTTTTTTACATCTCCAATTAAACAGATTCCACTTAAAAAGTTACAGTTTAGGTAGTTGACTTTCCAACTTATTACCTCCTCAAGAATTTTTATTTTCAGGACTAACCTGGACAGAAATGTACTTCCAGAAGTGTATTTTCCCTGTAATTACAGCCAATGTAAACTATGCATGATCTTGTGTCCTAAGCACTTGACTTTCACAATAGTGAAAGGATATAAATTATTTAAAATACTTAGTTCTAAATGCCTGTTTCTAAGTCATGAAAAGGTCATATGACACCCAAGAAAACTTTATACTAACCCATAAGGGAATGAATAATACAAAACTTGTGGATATAATGGTTTCAAAATGTTCTAACCAATAAATATATTTTATATATGTATTTATTATATATTATTACAATATAATTTTAAGTTTAAATGTAATTCAGGTGTTATGCCCCATACCTTTATTTTAACTGCAAGTCTGCTACAACTAAGGTAAAAAAAAGCATCACATTTTTGTACTAGTTGACAACAAGTTATTTCCTTTCATTTGTGTTTAATTACAAACATGAAATTCCTTCCTCTGAGAAGTGTGCTGTTTGTGTAGAATTTGTGTTATAGTTTTTCACAGATCTGTGCTAAAATATCTTTATTAACCACACTGTTATGCCTTTTGTGACTTAGGTGATGTGGACTTTTGTGTATAATACTGTTACTTCATTTAATCAGAACATACTGGCGAGCCATCTCATTGCCAGCATGCCCAAACCAGCATGCGCAGATTGACACCAGACTGGCCTGGCAATCAGAAAGATTCCTCTTACCAAGGCTGTTCAATGTTGCCAGGGAACTGAGCATTGCTCAGATGCCCTGGTGACATTTTTTTGACATATGACGCAATAGAAGTAATAAAGTAAATAGAACCAATAAAGTAAATTACTTAAGATGGAAAAGCCTTTTAAATCTCAGAATGTTTCAGTGGAACAATCTTTGTAACAGTGATGGCCACATGCAGTAGACCTGAATGTGTGTAATACTCACAAATTATTTTCATATTAAGCATGACTAAAAAGACAGTACTTAACAAGGGTGTAACAATAGCATGTGCAGTAAGCATACCAGCTACGGGGCCCATAGTTGCGGGTCGCCATCCTTCGAGAACCCTGCTCTGCTCTCAAAAGGTGCAGAGCGCAGACCTCTTTGGAGCTGCGCATGTGCATTGGGTGCATGAATAGGACCACGAAACTCAGAAGAAGGCCCACTATCCGCAGCAAAGCAGGGTACCCGGGAGGCAAGTACATTATCACCAGTCCCCTACTCAAATTTCACTGTGGGGCGAGGACTGTTTTGCTCCTTGTACTTGGTCTTCTCAATATATTTGTATACCATCACATATGATTTTTTTTACATTTTTCTTATATTTATTCACATAGCTATTGTTCAACATGTAAATATAAAATAGCTGTCATCAAAGTAAAATAGCTGAAGCCATATTAACTAATGTCAAAGATCAAACTTGAGAATGATCCTGGGCACCCCAAGGAGAGAGTGAATGCTAGAGAGAGAAAGGTGGAGGAAAGGTTTGTTTTACAGAGGTGCAAAGTTCCAGCGATGAATTTTGTGCTCCATATCCGCTACATCATTCCGCAAAACATTTGTACTTGTAAATTACACATTCTGTTGGTATAAATAATGACATTAATTTATCACCGTATCTGGCATACTTATATAAAGTGGTGTGTATGTGTGAAGAAGGCTTACAATTCAAATTCTTTTCCTCTGACTAGGTTTCTTACTTTTCTACAAGATGGCTTGGATGGAGGTCTCCGTTTGGGAACTCTAAAAGGTCAGGTGTCAGCACTGTCAGTGTATTTTCACAGACGTTTGGCGGAGATGCCGGATGTTAAGACTTTCTTGCAGGGAGTGGTTCACATCCAGCCGCCCTATTTTCATCCAACGGCTCCTTGGGATCTTAATTTTGTCCTTAGTATGCTGCAGGAGCCTCCATTCGAACCGTTACACTCAGTAGAGTTGCGGTTTTTAACTTGGAAAGTGGTTTTCCTTCTGGCTATTGCCTCAGCTCGGAGGGTCTCTGAGCTGGGGGCTTTATCTTCTTGTGAACCTTATCTGGTCTTTCATGATGATAGAGCAGTTTTAAGAACTATTCTATCTTTTCTCCCTAAGGTGGTGTCTGGTTTCCATGTAAATCAGGAAATAGTAGTTCCGGTGTTCAAAGAGGATCCTCAGGCATCTGGAACAGGAAAAATGAGATTTTTTGATGTGGTTAGGGCTTTACGAATTTATGTTAAGAGAACTGCAAAAATTCGTAGACAGATTCTCTATTTGTTTTATTTGATTTTTCTAGACGTGGATGGCCAGCGTCTAAGCAATCGATTGCTAGGTGGCTTACCCTGACCTTTAAGCAAGCTTATGTCAGTACTAGCCGTCCTGTGCCAGAGCGTATTCTTGCCCATTCTACCCGTTCTGTTGGTCCATAATTTCACAAGATTTTACCAATTTAATGTCTTTGCGTCTGTGGACGCCTCATTTGGCTGTAGTGCTCTATGTGCTGGGCTATCAGAGCGGTCCCACCCTTCAGAGGGGCTGCTTTAGTAAGACCCCATTGTTAGCAGTGTCTCCCAGATGGATGAAAGAGAAAAGGGGATTTATACTTATGATAAATCGGTTTCTCTGATTCCATCTGGGGGACACTGCGTTCCCTCCCTTCTGCTTTCTTCTGTGTGTCTTGGTTGATTGGCCTATCTACTTGGGAATTTTTAATCAAACTGAGTTCCATTGGGGGTTGGCAGGGGGGGGCCTTACAGCTGCAGGGGTGGGGGGGGGTCGCCTTCGATTATTCAGGGACCAATGGATGGCCTCCACCAAGGAAGTTTGGATATTAGGGATAATATCCAGAGGTTATTTTTTGGATATTATGGGTCCTTCTCCTCAAAAAAATTTCAGAACCCAATTACCTCGTGATTGCATCAAGAGAAGGTCAATGCTTCAATCAATCGCTTCTCTTCTTTCCGCCGGGGTCATTTGCAGGGTCCCGGAAAACCAGAAGGGAAAGGGATTTTACTCAAACCTGTTTTTGGTGTCCAAACAAGATGGATCGTTCCGACCGATCTTGAACCTCAAATATCTCAATACTCATCTGCGAGTTCCCAAATTCCGTATGGAGTCAATTCGCTTGGTGATCAATGGATTGGAACCCTTGGAGTTTCTAGCATCTATAGATATACGGGACGCATATCTACATGTTCCAATTTTGGAAGGACATCAGTCCCTCCTTCGTTTCACCGTAGGGCATTAATTTGGATCATTCGGAGCATACCACTAACAGCCGGAGAATCTCTCACTCACACCCCGCTGTCTGATGGTTCAAACGCCCATAGGAAGCCTCTATCAGCTCAGGCTGCCACACTGCATTGTGCTTTTGTATCAATGCCCATTCCTAATCTTTCCTAGGGCTATATGAGATTCAAGTCCCCCCTCCGCCTTAGCGGGGGATTTGGTATCTCCCAGTATGTCGAGTCTTGGGACGGCGTGCGGCACTCTCTGCCTGTGGCAGCGCCGGACCCGTCGGGACAATGCAGTGACAGTCGCTTAGCGCTGTCACTGCTCTTGATCAATAAACACCACACTGAGCTGTGCGGTCTTTCTTTTATAAATATTCTTATTATTTAAAGGAAAATTGAGTATTGCTCCATTTTGAAACCTGTGAGGAAAAAAAATGTTAAATACATCCATCCTCACCAGCACTCATACCAATACTCTAATAAAAATAATAAAATCTAAACCTAAGCAGCAAGTACTGCTAAGCAGTACTAAACACAGCCCAACTCCTTAGGCACTTAAACAAAACTGGTGTCTGTAGGATTGCAGAGGGGAGGAGTCAGCAGAAAACTTAGTTGTTAACTTTTTAAGTGCCAACTCCATGCGCCCTCATACAACCCCATGGTAGCAGTGTTCCCCAGAGGGAATCAGAGAAAGAGATTTAACGTAAGTACAAAAATCTTCTTTTTGTTGGTATAAATGTGGAGCTGGTAGGACGACAATGTCATTTCATTTTGTTACATGGTGTAGTTTGATTTCCGGGTGGAACAAAAGAAGCATGGTGATTGAGCATGGAAAATTTAAGGCCAAATTACACAGGACAAACATGCACAATTCTGAATACGAAGTAAGGCAGATATTCTGCAGAATGGTTTTTAAAATGTTGCCTATGTCTAAACTGTAGTAACAGTCAGGAAAAGAATGAATGAGATCTCTCACAGCATCTCCTTAATCATATGTATTAGATCTAGTGAGCACACATTGAGTGAAACAATGTAGAAGACTAATTTCCTGTTTTATTGTATCTCATTGACATTAGTGAACTCAAGGCTTAAGCTTTTAAGGGATGTTTATTATTTAATGTGTGTAAATATTGCATTTGAATTAATGTTGTTTCAGAGCTAACTGTCTCATATTTTCCCTAATGTTAAATATGAGATTCTAGACAGCAATACACCTGTGCTATATGCTGAGCATTTTCTCATCTAATGCAGATCAATATCTGTGCACATTATAAGCCAAATCAATCTTTAGCTGAAATGTATACAAATCAATACACCTCTGTATTTTCTGTTTTGCAGTGAATATCTGGGATGCATGAGAAACATTAATATTTATATGCATTGCAGTTCCAAGGATTAACGTGCCATATAAAAGTAACAGACATGCTTCATGCGGCATAGTGCTACCCACGTAGAGCAATAACAACCTCCGCAAGCTAATGTCATTTCAGTCTGTGGGTTCTGGTACAAGCAAAATTACATTCTAGTTACAAAGACTGATTTTTGTCAGCTAGATTACACTGAAATCTAAGACAGCACTAATGTTATGCAGCACAGCTATAATATTAAAGCTTACAAGTCAGGCTTCCTATTGCAATTTTTGCAACTAGACTCCCTGATTTTTTTGATGCATGTTACCTTAGAATATTATATGGAAGCATAAAACATTGCAAGGTAGCAAATAATATCAACAAGCAGTAGTAAAAGACACAGAGAGTTGCAGAACAGAATATGGTATTACAGGGAACTATATAATGGTAGAAATGGTTTAATAAGATGAATAAGAGCTGTTTGCCTAATTTCCATCAAATCTTTTGTTTACATTGCACCATAGTTCAAGCAGTACGATTCACCATTTTTGTTCTTCTGACTAGAAACCCCTGAAACACCCAAAATTTGAGAAATTACCTAAACCATTGTTTATATGTCCATGCAGAGCATGAAAAATGTCCTAATTTCTACATTAAGATGGACAAAGGCTCAATGTTCAGTTTCTCCACACATAGTGTGACCAGATTACCTCTGGTGTAATTGGGACCTGCACTCAGAAGAGGAACACGCACACAGGCAAATACCAGCTGTGGCAATATAAATGTCCATATATGTATACAAAACAAAAATACAGTTGTTGTCAGCGCTTATCCCTAACACTGCATATTTGTGTGTATCTAGCAAAATTAAACCATGAGGTATTGGTTCATATTTTGATCAAAACATTTAAGCCTGCACCCCATCGTCTAGGGCACCTCATTGTATTCAGGTCCTACACTGACCTATATGCTTTAAACATCATTAAAATGCAGATAAAATCAGATGCACTCACCTCCCAGATTTAGGGTTTACATCTAGTAAGGGCTGCTTGTAATTCACACCCAAATGAGCCTTAAATAGGCTTCATGGACAGCTGCTAAGACAACATAAGGGGGTAAATGTATCAAGGTCCAACTTTTTCAGCGTGTTAAAATCACGGGTGATAACCCGCGATTTTAGTTCAAAATTTCTCAAATGTATCAAGCTGTGATTTTTCCCCTGATCTTCACAATCGCTGGTCATCTCTGGCGCTTCGCTGCGATGTAAAACACTCCCGTCGTAGCTAACTCTCCTGTGTTGTAGGCGTAGCAGCGTGTTCTATAAACCCATCACTGTTACACTTCCTGTCATAAAACCGGAGCTCCAGCAGCTGTCTAAACTGTAACAAATAGATGAAAGGTAAAAAAAAAAAAAGCGTGGGGTCCCCCCTCTATTCACTATTAACCCTAGTGCTGCCAGACTACTGCTGGTTCCGTGAAAATCAGGGAAAAAAATTGCGTGGGGTCCCCCCCCCGGTTTTCATAGAACCAGCACTAGGCAAACCAGCCAGTGTTGGTGGCACTATGGCATAATGACAATCAACCCCAGGCTGTTCAGCGCTGGGCTGCATTCCCTAGGGAGTGGGGTCCGACGAAAAAAAACGAGCGGGCCCCCCCTCTAGGGACACCCAGCCCAGTGCTGAAAGCACTAAGGCTCTTCCTACACCCCTGGCTGGTGGGTGTAGGGTAATAACGGCGATTAAAGTATAAAAAAACAAACAGACACCATTTTGTTTTGTGGAACTACAAGTCCCAGCCAGCCAGGGTGCCATAAATAGTGTAGGCATGCTGCTACTTGTATAACTACAAGCACCAGAATACCCATGGCAGCCAGGGCTTGTTGGCACATGGAGTACCACAAGTGCCAACATGCCCTGACACCCAGGGCTGGCTGGGACCTGTAGTTCCACAAAAGAAAATGTTAAATAAGCCACCACACCCTTTTTAACACCACATACATTTAATAAAAATAATAAACCCACAATAAAGACAGTAAACACCCTCATTTATACCATATATTTTGATCAAAAATAATAAATGCCCAGAATACTCACCACTGATGTTTTCATCTGTCGTCAGCAGCTTTTAACACTAAAATGGCTGTAAACCAAGTCCCAAATTAAATTTGTATCCAAAGTCCGGCTTGAAAAGTTCAAAAAAAATTTGTAGATCCAAAATCCCTGCTTTTAATGTCACAAAAGTATTTGTATACAAAAGTCCCTGCTTGTAATGTCTTCTGTTCTTCTTGGGCACAAAGCCCCCCTTGTTGAATGCAGTCTTCATTTCTTCTTGGCCCCCTTGTTGCTTGAAGTCTTCTTATCTTCAGCCAGGAGGGCCCCATATTTGTAAGATCCACGCTTCTTCATTCTTGCTTGAAGAAAAAAAAAGAGCAGAGCTGCCGCAAACAGCTTCCACTATGTAGAAGCTCCGATACGCAATGAGCTTGGCTCATTGCGCTAGGTCTATTTATAGTATTAGGGGTTTCCCACGACAGTGTGTTTGAAAGCAAACTCTCCTGAGTTTGCTTAATCACAGCTTCATACATTTGAGACTTGTATAGCTGGAGTGGTAAACAGTCAGGAGTTTGATCTCTATCGATTTTGTAAATAGCGATTTTGACAGAAGCACAACTCTGGTGATTTTACATGAAATCTCAACTTCATACATCTGCGAGTTTCAACTCTCCCGAGAAAATCGTTGGATTTGCAAAATCGGAGCTTGATACATTTACCCCAAGGTATCTGTCACCCGACTCGATTTCAAAACATGCTCCATATCTGATCGATTTCTATTAGATTATTATTGGGCATCATGGTTGTTTTTGGACCACACATGTTGCAGTATCAGACAAATTGTTCTATCACTGCTGATATTGCATTTTATGTATCCAGAAATACACTCCTGTCACTTAAATACTACTAGCTTAGCTGCTATTTAGTCTGTATTGAGTTGTGCTTGGATTTGTTTCCTATTTCCAACCAAATTAACAATAAAAAAATATAGTTTCTTTTTCTCATTGCCATGAATTTATATTTCAGTTAAAATGAAAAATATCAGCAATCATTGCTTGATTAAAAAATATTATTAATAAGGCACATTCATGCGCTAGGAACAAAATATGATATAGACATTTTGCACTTTATAGCTGAGATTCAGCATAAGATTGGAAAGTGCTGATGTGGAACAGAGAAAGAGAGACATATATTAGCTGAAATCCCATCCCTGCTGTCCATATATTGATTGTCTCTTTGTTTTAGACTTTATGAAATTATTGTTTCTGCTACTGTAGCAAAAAAAAAAAAGAGGCACAGTGTCTTAACAACTTTTATATGCACTGTAGCAGTGAAGTATCTGCAGAGAATTGATTATGCACATACAGCCAGAGATTGAATGGGATGGGATAAAGGGAATGCACATAGATTTTGTGATAGAGAATATGACCTTTGGTTCTTATTATTATTCAGAAAACAGATGGCATCAGCTGCACTGGTCATTGTACTAAAAATAAAAGTGTATATATTTAAATTGTTGTTTAACCCCTGCAAAACTGGGAACCATGCATATTTGTGAATATGAACACTTATGGACTGCTCTCTAGACTGACTCTGATATATATATATATGTTATAAAGTGATTTGTGTCCAAAACTTGTATACTTGAATCCAATTACAGCTCTGTTAAAGCTGTGTAGCTTCATTTGAAAAATGGCAACAAGTGTACTTATGCTTATCTGTATAGAACATCTTTGGAAAACACAGTATTTGTCCTATATTGTGGCCATTGGGAATATAAATCAAATGAAAACTATGTTAAAATTTAAGTTTATATATTTATTAATAACATGTTGAGATTTGTAACCCACATCATGTTTATAGCACATTGAGATGTATATAAGCAAAGCACAAATAAACATTGATCTTTATTATGCTTTATAAATATTTAATGTGTGTATGTTTAATGTTTGTATAATATAGAAGTGATCGCATCACTAAGCATCTTCCATTTACATAAATGTTGCTTGTGTCATTTATATTTTACATCACAGACCAAAATGAATGTGCAGTGAGCATAATTGGTAATTAAATGTTGTTTTTGTTTCAGCTTCACTCGGACCAGGATAAAGGGGATGGATCACTGAAATATATTCTCTCTGGAGATGGAGCTGGGGATATATTTGTGATCAATGCAAATACTGGCGACATTCAAGCAACAAAGCGTCTGGACAGGGAAGAAAAGCCTTCATATATATTACGTGCTCAAGCTGTGAACAAGAAAACAGGAATACCTGTTGAACCTGAATCTGAGTTTGTCATTAAGATTCATGACATTAATGATAACGAGCCAAAATTTACTAAGGATGTTTATACTGCCACTGTTCCAGAAATGTCTGAAGTGGGTAAGCATTCTTTAAAATATATCAATACAGTGAGTTTGAGATATGAGTGCATTTGTAATTAATATACAGAGATAAAATTTACAATATTCTTTTCAAAAACAATATTAAAAGTGCGTTATTGGGAGAAAGGAGAACCTTGAAATATGGCCTTTAATCTAACCTTTAAAAGCTCATGGCACTGTTTAAAGTGCTATATATTATATCCAGAAAAGGTGAAAGTCCAAATACCTTTCAATAATTCTTGTCCACAGAGATAGGATTTGACTTTTACTCTTTTACTCTGGAACATCCATTCAGAAGCATACTGCAAAGCAAGGTCTATCTCATTACATAGCCTAATAGTGATTCTTCTGAGATCTGTGGGCCTCAGGTGTAATTGTCTGATACAGTGATTCATATTTTCCTGAATTCCAATTACACCAGGCAATCATATACACCATGAGGTTTATTTAATGACCTGGTGCATAGAGTAGTAATGGGCTGTAACTTATAACACCCAATCAGATGGCAGCTATAAGTAGCCTGGTGCACTGTGTTAGGGAATATATGATTAATTTTAATGGAATATAGTCCAGGGTGCACTGTTTCATTAAAAAATCCTATAAGTGTTTTAGCTCTTTGAACTCTTTCTAATGTAGCTGTGTTTTGTCCAGTTGGCTACCGAGGTTCATGTATTTCTCTATTAATTTATAAAAAAAAGTATGCCTTTCATAACAACTCCACTTAATTCCACTTTCAGATAATTGCGATGCAGGTTTTGGGATATCCATAGTTCTTTTTTCCTTCAGCTACTGTGAGAGCGTAGGGGAAGAAAGGGGTAGTTTTTAATGTAATTTAACATATTTTAGACATTGTGTTCAAATTCATGGAAACAAATCCTGTACCTGTAATTGTTTCCTAAATAACCTAAATGTCACTTCTAGCAATGCAGCTACATATTTGCTGCTACAGTTAGCTATAGTCTTTTAAATTCAATCTCCCTAACTCTACAGTGTCATGCTGATTTTAAATAAACATAGCCCTAGGACTGTCAATCAGCATGACATAGTGGTATGACACTGTTGGGGAACAGCTTAGTTCCAAGCTAGCTCCCTCCCAAACTGTGCACTAATGGAGTAGTGACATAACTAGTGGCCCCAGGACTCTGGTGCAAAAGTGAAAGACTGTAGGAAGCTCTGCTTGAAATAAATGACAAAATAAAGGAACTTTTACTTTAGTAAATTTGTTGGTTAGAAACATTGTCTTATGTGTTGCAATTAAAAACAAAATACAAAGGGAGAAAATAAAAAAAAACAACTGTTGCAACAGGTATAATGAAGCATGTAATCAAGATTAAAAGGAAATGGCAAATTGTACAAAGTAAGACATTTTTAATGGGCTGATAGAAGTGTTCAAAGACAAAGCTTTCACAACTGTGTGGCTGCTCTTATGATGACGGTTGTTAAAATGTAGCAACACAGATGAACAATAGTAAAACCTATTTCCACATATCAGATCCGTTGATCTTCCAGACTGAAGCAAGGAAAGAAGAGCAGATAATTAGTTCTCATTAGGGCTGCCTTTGTAGACAGAGATAATAACCCTGTTCACATAAATGTCTGTTCCTCGTTTTCCTTATGACTCTGTGGTCACACAGGCATGCTTTAGTCTGTGAACCATTTAATGTAAATTCCATTTTTTTCCAGTGGCTTATCACTTTAGGGGAAAATACTGCATAAGACCTGCCACTTTTATTAGCAATCTATGTATATCTGAAAATCCATTGATTTAGAGTATAGACTTGAGCACAAACTCAACTCCAGTATAATAATTTCACAAAGATAAATTATATTTTGTACTCCACAATGCACAGATTTTTCAGAAGTAATGATTTACTGCAAAAAAAATGACCTAGTAAAGACAGATGTGCATTGCGTTCATCTAGACAGCTCTAAAGCACTGTATTATGCTGAAAAATGGCCATGTTTGAATAAGATCCTTTGGATTTGCTTGAGCTCTTTCTTTCTTAAATACTGTTGTATTCCCATAACAAAATGGATAATGTTGAAACTTACCCCCTGCTTACTATGGATGAATGAGATTTAGGAAAATATAGCATATTTATTTCTGACAACAGCATTGATTCTGACAAATAAATATACATTTTGTTTTCTGTCTGGTGGGTTATACAACAAGACACAGCTTTTAAAACAAAATAATATAATTTTAAATTAAACAAATCTAATAAATAACTAAATAAAATGGAGTTTTGTCTTAGTTTGTAGTATCACATATAGCTTGTATCCTGTTGTGTGCATCAGTGCTACAGTAATCCATTTAATAAAACCCTGCTTTTTCCATCACACGAATGGAAATCATTTCATAATTATCATTGCATTACCCTACTTTTTACCATATGTCACTGCATTCAGTCATTATCTGATTGACATATTTAACCTTATACATCAGAAGTGCAGGAAATGGCAGATATCTGAAAGAGTGGAAATGGCCTGGTGATAAAAGGATCTGCATGTTAAAAGAGAATAACCATACACTAGAACCTAATGAGTGATTGCCCAAAAATGTCTATCTATACAGCTTAGATGATGTACAAAGCAAATAAATGTGGATATAAGTATAGTATGTAGCATCCCGAGTTTAGCCAGTTAATGAAACATACTTTCTTATATAATAAAAATGTTTTTTTATTATGCTGGGAACTATAATTCACTGAAATATATTCACATAGTGGTGATAAGTCTGAGAGCTTTCTCTTTTCATTTTATGACAGTAACTGCAAGAGCAAGAAGTAAGAATAAAAGTAAATTCTAGGGATTAGTCTGGAAAGAAAGTTATGTACTCTTACTTTCCAATGTCTTTATTCAGATATCCAGTTTTTAAAATGACACTATTGTGTTACACTACTTTATTTGAAATATCATTCATTATTTTGTAGCATGTTCCATGCTGACCAGAACAGGGACTTACCATCAGGGACGCCGAGAGAGGGTGGGAGCAGGTACAAATTACCGGGGGCCGGACCTGCCTGGGCCCCTGGAGTGCCTCTGTAGTGGGAGTAGCCACCAACCTTGCGTGGTTTCATCCCCTTTGGCAGCTATGGAAGGTGCCCCAAGAAGTTTCTGTACCGAGGCCTGAAATTCCACTTGGCGACCCTGCTTACCATGAGAGATGATTTCCAAAGGGTTTGAAAGATTTATTAATGACAAGCAAACACAATACACCTGCAAAGCAAAAAGCTACTTCTGTTTATCTGTTGTGCCAGTTAAACCGGCTTCTGTACTTTGTGCCTGCAGTGAGCAAAGTTAGCAAGATTCCATGCATGTGTAGAATGTCTTCTAGACAACGGGTAAATTTAGTTTTGGGGAAAAGGCATTACTGGGTAGACACATTCTGGGCCTGCATCACTAAGAAGAGCAAAGCATAATAAAGGAGTGACTTTGCACCTGGACAAAACCATGTTGCATTGGAGGTGGAGGTAAATTTAAAATGTGGGGGCAGATTTACAGTTGGGATAGGGAATTTTCTAGATCAACTTTAAATTTCAGTGTAAAAATAAAGCTATCAAGCATTTGTGTGCTAGATGAGAAAACAGCCAGTATTAACTTACGTGCAAAATAATAAACTAATTTACACCCCTTGCATTGTAACATGGTTTGTCCTGGAAAACATTTACTCCTTTTTTTTGCAGCTGCTGTATAGTACAGTGCCGTATGTAGGGACACTTCGTTAGCGGAGGGGAGGGGTTTCTGGAGAGCCAGAAACCCCCCCTGCGTGCGCCCCTGACATTTGCAGTAGCGTTTCCTGCTTTGCTGACGGGTGCATATACTTTTTCTCTCTACAAAAGAACTGTACTACTCCGCTTCCTCTGGGTTTGTTATATTTATAATGGTATGCATTTTGCATCATCTAGTTTTTTGTCGGTAGAAAAACATGTTTAGGCGCACTTCAGTGAATGAACTAAAAATCTTCAAACACATGAATTAACATATGCATTAAAGCCAGTCTCTAATGTCCTGTCACTCTCACGATTAATTTTAGACTTAAATGACGCTAAACCAAACCGAATTGTGGGAGACAAATTCAAATAGTAAAGTGGTATTAGCTTGGACTTTAATATGTTTTTACTGTTTACCCCATGGTCATTTTCCGGAATTTGCACCAACACTCCAAACTAGGCAAAAATTAATTTTACAGTAGAGTTCCAAACACCGTGAAGGAGACCTAAGCCTGAAAATGCACTAGACAGAAAAGTAGGAGCATTGTGGGTCTGCATATGACCTTTCTAGGTCTTGCCAGGCTCATGTTAAGATTTGTAAAAAGAAAGTTGACTGGGCATATGACGCGTGTGGATTGTGATTTTCAGTTGCTGGCTATGTATAGCTTAATGTACAAACAAAGAGCTTGGTGTGCAAATGTTAAATTGACAGAAAAGATAAATGAATGGCACACAGCCTCTTTACCCCTTTATCACAATACAATCTCAGAGCTCTGCAGCCTGTGGACTGGGCCAAAAAAGTGAAACTGTTAACTATAGCAACCAATAAGATTCTAGCTATCATTTATCTAGTACATTCTAGAGTTCTAGAATACTACGGGCAACACCTCCATTTCTCCTTTTTTAGAAGCTTTAGTAAATCTACTCCTAAAAAATGTTTTATTGGTTCCCTTATTTTCAAATATGTGGTATATTCTATTGGGATCTCACTCTTTTGGGGTCTCAGAACAACTAACACTTGATAAATATACAATATTGGTATGTCCGCGCTGACTAACAAAGAGCTGCCCGCTATTCACTTACATACAACCCATCCAAGTATGTACACAAGTATTGACATATAGTATTAGTAAATAGATGTGGCGCTAATAATCTAATATACTCCCAGAACCACAAAAAACGTCATCAGTTATGTCAGTTGTTTTCTCCGACTGAGTTTTTTATGTGTTATATTATTGATTGGAGTGTTTTGTGCATATTAAATACATCTCATTGGGATAATGCACCATCTTTAGCATTTTGTCTTTTTGGTATACACTATCAAGAGTCGTTATCTAGAAAACAGGTCCGATATTACCGAAGAAGTCCCTATGTGCCTTTTTTCCAATCTTTTGGATCAGAGATCTTCCCCGTGTAAGTTTGAAACCAGAGGGGATTGATTGGCTGCACGTGGTGGTGATAAGTAAAAGCTAATACCACATGGGTGTTTAAATCGTTTCAAACTATATATTAATCACATTATGATACAATTGTTTCATTTATTTTCATATATGAACATCGGTGGAATATAATACCTGGATTTGCATCACCACTACGCAGATTTGTAGACTTTGAGGGGGGTATTCAATTGTTCGGCTTGGCGGCCGAAAAACTCGTGCTCTAAAACTATTGTATGAACGGTTTTTAAGCGCAATTTTACCGTATTAACGGTAATAGTTTTACAGCGCGAGTTTTTCGGCCATCAAGCCGAAAAATTGAATACCCCCTTGAGAGTTTAAGAACATTGAAGGCTCATTTTTTCTGGACAGTGTGATTTTGGACTTGTGTGAATATGTGATCTCATTATATGTAGATATTTTTAGAATTTTTGTATTCCTGTGGTTCTGGGAGTATATTAGATTATTAGTGCCACATCTATTTACTAATACTATATGTTAACACTTGATAAATGACCACTGACTTTTGTGGTTTCAGCAAAAAACAGGGTTGTGTACCAGTGTGCCAGGATGCAGGAATTGAATTAATTTACTCCTGTCTCTTTTCTGTATCAACAGGCTGTTGTTCTCAGCACATTTCTATATTGGCACAGTGTCATGTGTGTACCATGGAGATACAGAGATATGTTGAGGGAAAAGCACTATGGACATTATTCCATTTCGTTCTTTGGCTGATATTTACCATAAGCCCAGTCATGTTAGCATGACATAACATAATATGACATGACATAACATAACATGACATAACTAAGCATAACATAACATACCATACAACATGATTTATGTCCATATATTTTGCAGACAATTTCTATAAAAAATAAGCTAATTTTCCTTCTAAAATTAATCTAACCTCAAATTGTATGCTCTTCTTTCATCTGTATCCCGTTGTTGAATATGTTGGCGCAATATAAATAAAGGTTAAAAATAAAAAATAGTATCCTTCAATATAGCCTATGAACAGCATTTAGGAGGTTGTGTATGTTCTCTCTGTCACATTTTCAGACTTCCTTATATAGTCACAAACCCAATAACATCATATTACACTCAGAATACTACACTCATATATCATACCAGCACCCTGTAACTATGCCATGCCACCAAGCTGTTGTATTGTAAAAGAATTATCCCTCAGCAGAATGAGGGGACATCGGGACTGTCAATATAACGTATCATTTTTGTGTGCTTCAAGTTTTTTCTTATATTGCCTAGAAATTTTTTCCAGTGCAAATTGAAGGTGCAAATTGCATTACTTTAAAAATATATAATGTAACTTGGTTTGAGCAGGCAGAAGAATGTGCTCCTTTTGAAGGGAGAAACATGCTCTGCATTTGGCTGTAACAATGGGAATGTTTTCTAAATACACCTAAACCCTGGGCAGCTCACTCAAACAATCCCGACCCACAAAATGACATCTTGTTTTTTCCACTTCAGAGCAGAATTAGGCGTATTTGTAAGTCTAGTTTGTAGTTAGCAAGGCATACATCCACCCAAATCCTCCCATCTGTGCATGAAAGCTTTTGCATCCCACACACATACTGCCATTTTGGTCTTCCTGTCCGTGTAGATATCTGTAAAACTTGATGGACTTGAAGAAAAGTAGGAGTGTAACATCGGTTTTTAAATGAGGCTTATACCTACTTTTGAAATGTAGGATGGGTATGTTGGGTGGAAGTTAATAAAAATGTATACATATGTGCCATGTTATGCTCTTCCTGTCCTTCTACAAGTGACAAAAGATTTTTCTGTGTTATTTCCTTATCAGTTTTATTGTGTTCTGTTTGAAATACAACAAAATGCTTATTTGTACAAGTTTTAAATTGGAAAACCTTGAGTGGTTCATTGTGTGTATCCTCTTTCATGCGTTCTCTCTCTTTTTCTTTCTGTTATTTTTTCTTTCTTTCCACTGTAATAAAACTTTTCTTCTGAAGCTGCTATACCCTTTGTTATCATTGCAGGAACATTTGTCGTTCAAGTCACAGCCATTGACGCAGACGATCCAACCTATGGAAACAGTGCAAAAGTCGTCTACAGTATTCTTCAGGGACAGCCATACTTCTCAGTCGAGTCTGAGTCAGGTCAGAAGACCTTAGCTGTGTCTTTGTTCCTGTAATTGAAGATGACATGTTAAGTCAAGCTAGGACATACTAGACAAAACTTGAAAGAGATTACATTTTCCACCCTGCACAAACTGACAAACTCAATCGAGCAAGACATCTGTAAGCATGACACCAACGTTATTAGAACCTAAAAATCAAAGCTGAAATATAATTAGGGTTGTACACAAAATAGTTTCTCATCGAGCAAGAAATAGGACTGAGATTTCATCAGAATGTTTGTGGCAAACGATACTTACTTGTAGTGCCCAGTATCTCTCTATATAACCCAGTTACTTCAAACAGATAGGTTTGTTTTTTTCTTATTTCCAAAGCACAGTTTAATCTTACAAATTAAACATTTCCATTATTTTTATAAAGTGTTAAACTAGTATAAAATAATGATAAATCTTCTGCTGCATGCAAACAAGTGGTAAATCCAGTACATCAGTAATTCAGTCCCCTTTAAAACACTTCTAACATTATAATGAAGCAGGGGTCAGCTGCAGAGCATTGAAATGGGAGGACTATCACATGCTCCCCCTATAATATGAATAAACACCCCAACCCATTTTCAAAAGCTCTACCACCAATCTTTCTTAAAATCATTGGCCAACATGTATAGAGAGGCAGGTTGTTAAACCCTTTAAAGAAGCAGAACTATATAGTACATTGATGTCTGATTGAATCATTGCATTCACAAATATAGCATACACAAACTAGTACAAATACACTTTAAAAAACTGACATTATATAATAGCAAAAAAACACACATTCATACACTAGGATAACTTAACTGCAAAATACACAGAAATATTTTGGGATTTGCTCACATACATACACCATCTAATATATACAGTGGTGTTAGAAAGTTTGTGAAGCCAATGGTCTGATTATCCAATAGAGTGAATAGGCTGTAGCCAAGGGTGCAAGGCTTTTGGGGGGCTGCAATATTTTTAGGGTGGAAAATTGTGACAGGGAAAGGTCTAAACTGAAATTATAGAGAATAATTGTTCTCCAAAGGAAAGAAAAATGTTGTAAGATTTAATCATGATGTATTCCCATGGTAAAGGATGAACACAAGGAGTAATTCTTGGGTGAGTAATCCTTGGGTGGGTGCTTGAGGAAAAGTGAGTAGGAGTGACAAGGACAAGCGTTGCACCATCATCTTCACATCTTCAACCTTAGTAGTGCTTATTTATGCCTCCATTTTTCTATAGAGTTCTGCGTGAGTTGTGGGGCCCTGCCCTATTTAAAAACATAAAACCTATATCTTCATAACCAAAGACTGGTCTTCACCACAAACATTTGTGAACGCAAACCATGCTTCGATCAAAGGAGATTTCTGAGGACCACAGAGAAAAAAATGCTGATGGACATCAAGCTGGAAAAATTCACAATACAATTCATAAAGGCTTTGGGCTTAAACAATCCACTATCAGGCAGATAGCGTACAAATGGAGAAAATCAACCCCATTGTTACTCTCCCTGGGAGGGTTCATTCTAAAAAATCACTTAAATTTCAAGCGGCGCTGCATTGTAAAGGGAAGTTAACCCTTTACAATGCAGCGCCGCTTGAAATTTAATCGTGGAAGAGGCTGAACACACGGGTGTTGAAGAACCCGCATATTGATACATTTACCCCCAGGACTGGTTGGAATCTTCTAAATGTACCCATTTTTTTTCCAAATAAGGCTCCCAACATTCCAGGATCCAGACAAGCAAAAACTAAAAAAACAGCAGACACAGGTGGTGAAAGTGACAAGAACAGGTAGGACAGTCTGTCAAATGTTCTGATTCTAGTGGGACAATCCCAATTTTTGGTGTTCTGCCCAATCTAAGGGGCAGGTCAAGACTGTCTACTCTTTATGTACACACTGCATTCTTTGTATACTACACTATGGTGCTAGCTGTTCTTCGCGGGCTGACCTCTAGTGGCTGGTCTCGCCTCTATGATGGCTGGCAACACCCCCTCTGGTGAGCCCCTAGCACTACAGGCCCCCGGTGGGCCCTTCATGCCCCAGTCCAACACGGCTAATGCTGGTGTTCATGAGTCCAAAATCAGGCAAACACTGGACAAAAATATTGTGCATGGGAGGATAGCAAGGACGAAGCCATTACTCTGCAATAAGAACATTGCAGCCCATTTAACAATTGCTAAAGAGCACCTAAACTAGAAAACTACTGGAAGATTTTCTGTGGACAGATAAGTCTAAAATAGAACTTTTGGGCTTAAATGAGAAACGTTATGATTAGAGAAAACCAAGTACCGCAATTCAACATAAGAACCTTATTCTAATTGAGAAACATGGTGGTGGTAGTATCTTGGTTTGGGGCTTTTTTGTTGTCACTGGACCAGCACGGCTTTCCATCATTGATGGAATTATAAATTCTGGATTGTACCAGCAAATTAATTCTATAGAAGTTTGGTCTTGCAGCAAAACAATGACCCTAAATACAAAAGTCAATCTGCAAAAAAAGATTGAAGAAGAAAAATCTATGCTTTTTGGAATGGTTGAGTCAAAGCCCAGTCCATAATCCAATCAAAATCTTGTGGTAGGATCTCAGGCGGGTTGTTTATGTAAGAAAGCCCACCTATATCTGTGAGTTGAAGCAGTTCTGTAAGGAAGAATGGGAAAATTTCCTTCAAGTTGATGTGCAGGACTGATCAACAATTGCTATAAACGTTGGATTGAATTCATTCCTGCTTAAGGGGGTCACACCAGTAACTGAAAGCACAGGTTCTTTTTAATACTTTTTCCAACAAAGAGATTTAATGTTGGATCATTATGATCAATAAATGAATGAACACATACATGATTTTGTTTCTTATTTGATATATTTTGTTTTTATCTATTTTTATGACTTAGTGAAGATCTGAACACAAGATGACGGCCATGCAGATATTCAAAACAATTGTAAATGGTTTACAAACTTTCTAGCACCACTGTACATACAAGTAAACAACTTCTCTTAACCTCATACCACATATGTAATCAAAATTAAAAGCTAGTTCAGTTTGGGGTATAAAAAAAAATAAATTTAATCCCATCCCAAAAAATGATATATTTTGGGTCTGGCATTCAATACAGAGATTCCCCATATATCTGACACACATGTACATTGCTACTGACATTGTGTTGTCAATATATAAATGCTGCTTGTATGAAAAAAGACTGGGTTAGTAATAGGATCCCCCCCAGCCGGTACAGCAAAACCCGCAGTCTGCTCTGAAGTCTGGTGTTCACTGTTGCCCCTAGTGGTGGGGACAGATTTGGCTGCAGACAACAGAGGGTCGAGAGATGTGTACCGGCTAAGGAGATCCCAGGAATAGAGAGTTCCAGCAGACAGCAGGAACAAGAAGATTCTCCTGATGTCTGACACACTCTTCTTACCACTACTGACCCAATTGTATTTCATATAGGCAGTTTGTTGACCACTGACAACACTGTGTGAGGAGAGCTATTATATCTGCTGTTGCAAATCAGCATTAAAGCAACAAAACAAATTTTCAACTAAACACTGTTGCGCGCGCTCACACACGCACACACACACACACACACACACAGAGATACACAACTGCTTTCATACACAAAGTAATGGAACATCACTGTACATTAGTTTAAAGTAAACTATTTCAATTAAGGTTTCACAACAGGCATTGATTGCCTATGTAATTTTTGATAGCAATAATGAACTTAAGAAGTGCTAGAACTATAAATAATAGTTATATAACAAATTATTTCCTGGCAAAATAAGTTGGAGAAGAAGCAAAGATAGATAAAACTAATAAACTTTACATAACAGCTGCAAATGAGTGGAAGTAATTTTTTTGTGGAGTGATTAAACATAGATGAGGAATGTTATCCAGTAAAAACTCAATTCTTGGTGACTGGGTAAAATCAGTAGAAGAGTTAATGGCACAAAATCTAAAATATGTTAACTTTATATAAAATAGCTTCTAGTATTAGTTATACATATATATATATATATATGTAGCAGTATAACATGCCTTTTTTGTTTAATGCTCCTTTGCATATTGCTCCTTTTAGGTAGAGATGCTCAGGCTCGGTTCCCCGAGAACCGAACACACCCGAACTTAGCAGATCCGGCTCAGTACTTTCGCGTGCCCCTCGGAATTAAAAACAAGGCAAAATGTCATTGTTACGTTTCCGGATCTCGGATCTTGCGAGCTTTGAATTCTATAAGCAGTGCCCTCCACCGCGATCCAGCGCCATTTGACAGAGGGACACAGAAGGGATAGCACAGTTCTTGGCAGTCTCTAGTGCAGTTGGGCAGCGTCATAGGTAGAAAAGAAAGAGGAGGGGCAGCAGTGTTCTTCAAAGTCTCCAGTGACATTCAGGAGAGCTTCATTGCTCCATTGCTTATTGTCATTGCTGAAATAGAAATAATAGGTCTGGCAGACTTAGTCTTCTAAATCTGCAGTCACATTGTACTGTGTTATATAGGTAACATACAAAGAGGAGAGCTCCATAGTATACTCTTGCCATGTATTTATATACTAGGGTAGATTTTTAAACTTTCATTATTCTGGCATACAAAACAGTGCTGCTTTGCTTTCTGCATTGTACACAATTGTGCCTGTGGTAAATCAAAATAAACAAGTTTTCCTGATAATAAAAAGACATGGCTCAAAAAGACGGAAGTTAGAAAGAAATAACAATGAATTTTGTAAAAATTGCAGGAGAGCTATCGTATGTACTTTGACCAAGTTATTTAGTTTGTTGGTCCATCATCTATGTGGTTGGGGAATGTTAAGGAAAAAATTAGTTAAGAAAAACAAATTTTTGAGTGTTGTATGTATTTGCATTCATTGGATACTAATCTAAAGTATACATGCAGGGGAATTGAAACCCAACATTTGGGATGGCGTCTCTTTATCAAACAATCAAAACATCTCAGTGTCTAATTAAATGTTTTCCTTCACACAAAATAATAGGAACATTATTAAACTGCTCCAGATTTCATTTTACAGAGCATTTGCTTCAATTTATTCCTCAGATTTTGGGTTTCAGTGGCGCCCTGTAGCCCCGATTCTTACTTGAAGAAAACGCATGATTGTGTGAAGTCCCATTTAACATCATAGAAAACTTAGAAATCAACTAAACGGAGCAGACACTATAGAAGTGCTTTTTTTTACAGCCTTAACGTGCAATACACTCTTTTTTTGCAACTCATATGGTTAGTTTGTACATAAAAACTAAGATAAATGGAAGCACAATTTAAAGAACTGTAAAAGTACTATCAAATATATAAGCAGTTAAGGATTTTCCACATGTAAATGAGTAAGTAACTAATGCTACATAGTGGAGTTATAAGCTGCATAATCACATAGTGTTAAATGTTTCATTTCAGTAAGACAAAGATGGTAATCCTTGTATACATAGCTAAATCCAGCTAAATGTTGATTCAAGAATGTAATATCGTTCAGATATGGTCAGATAATACTTTACACACATTCATATATAACTTGGAATGTGTTATCCATTGTGATGTAGAAAATACAAACACAATGTTTTTCTACATTAACAATGCTGGACCTTCATTAAATAAAAGTCAGAGCATATTTTAGATGTTTAAATGTAATCACCACCCCCTATTATGTTTCATACACAGCAATATATAATATGATTTATACATGATTTGATCTAACACTAAATATAAAATATAGGATAACGTGCTATCTAAAGTGAAATATAATTGTATTAGAAGTCACATTATTACGACTATGCCAAAAGTTATCTGACTTCTGTTATCATTATATTTCATAAAAAGGTTGTTTTATTTCTTATAATGCGTGAGTAGTGGTTCTATGATAAATACGTTAAACACTTTAGTATTTAATTACCAGTGTGTTCAATTATGTTTTTGTTATTGGTATAAGTATTTATGTTTTTCTTTTTTTAATGAGGGAAAGTACTTCATGTGGGGATTTGTTAGGGATAAGTGCAGGAGATGATGTTGTATGCATTTTATGCAGTGTAACATTTAGTTGAGATAAATGTGAAGGTAAAAGGAGAGAAGCTGTAAGTATTGATCAAAGACAGTGTATAAAGAAATTGAAGTATATTGTATTTGTCATTCTCAGGCAAGGATGAAGAACATCTTAACATGGTCACCATAGTGAAATATAACACTATCTTTGATAACCAGTACTAACGGGCATTGGCAAAAATAAGCTACACAGTTATTTAAGTATCACAACACTCATGTAATATATAAATAAGGCATACAAGTCAGCAAATACATAATTTACTGATACTGAACATCACCAACATATATATTGAAGTGATTAACTTCAAAAAATCCTGAGATATATTTACTAAACTGCAGGTTTGAAAAAGTGGAGATGTTGCCAATAGCAACCAATAAGATTCTAGTTATCATTAATATAGTACATTCTTCAATCTGATTGGTTGCTATAGGCAACATCTCCACTTATTCAAATCTGCAGTTTAGTAAATATACCCCCTTGTTTCTGGCAACTAAAGTATATTAGAGTCTGTAATGTTAACCCCAGAAAATGAACTTCTACTAATTAATAGGTTTTATCAGTTTTCCTTACACCATGTGCAAGACGTAATTGATATGAAAAAAAAAAATTATGTCTACAAACTATAAAATTAAGACAGGTAATATATCTAGAATTAAATGGATGCTATAACTAAATTGCCAGAATAGAGATATTTGGCATTGTTCACATAAAAAAGTGCATAGAGATCTTCTAATAACAACCTTACTCTAGTTTTATTATCACATAAACACTTCCAAATAAGCTGTAAATACACATCTTGTAGCAACTGTCTTTGGCTTCACTAAATGTTTATGGATCCCCTGACTCCAATATTTAAGTTGCTCACGTTGTCACTTACTGCTCCAAGGATGCACTCCTGTGTTACAAATTATTATTCTTCATTGCAGGTGTCATCAAAACAGCATTGCCAAATATGGACAGAGAGAACAAGCAGCAGTATCAAGTGGTTATCCAGGCCAAAGACATGGGGGGACAAATGGGGGGACTGTCCGGGACTACAGTCGTAGATATCACTTTGTCGGATGTCAATGACAACCCTCCACGCTTCCCTCAGAGTAAGATCTATTTACGGTTTATTGTTCTGTGCACTGTTTCAGATTATAGAGAAGGAAGAAGAGAAACGGTTTCTTTACATTTCTAGACCCTCAGGAATGAAAGTAGCATTAAACGTTGCTCTGCAGAGCATTTTGATTTATTTTGCTGGCAGATTTTTAGCCTTGTGGCTTTATCCGGATATTCCGAATTTCATATGTCCTTATGGTTGCCAACTTTTCTGTAAGCAAATACTGGCCTTTCTATCTATCTATCTATCTATGTTTCTACTCTATTAATAACATTGCCTCTTAATACAAATGTTGCCAGCCAAGCCAGGTGGCAACCCTGTATATCCCATCTATCAATATGAAGGATATATCTTTGGATTTTGTTCTTACACTGAGCAACCACTTCTAACAATTGCTTTTATAGTTCTATAAAAATATTTTTGATTCATTTAACCATGAAATGTAATAACTTGAAATGAATGTATCCTTATACAATTTCTTCACCATGCATTCCAAATCTCTAAAGCTTTAAGTTATTTTGTACTCCGAGTTCATCATAGTGTAGCATCTGTCTTTAAGTCCCACTGTTGTTTGTCAGACAGCAGTATCATAAAACAAACCTCATGAAAAAAAGCAGGACAAACTGGCGTAATTGCATTATGGAATAAAAATGGAGTCAATATTTCAGATGTCCTCTGTGTAGCCCTAGGCTGTCTATTACAGCAGTAGTGTTTTCTAAAATACACAAAGAACATTTTTCAATGTAAGCCAATAAGACATTTGGGATTATTGGCTAGGAAACATTTGCCATCCAGAAATAGGGCATCCTGTTGCATTTATCCTGTATTGTGATTTTTGCACAGTGTCCGAGTTCTGTTTAACAGAATTTATTTACTGAAATAAGGAGAATAATGTATTTAAAGTTATTGTGTACCTTTGCCTGACTCCACACAGTTGTTGTCACATTCTGTGTCTCTCTGACTAAAATATAACAATGAGGTTTCAAAGCATTTCCTATATTTTCCATCTTATATATGCATTGGCATATTTGTTGCCCATAAAAACTGAATTTGTCCCTGAATACACCATGGTCTCTCCTGCCAGGTCTACAAATTTACAGACATATAGTGCACTAATGTTCATTGCACACAAATTGATCCTGCTGTCACACAGGAGTGATTACACATGCATGATTGGATATATAGACATAGAATAATAATATTTGATGAAAGTGGAAGTTGGAATCCCTAGCTAAACCTATTTGATGCGGAATGTATGTGTAACATGGGGAAATATTACTGGTATAACAAAAAATGTAAAACTTATTTCATACTGCAACCTAATTCCCTTGTCTAGCCTAAGAGGTGCACTCGCTGCTAACCCACTTCAGTGGCTTTATTCTCTTCCTGATATTTTTGTTACAAGTCTGTTCAGATAATATTTTTGAAGATCTGTAAAAGAACCATTAAAATCATTTTTGAAAGCATCTACATTTCGTTTTTCTAGATACTTACCAATTCAGGGCCCCTGAGTCTTTCCCTGTGGGTTCTGCAATTGGCAGAATCAAAGCTAATGATGCAGATGAAGGTGTGAATGCTGAGACAGAATACAGAATCATTGATGGAGATGAACACAACATGTTTGAGATCGTCACAGACAAGGAGACGCAGGAAGGAGTTGTTGTTATCAGAAAGGTAACTCAAAAGGGAAAAGAAAGAGTGGTAAAGAATTGTTTCTCCTACTAAAGAAAAAATCCTAAAATATATAAATACATATACATATGATTTCAAATTACTCTAAAAAATATGTATTTAAGACAGTGGTTCCCAAACTTTCTCAGTTCAAGGCACCCTTAGGGTCACTATAATTTTTCCAAGGCACCCCTAAGCAAAAGTAATTACCAGGTAGTCCCGTTTTTTAAGTAGTTGGGTCAAAATGACGTAAGATGTATTTAGATCCCTTCACCATCACATTGTGCCTCTTTATCACTGCGCCCTTCGCCATCTCACACCCTGTGTCCCCCTCTTCCGCGTTTAACTCTGGCCCCCCTCCTTCAGCGTCTCTCTCTCTCTGTCTCCCTCCTTCAGCATGTCTCTCTCTCTCTATCCCCCTCCTTCAGCGTGTCTCTCTCTGTTCCCCCCCCCCTCCTTCAGCATCTCTCTCTCTCTCTGCCCCCCCCCCCAACTTCAGTGTGTCTCAGTCCCCTTCACTCTCCGTTCCTTTACTTACCTTCATTCTTCATGTTCCGCTGTCTTCTGTCCTCTCTGCTGCCGCTCCTCACTGACGCTGTCGGACGTGATGACGTCACGCTCGGCAGTCAGTGAGGGCAAGGATCCGGCGCTAGATGGGTAAGTTTCTTTTTTGGTTTGTTTTTTCTTTTTTTTTTGGAGGGTGATCGTGGCACTTTGGGAATCGCCGATTTAAGATATTATCAACAACCTTGGAAGTTTTAGAAGCAATGGTTAAGGCTGTGAAATTCTTGAGAATTTCTGCGACTGTTATTTTTTTTATGATGAGATGGAATAACTGAGCTGATTGGCTACAATCGAACAAGGACTTCCGATTTGTATGTATTTGTTTGTGTATTTCCATTGCTATAAGGTGTTTCATTTGGTATGGCATATATATAAGCAAACAAACAGATGTGTTGCAAAGTTATTTATATGGGGTCATGTATAAACAATTTTAAATTCTCATGGAATGTTCATTTTCCTAAATGTTTTGAAGTAAATTACCATTGTTATATAGAGTACATATTCCTCTTTTTTCAGGGTAACATAGTATCCTATATGTGGCAGACAGAAAAAGTTTTGACTGTTTTGTAGATGATTTAAATTACACTTTTTCTATTTTGTCTCGACTTCAAGTGACCAAATAATGTAATATTTTGATAGAATAATGTACCAACATAATCTTGCAGAAGCAAATGTGGTACTTGTTAATTATAAGGGCACCTCACTTGACAAAATTGGACTCGCACTTTACATGGAAGATGAGTTTTACAGTCGTGCAGCAATGCCTGGTATCCTTTGCCGCTCTCTGTTTTCTTTCCCTTCCCGAAAACAAGTGTATCCATGCTACTTTGTGAAGAAGATAACCAATCCCTAGAGTGAGATATGGGTGAAGAATGTTACTTTTACAATTATTGCTGAACCACATCCTTGTAGTGTTACTTTAACAAATCTATTTTAAAAAAAGAATGAGTTCAAAACAATGTTATAATGTTTTCCAATATTTAATATTTAATCAGGTTATGACCTGGTGGGGGGTTCATGAGGCATAATGTTGCGTGAAAAAACTTAGTGGACTCACATAATAAAACTGGTATTTTTAATGGCCATGCCAAGGTATAATGTTCATTATAAGCTGAACAGATAAACAAACTATTCAGGTCAATTTTACTTTTAATAAACTGTTTATAAAAAGGACTTTACCCTGACACCCAAAATTGGGCCTTCACCAAGGAGGATTGGATCAGGCCACAAAAGGAACATTGTGTCACACCCCTTCTCTCCTACACTCCCCCATGTTAATTCAGACTGCTCTGAACGTTCCAGCACCAATGCTAATAATAACACACTGGAGGCTTTGCTGCAACCTGCTCATACAGGACAGAGGAAGGGAGGTAAACCCTATTCATAAAGAGCTTATTGCAAGTGGAATAACTACCCCCCTAGAATTAATAGATTTAAGTCTGAACCCCTCCCCCTTCCCTTCTGAGCTCACTCATGGTGGATCCACACAGTCTCTTCCCCTCTCCCCTATTGCACGCCGCCAACCTGTTAATTAACCCATTTTAAACCACCAGACTTCAGTTACCTCATTGACGCACATATTTGGGGCAGAGAAGGGAAAGGGGGCACATGATACAAACTCTAATAAATCAAGGATTTTAACAAGGTCTAGGAGGGGAACATTCTCCAAAGGAAGAGAAGTATTAGAACATGAGGACATGCACTGAAACTGGAGAGGGAAATCTGAGGAAAAATTAGTTCACAGGAAAGGTAGAGGATAAGAGAAATAGTCTCCCATCAGAGGTGGTAGAGTCTACTATAGTAGAGCAACATGCTTGAGATAGACATAAAGATATCCTTACAAATAACAATGATTCAAATAGGGTTTGAGGTTACCAAAGGTTAAAAAATGGGCAGACTAGATGGGCCAAGTGGTCCTTATCTGCCATCAGATTTTATTGTTTTAAAGGCAATAAGCAAAGTGATTATAACAGCAATACCACATAGGTTTATTTTCTTTAAATAGCAATTTAAGTACCTTTTAAGCATGCATTTGTTTTGCTTTTTTGGAGTCATTTTTCTGTCCTCTTACAAATCATTATCTCCTTTTTGGAAGTTTTTCTGGAGGGTAGAAATTTGTGGCTGTCAGTTACACAAAACTCTCAGCATGTCATGTGACAATAGAGTAGGGAGAAGGAGCAGGAATATTTTACAGCGAAGACAGAGCTCAGTGCGACATTTCAAATCCTATCTTCCCACTACACCATGTGCCATGTGACCATTGTTGGAATGGTAGTCACATGACACTGTGTAGAATTATACATCAGTATTGTGGACAGATGCTGGAATAGAAACAGTGGCAGACTCAGCTTTCCCACTGCTTGTAACTCAATTTAAACTGTGAATATTGGTTACCTTGACAATCTCTGACTAGGGGTTAGGTATTTACCAACACTGTAAAGGATGAACTGATCCACTGTTGGGATTGGTCAGTGGTAAATTTATTCAACTGTCAGTTCCAGTCATTTGTTACCTGTAATGGCATTAGCTTGCCCAGGTGTTCATGCTCTGTAGCTTATTAATGTCTTCTCCTTATTGACTCTGCTCATTTTTGACCACTCTTTCCTGCTGCCTACCTCGAACTCTGCTTGTTCTCTTGTATGCTGCTCATACTGACCTGACCTGGTTACCATTTATCTTGCCTGCCACCCATACTGACTTCTGCTTGTCACAGTTTATCCTTTTCTGTCGTTCGCCCAGACTCTGGTTTGTGACTCCTACGATTCTGTTAGCCATCTACCCCCATTTTGGATTGTATCTGGTTACTGTTGGTAGTTTATATTATTGTTCTTACTCTTAGTAGGACTTGTCATTAACATGCATTTACATATTTTAGCAATTAGTCTGTTTTGTTCTCTTGATTCATCCATATATAGACTTATAGTATTGCACACAAGACCTGGGGGCAACTGATTTCCAGTGAGCACATAGCGCTCTATGGGAAAAGGGACTGTTGTAGGTGAAGAACTTTTGTGTTTCCATAAGTTTATTGGTATACTGTCGGCAAACATTACACAGCCAGAAAAAACAAACCAAGGAAAAATAATTGCCAAGCTTCTATTTCTTGCATGCCACAGTGATTTATGTTACAAAAACACGGCTCATTTTTTCATGAAATTGCTGCTTTTAGTAGTCTGTACGTTGAGGTTATGTTTCTGTTGCATGTTTTGATCTCGATGCTCTTAATAAACTGTTCTTTAAAAAACTGTATCTTTCTCAGTACCACCAGCTATATTCCTTTAAATCCCACATTACAATAAGTTTAGGGTTTGCTACCTCTCTCAATTTGCTTTGATATGTAAACTAATATTTTACTTCTACATCTTCTAATCATTCTAGCATACATTCTATATAATGTACTAAAAAACGGTGGCGACTTTTGCAACCACCCAAGGTGAGCAACACTCAATGCTTGTCTACGGCTATCACCACGTTTTTTTAATAAACTTATGGTTATTTTTATGTGGTAAAAAAATAGATCTCTCAATTCTGATAAGGATGTAAGTATGCAAAATGTACATTTGACTATGGACGTTCTAAAGCAGAAACAAACGAAATAGACCATTTCTCAGCGTCATTCTAAATGAGATAATGTTGCAAAATATATGGAAGGAAAGGCACAAAGTAGAACTTTGAAAGACAAGAATCATGTTTACCTTTAATCACAGCTTAAATAACTGTAGCTCAACACTGCAATATCAAATCTCTGTCTTTAAAACCAAATGGCAGAACCTACTGAGATGTTGTCAAGCAGACATACATACATGCAGTGCTCTGACGGGAATGCAATCAGCAACAATAAGCAACACACCACAGAGGTGTCAGTCGCTCCAAAGACCACCTGTAGGGAGACTGTGGAGATGAGTGTGAAGCCAGGCAAGACTGATTGCCAATTAGTGATACTGTGGCATGGTTTACAGAACTCTTTGGCAGACAGCAAGTAGGCATGCAATGTTCACCGATGGTGGATGAAGTTAAGAAATTAATTTTGCTTTTAAGTATGCCCTAACCATCCTCGTCCCACAGATTATTATTATCATTTATTTATATAGCGCCAATCATATTATGCAGCTCTATACAGAGAATATGTAATCATTCATATCAGTCCCTGCCATAAAAGAGCTTACATTCTAAATTACCCGCCGCACACATACACATACATACACAACATTTTTATTATACCTCAATTAACCCACCGGTGTCTTTTTAGACTGTGGAAGTCAACCGGAGCACCTGGAGGAAACCCACACAAATATGGGGAGAACATACAAACTCCACACAGACAGGGCCCTGGTTGGAATCGAAACCCATGACCCAGTGATGTGAGATAGCAATACTAATCACTGTGCCACTGTGCTGCCTTGATTATTAGATGACTAATAATAGCAAATTAAGTAAAATATTCAGAATCATTTATAGCTTTGTGCATGGCAGTGTCAAGTTAAAAATCCCAGGTTGAGCTCACAACAGAGAAATGTACAAACAATGCAGAGAGGAACATTGAACTCTCTGTCTATTTGGATAGGATACAATTCATTTTTTATATATCTGTTATAAGTAGACAGCTTATAAATGAAAGGCCTTTATCTTTCTCAGTATCACGAAGCATAGAGATGTAGTGGTGCTATATAATTTATATCAGTCCTGTCCAATCTGCGGCCCTCCAGGTGTTGTGAAACTACAAGCCCCAGCATGCCCTTCCAGCTATCAACTGGTTGTCTACCGGCAAAGCATGCTGGGGATTGTAGTTTCACAACACCTGGAGGGCCACAGGTTGGACAGGCCTGATTTATATTATGTACCCAACAGAATGTATATTGTTCATGCTGTGCAGTTTCACTAAGTATTGCAATTGTCTTATAACCAGCAAGTATAGTTACAAAATAATTAGACGCCTATGAAAAGGAGAGGAAACCTACCTTCTATTTCACCCCAGAAAGTCAAATTACTATTTAAATAGGACGCCATGTTAATTTGTATCGGGTTTTTGTTTTTTTTTAAAATACAAAAAGATAAACTTACAACTTGGTGAAATACTCTAATTCAGTTATAAATTACATACATAATTTATCTTAAGGGAAGGTGGATGGATTGGATGGATTGTTAAGTAAATATCAGTCTCATAGATTGGAAGCTTATGAGTAGGGCCTTCTTACTTCTTTTTCAGTATTACCCAGCAATATTTATTACTGTATTTGTCCCCAATTGTAAAACACTACGGAATTTGCTGGCGCTAAATAAATAAATAAATGATGATGATGATAAAAACATCCTTTAAACTTTTAACAAGCAGAGAAAGGTACATAGGTATAGAAAATTATTGATCCCTATAGGCTGGACATTAGCACACATTTACTGGAGTCCAAACAACTTAATGACTCATTTATTTCTACTTAACCAACACGAGAGTTTGTCGGGAGAAACCAGCCATTCAATTGTGACTCGCATATACCTGTATTTTTAAGTGAATTTGTTTCATATATTTTCATTAATTATCAATTCCTACTGAATTGAGAGGCTGCATTCACATGAATATTGTTCAGCCCGCCAAATGGTTGTTCTCACTATGTGTAGATGATTAATGCTGTATAATTATGTTCAGCTCACAGTCAGCAAGGGATGGAATCCAGAACTGTCAATTATAGCAATGTAAAACAGTAATTAAAATAGACCTTTGTTAATATATTTGATTCATTATTGCATGAACAACTATTGCTATATCATGCAAGATATTTGTTCTGGAAATGTGTACTTTTTAGTAATGTCATTGTTTTTTTATTTTCTATTAAGTGTTAAGTCATTTAAACAGCGAGGACAGTTTGTGACACAGAGGGGAGAATTCAATTTTACGTAAGGTGACCCGATGTGTCCTCCGAAACAGTCTGCAGACGCACATTGCGTCAGATTTTTTACTAAAATATCCGCTCATTTTCCCGCACAACTCAATGGGAACAGAGATTCTGTACCATATTAGCTGGCAATGTGTGCAGCTAGACTTCGGGACGACGTCTAACAATGCCTCGTGGTTAATTGAATTACCCCCAGAGAGAAAAAGAGACTTATTTGGCAGACATTTTACAAGAATTTGCACTTATACACTGTACCTTACAGCTTATGTTGTGCATCCCCATTTAATATAGCACATAGACAATTCTCCCACCTATGAATTCCCCACTACTTCCTGAAATTGAAGACAGGATTGTACTCACCCTTCTCAATTTAACTGAGTAGTAGAATCCATCAAGTCCTGGCAGCACAAGACAGCTTTCAGCTTCAGGTAACAGCAGGGGTTTGCTCTATTTGCTACATAGGGCGGGCAGTTAATATTAAACAACCATAAAAAGTGCAATCAATTGTTCATCATGGAGAACACATTCATATTTACAATGCTATGCTTCGGGGATGGGGGTTCAAGCACTGGACATCCCAAACATTTGAACAGTGTTAACTGGTGTTTAATAAAGGTTCTGTCTGCACCATCAATCTATTTTTTCATAGTAATTCATTAATGACTTTAAAATTTCACTTGTTTATTTTTTGCAAATGCAAGGCAAGGTACAACAAACACATGTAAGACCGCCCAGGTGTATGAGCCTAAAGATGGCTCCTGTCACTTTAGTTTAGAAGAGAAGATTAAAAAAGTATTTGTCCAAATCTTTAAATGCAGAACCTGGGACCACTCCTTTTTAATATATTTATTAATGACCTTGGTGATGGTTTAGAGAGTAAAGTTTCTATTTTTGCAGATGACACTAAACTCTGTAAGGTAATAAAATCAGAGCAAGATGTAGCTTCTCTACAGAGGGACTTAAATAAACTGGAGGATTGGGTGGCTAAATGGAATATGAGGTTTAACACAGATAAATGTAAGGTTATGCATTCAGGGATCAAAAACAAGAACGCAATCTATAAATTAAATGGAATTAATTTTGGAGAATCTATAATGGAAAAGGATTTGGGAGTGCTCGTAGACAGTAGACTTAGCAATAGTGCTCAATGTCAAGCAGCAGCTGCAAGGGCAAACAAAGTATTGGCATGCATAAAAAGGGCATAGATGCAAGGGAAGACAGTGTAATTTTGCCACTGTATAAATCGTTGGTAAGACCTCATCTTGAATATGCAGTACAGTTCTGGGCACCACTCTATAAAAAAGATAATTTGGAACTAGAAAGGGTTCAGAGAAGGGCGACAAAATTGATAAAGGGTATGGAGTCATTAAGTTATGAGGAAAGGTTAGCCAGTTTAGGCATGTTTACTTTAGAAAAGAGGCGTCTAAGGGGAGATATGATTACTATGTACAAATACATTAGGGGTCAATACGGAGAGCTTTCATGGGAACTTTTTACCCCAAGGACCATACACAGGACACGTGGTCATCCCCTAAGGTTAGAGGAGAGGAAATTTCACAACCAGCAAAGGAAGGGGTTCTTTACAGTAAGGGCAGTCAAGATATGGAATTCATTGCCAGGGAAGGTTGTGATGGCAAATTCAATAGATATGTTTAAGAAAGGGTTAGACAAATTTTTAGCGGAAAGGTGTATCCAGGGATACGACCGTTAATTTAAAATAAAGGATAGTAGTGGATATAGGGTAAAAATTGGATTGCAATATTGAGTCTGGGGGGTTTTCAAAATTGAAACAGATTGGCGGTTGCTTACTCTGGATTAATTTCAAATATAAGTGCAGGATCGCAGGAGATCCAAAATAGGTTGAACTTGATGGACTGGTGTCTTTTTTCAACCTCATCAACTATGTAACTATGTAACTATGTAACCTCTATTAAAGTAATTTTATCGTTTTAAAATAAGCATTGCCCAATCAATTGTATGTGTTTCCAAAGCACAAAGTGATTTATTTTAGCAGATGTAAATAGTCAACAATTCAATACATTATTATATTATGATAAAGTACAGTACAGCCAATACCAAAAGATAAGTACATACCAATGCTATCGCATGCGCTCGCTGCACACCCACGGGACCCGGTGGACAGTATATCTGTTAGAATACTGTGTCAGAGTTGACTGAGAACCAGGGGGTGTGCAGCTATGATTATATACAGTACAGTGTTACACTTGAACAATAGAGATGACGTAGATTGTTTCTATAGGTCCAGACGTTGGGTGGGTCCAGGGTAAACAGATCATAGGTTGATTCAATCTAAGTAATCCAAAGGTGGGGGTCGTCTCTCCAGGGGGTCTGCTCCTTTCATAGCCAGCATCATACAAAGGAATATTCCCTAATATCAATAACTAAAGTATGCAATGTGCGATCTCTTCGCCGACTGCACCGAACAGCTGCTGATGAATAGGGTTTCAGTATGATACCAAACATGCCACCTTTCCCACAACCTGAACTATATATATCACTGAAGTGTACGTATAATCATTATATATATATATATTTATATATATACTACTAATAAACCAAATATTATCTGCTCATAAATTACAGTGTAACGGTACCAATATGAATATGAATTATATAAATAACTAAATGTTGTAATGCGAGTGTGTGCGTGCGTATTTTACCGTGCGGTCACACCACGCCATGTGTCACGTGGCGTACGCTTCGCAATCGCACGGCAAACCAATATTAAACCAATATACTTTCGTTCATCCAATTATACGACTTCGACACCTCTTAAATATTTTCTGCTGTACTTTGAATAGTTGCCTTTATAGTTATATTTTTTTTATATTTTTTTTATGTTGCAGCGGGTAACAGTATCTATGAATATCATGAAACAATGACAGCATGTCTTTTATTTAAAAAGTATTAACAGATCTGTTCAGCTTTTATTCGTTATTGCCATTTTATGGTTTTCTGAAAGCATAAAATCGAGTTTATGGATATTCCTTTCTGATAAAATTAGTGTGGGCTGGCTGAACATAATATTAACTGTCAAAGGTTTTTCATACAAAGATGCTGATAATTTGATTCCCATCTTTGAAATAGATGTCTAAATCTAAAAGTAAAATGTGTGATGAATCATCGCACAAAAAAAGAAGTGTGAGAAATTTGTGTAGAAGACTTAATTATGTTCAATTTCTTCCAAATAGATTAAGTAACAAGATAAACAACAAGAGAAACAGGGATGCCCCTGCAGCATTCAATTGTAAGGCAGAAAGAAATATTACTTTTGTTACTGTAAATGGTCCCTTCTACATCAAAACTGAAATAATCCTTTTAATTTTTAATCATTGATATTCTGTCTCACTCCTTTGCATACTAATTAGGAGATGGTGATGTCATAGATAGTCATATAGCCGTGATTATAGCACTTATTATTAGAGAAATTAAGGCACATTAGGGTGTACATTGTATTCATAGGTTGAGAATTGTCCTGGCTGAAATGAAAGATCACCATATAAGGCTAGGTACGCACTGGAGAATTTTCCGACCGACGTGTTATCTACAATGACTTTACCTTCGACCAAAGGTCCGATCGCTCGGACGATTAATGTGTACACACTAGTCTCGGTTTAGACGATTAACGAAAGACCGACCGGTCAGTGACTTTTCACAGCCAAATTGTCGTGAGCAAAGATTTGAATTTTGTACACACTGAAACGACTTATGAGGTCCATGTGACGATATCCCCCAAAAATTTCGATAAAGGGCAGAGCATGTTCAATAGTAACCACCCCAAACCTCATAAAAAGCAAAGGTCACACGTTTTCTTTATACATTTGTTAGTACGTGTACAGTGTACGTTCATTAACAACCACACATAAACACATTTTTTCTACTAATATGGATGCTGTTAAAGAACAACAAGCAACTGCTCTTTTTCTGCTCGCTGTGGCAAGAAGACTGCAAGTACAGACCCAAGGGAAAGAAGAAGAAAGAATAGATCTTGTTGGACCAAAGTGTGGTTCTAGAGGAGAGACTCATTATTTCATATGCCTCTGCTACAGGAGATACAGGACAACAACCCCGATGACTTCAGGAATTTTCTGAGAATGAAATAACCCACAAGAACTGCTCCAACTTGTCACCCCCATCATCCAGAAGGAGGACACCTGTTTAAGGAGACCCATATATGCAGAGCAGAGACTGGCTGCTACCCTAAGATTTTTGGAAACAGTTAGGACACTGGCTGATCTGAAATACAGCACAGCAATTTTACCACAAGCTCTCGGTTTGATAATACCTGAGACCTGTAATGCTATCATTGAACTTCTCCATGAACAGTGTATGAAGGTTGATAAACATAAATAGTCTACTTTCGAAACAAATGTATAATTTGATTAACATACATAAAATTTACAATATACATTAAATAAAGTGCCATCCAATAAAAGCAGCCAAATAAACAGTTTATAGTTGTTCATATTGCAACATTGCAATGCTATTATCCATTTGTGATGGACTGCCACTGCACTGTTACATGTTTTACCTGGGTACAGGGGTAAAAGTCAGGTAAGGTTTTGGCATTAAATATTGTCCTCCCATACTACAATGCTGCATCTGTGTATGCCGAAATGTGTACGATGGTGTCTGCCTGTGGCAGGGGAGGGCTGGCAAATTTTAGCCCGGTAGGCAAGACTTGACTCGGCAGCTATTTTAAAGGAAAAAAAAGGCAGGTGGCCCAGTGACTCAGCCCAAGGTAGCCCACTGTGGGACCAGCCCGGGGGCTGATGCCCTCCTGTCCCCCAGCACAGCCTGCCCCTGGCCTGTGGTTTGCTGGTGTTATAATTGTATTCCGGTACAAATCTTCCTTGTTAGCCCTACACATGAGGTTGCACACCAAACACTCCATTTTCACTTGTATCGGTCTACTAGCACTTTTCATTTTACTTGCTAGCGTTGCTCCAAGTAGGTCAAAAGTGTGTGTGCAGGTTTTTTGGCCATCACACTGTTTACGCATTCCACCATGTTTGTAGTTAGTGCATCACTTTGATCACACTAACATAGGGGTATTCAATTGTTCGGCTTGATGGCCGAAAAACTCGCGCTCTAAAACTATTACCGTTAATACGGTAATTACTCGCTGAATTTCAGCTCACAGTGAAATTCAGCGAGTAAATTACCGTATGAACGGTTTTTAAGCGCAATTCTACCGTATTAACGGTAATAGTTTTAGAGCGCGAGTTTTTCGGCCGTCAAGCCGAACAATTGAATACCCCCCACAGAGCCTTTTTCTTCCTCTTCTGTTGCGTTTGTGGTTGTATTGCAACCCTAGGTACATCCTGGCTTCCCTGTACTATAGTTATTGTACTTGTCAACAACATCCAACAAGAGTTCTTATGACAGGACAGCAGGCCGAGTAAAGAGAAAAGGAGAAAAAAAACAGAGAATTATATTAAATGCATGTAATTTAACTATTTCACACCTCTTTATGTTTCAGTTTCCTGCAACGATAGAACAATAGCAAGTTATTGCTGAAGAATTGGAGAGGTAATGGAATTTTCCAAACTGTGGCGGTGCCATTGATGGGAAACATGTCTGAATTATCCCTCCATCCAAATGTGTTTCTTTTTCTTATAATTACAAATGATTTTTCAGCATCATTCTAATGGCCATAGTGGATGCGAACTATGAATTCTTATTTGTGGACGGTAGGAAAAATGGGAAAGTGTCTGATGGCGGTGCATTGAAGAAGACTCTCTTCCATGCAAAACTAAAAAACTACGAACCTAATATTACAACTGGAAGTAATACAAATTATGGATTAAATTTTGTGTTTGTGGCGGATGAAGCACTTGCATAAGCATTGCACAACAATTTATTGAAACCGTATCCGCAACGCAATCTGTCTACAGAAAGACGGATAAGTAATTATAGACTGTCATAAGCTAGGCGTGTTCTTGAAAATGCATTTGGAATTCTCAGTAGCAGAATCAGAGTTTTCCATTCTGCTATTAATCTACGTTTGGACAAGATAGGTAAAATTCTGCATAACCTTCTAAAACGTAAAACCTCCTGTGTATGCAGTTCACATATGTATGAGGACAACAATCTCTAATGACAACACCTCGAAAGTCAGGCCAGCTTATAAATGCAAGTGCCAGTGCAAAATTAAACAGGGAGGCATACCTTTAATATTTTAACAGGGAGGGTGCAGTGCTATGGCAGGATGAGTTTGTAAGCATGTTATGTGTGCAAACTTTATTCTTATGTATTTCTACTTTAATAAACTTGTTACACAGCAACAGCAAAATATACTTTCCTTACAGTTCCACTAGGAGGTATGTCATCTGCTTGCACCGCATGAATAGAAGAACTACTGTCCATGTAATTTCATTTTGACAGGTGAAATGCAGAAGGTCAAAGTACCTCAGCTTTGGCACATAAACATCATCTGCACCTGCCCCAGATTTTTTTTTTAATAAACATTTTATTATTTTATTATTTTTCCAGAAGAAAAACAAAGGAAGGGAAACTCACATATCGTATGAGTCAGTGTAAAATCAGCTTCCAAGAAGTATCAAAAACAATACTTCCCAACTCTCCCAGAATGTCCGGGAGACTCCCGAAATTCGGGTAGGTCTCCCGGACTCCCGGGAGAGCAGGCAAATATCCCGCAAACGGCATCTTCCTGTCAAAATGACACGATTTGCAGTAAATCTCGTCATTTTGGCCCCGCCCCCGCGACAAAAACAGCATTTTGGCGCCCTCCAACCCCGCCCCCCTGCCTGGGATCTCCCGGAAAAAAGTTCCAAAAGGTTTGCTTTCACAAGTTCTTGCATAGCCACATTACGTAACATTCGGTTACAATATTCCTTTGATTTTATCTTCCACAAACGGGTGTGCGCCCTATAAGTCTCAATGAAATCCCTCATGAGCTCCACATTGCGGTCATATGACATTTTCAGTTTTTCTTTAAAAAAATAAACATAAAGGGCCTGAGTCATTAAGGAGAGTAAGGCAAAAAAAGGAGTAAATGTTCTCCGGGACAAACCACGTTACAATGCAAGGGGTGCAAATTATTTTATTATTTTGCACATAAGTTAAATACTGGATGCTTTTCATCTAGCACACACATACTTGACATATTTTTTTTTACACTGAAATTTAAAGTTGATCTAGGACATGTCATACCCCAAATATAAATCTGTCCCCACATTTTAAATTTACCTCCCCCTCCAATGCAACATTGTTTTGCCCAGGTAAAAAGTTATTCCTTTTTTTTATGTTTGCTTTCCTTAATGACTCGGGACCAAAGAGTCATGTTAATCTTTTGTCCACTGATATCAAAGAAACTGTAGAATATATTGTAATATTTTTACTAGAGATGCTCAGGCTCAGTTTCCTCGAGAACTGAACACACCCGAACTTAGCAGATCCGAGCCGACTTGGTACTTTTGCGCGCCCTAGGAATTGAAAACGAGGCAAAAGTCATTGGTACATTGTCAGATCTCACGAGTTTTGGATTCTATAAGTACCGCCCTCCATGGCGATCCAGCGCCATATTACAGAGGGACTCAGAAGGGGTAGCACAGTTCTTGCCAGTCTCTAGTGCAGTTGGGCAGCCTCATAGGTAGAAAAGAGAGAGGAGGGGTAGCAGTGTTCTTCAAAGTCTCCAGTGACATTCAGGAGAGATTCATTGCGCCATTGCTAATTGTCATTGCTGAAATAGAAATGACAATTGGCAGGCTTGGTCTTCTAAATCTGCAGTCCCATTGTACTGCACTATATAGGTAACACACAAAGATGAGAGCTCCATTGCTCCATTGCTAATTTTCATTGCTGAAATACAAATAATAGGGCTGGCACTCGTGGTCTAATTCTGCAGTCAAATTGTACGGTGTTATACAGGTAACACACAAAGAGGAGAGCTCCATTGCTAATTGTCATTGCAGAAATAGAAATAATATGGCTGACAGTCTTGGTCTTCCAAATCTGCAGTCAAATTGTATGGTGTTATATAGGTATCACACAAAGAGGAGAGGTCCATTGCTCCATTGCTAATAGTCATTGCTAAAATACAAATAATAGGACTGGCAGTGTTGTTCTTAATCTGCAGTCACATTGTACTGTGTTATCAAAATGAATTCACAACAGTACAAAGAAGATGAGGAGCACCAAGCAGCTGCTGCACCAGTCATGATGATACTAACCCCCTACGTCATCTGCTAAAGCTTAAGTTAAAGTGCATAGTGTTTTTAAGTCAGGGAAACAAAAATGTAAAAAAAAAAACACTTTTTACCTTGGTCAAGAAAAAATGACCTGGAATCTAGGCAGAGTTATCTGCAGAAAAAATAAAATTGCCAACATGCCATTCTACACATGCAGTGGCAAGGAAAGAATGAGGCCTTTGCCTTTCCCTGTGAGTGCTAGTTTTGCAACTGTCACTGAGACATCTTCTTGTAAGGTCAGTCATGGCCAAGCAAGACCTTGTCATTTTGACTCCAAAACTGGTGTCCAAATTCATTTACGTGTAAAAGCCAAGCTGGAAGAAAACACTAAGGCATTAAAGCAAAATGTATGTTCAGATTCAGAAATGACACAAATCCCTGAGGAGAATCTATCCACGAGTGCTATGTGTAATCCCTGACCTGTCTGATAGTGTACCCATAAAGAAGGCCCCTTTCAGCATTTCTGCAGATGTGTGCATGAACAGCCCAAGTGTAGCTGGAGATACACAAATTGAGGATGCCACTTCGGAATTGCAACAGTATGAGGGGGGGTAATTGTGTAGCTGACGAGGGTGCTAATGAGGATTTTGAGGAGGATGATGTTGTTTGTGTAAGTCCTGCACCAGTGGAAGCAATTCTTGCACGTGATAAGAAGAATGCCATTGTCATGCCTGGACATAAGACCAAAAAATCCACCCCTTATGTGTAGAATTATTTTTACCCAAATCCTGGCAACAGTTGTCTAGCCAATTGTAGTGTTTGTAAAGCCACAGTCAGTAGAGGTGGGGATATTAACCATCTAGGAACTTAATCCATGTTACGCCATTTGAAACGAGTTCATGGCAAGCTGTTGGGAAAATCAGAAACTTATGCAAAAAAATAACAACAAGCAGTCCATCTCAGCTAGAACCTAACACCTGCAATCTAAACCCACAACACCGTCCTCATCAATATCCTCAGTAGCAATAGGAGTTAGTCCTGCATCCAAGTTGGTAAGGCTAGATGACTCCTCCACTATCCTGGATTCCTAAGAAGAATTCTTGAGCATTAGCCCCACTGCTGCTGCTGCTGCTGCTGCTGCTGCTGCTGCAGTGCGTGGACCTTCATCCCAGAAGCAGACCAAGAAGAAGACTGCTAGTAATTTACAAAATTTGACTGTTAAACAATCCTTTACAAGAGAATGCAAGTATGAAAGCTGTCACCCAGTCGCAAAGAGGATCACAAACGCCATCGCAACTATGCTAGATTTAGATCTGCGTCCAATATCTACTATTAATGCAGCTGGTTTTAGACAGTTACTTGAGGTCTTGTGTCCCTGTTACCAAATTCTATCACGACACCATTTCAGTAGAAAGGCTATTCCTCACCTCTACCAGAAGGTTCGTAAATGTAATTATTGGGCTACAAAATGCCATTCTACCCACTGTACACTTAACCACCGATATGTGGACAAGTGGAACTGGGCAAACTGACTGTGAAGAGCCCACTGGGTCGGTGATTCGCCTTCATCAGCAGGAACAGCAGCAGCATGTACCCAAGTACGTCACAGTTTTTAGAGGCAGGCTACTCTGTGTATCACCGGCTTCTCTAAGAGGCATACAGCTGACAATCTGTTACAAAAATTAAGGGATGTCATTGCAACTTATCCCGCTTGGATTCTGATAATGCCATCAATATTGTGAGAGTATAACAGCTGGGTGAATTCCATCACATTCCCTGTTTTGCTCACATAATAAACTTGGTGGTGCAGAGCTTTTTACAAAATGACAGGGACGTGCAGGAGATGCTGTCTGTGGCCATTAAAATATCTGGACATTTCCGGCATTCGGCAGCAGCATGTACGAGATTGCAGCAGCACCAATAGCAATTTAATTTGCCCTGCCACCAACTGAAGCAAGAGGTGGTGACAAGGTGGAATTCCACCCTGTATATGCTCCTGCAGATGGAGGAACAGCGAAAAGCCATCCACGCTTACTCCACAAGCCATGGCATTGGATAAGGAGGGATAATGTATTTTAGTCAAGCGCAGTGGAGAATACTTTACGTGTTGTGCAAGGTGCTGAAACCATTCAAAGTAGTCACCTGTGAAGTGAGTTCAGACACTGCTAGCTTGAGTCAAGTGATTTCCTTAATTAGACCTTTGGAAAAGCAGCTTGAGAAACTGAAGGAGGAGATTAAACAAAGCAATTATCCTGATCCTACTATCAACTATCAACATCCAAAGAATGATGGAGGATTATTTTTACTTTTTTTGAACGGTATAAAGACAACAGTTTTATTAGCAAAGAATAACGTTGCTTGCAGAAGTGATGTAAGCATTTAGACGTGTATATGTATTACCTTCCACTTTGCTGATATTTCATCAGTATTGCACAAGCTATTTGTAATCTGCACTTTACGTCAAAGGTACCTAACTATATTATAATTTTTTGGGAAATGGGGCTGATTCGAAGCTCAGTGATGAACTTAATTTTTGTTGTGAGTTACAATGGCTCTTTTTAGTGAATTGTCTGGCACCCGGATTGGTCTGGGTTGATAAAAGCATGCATCCATGGGGGGTCAGTGCTCATCACCATGTATTAACTCTAGAATTACCATAGTTTTCCAAGAAACGGGTGGAGCGATCAAATGAACCATAACTGAATTCATGATCCAAGGACAATTCCATCTTGCACCACTTTTCTTTTCTGCCACTGCTGTGTGGCAATGTTTCCTAGATGTGCTATGAACTGCCGTGTGTTTGAGTCATTGCTCTGTCGCTTAGCCTCTAGCCAGGTCGCAGCAGTCATTGTTTGAAAGTATATGAAAATAATATTGTGACCTGTGAGATGGTCAAAATTGTCTGCAAATGACTTGAAATTAGTGTTATTGAGGTTAATAATAATGTAGGGGAAAAAAATCAAAATATGTTATTTTAGCAAAAAAATTGGGATTTTAGAACAAAGAATAGGGATCCAAAGACAAAACCAAAATGCACTAGGGTGGTTTTGCCAAAACCAATAGCAAAACATGAAGTTAATCCAGATCCAAAAACAAAACCAGAACACAGTGGGTCAGTGAACATCTCTAATTTTTACCAAACATGTTTACTAATATTTTAGCAAATTTGTGTATCATAAATAATACTAATAAGTATAATATAAGTATTTTGAATATACACATGTTAACAATCACAAAATATATATGTATGCAGTTGTTATAATAAGCACAATGATACAACAAAACATTCATAATCCTTTAATAAACAACTTACCTTGTATGGCGATGGATGTAAGGTGTAAAACACTCGTAGCATCTGTTCGTATTTCTCGGACCACTAGGGGTTAAATATATTTATATATTCAACAAACACGAGGTTATTATACACGAATGACCTTCATCCACAATGCTCCATTCTGTACAGGTACGACCACTGATTGGTCCACAACTGAAACGAACATTCATGTCTGAGTGTATAAAATTACAGAGGAGCCTGTCTGGTGCCGAGGGACAAAGAAGATGGAGGATGAGGAGCAGGTGTCAGTGGGGGTGTGAGAGGAATAGAAATAATTTAAAGCAGTACTGGTGGTGGTTGGAAAAAAAGAAGAAATACAATTAACGGGCGTGAAAAGAGCAAAGGCAATGAGCCCGAGAGAGGTGGAGATGATGGTAAAAGTACTGGACCAGTACGACTACGACTGCCAAAAGAGAAAATACCGAAAAGTTAATACCAGAAAGGAACTAATAATGCAGAAATTACTAAAACAAACTAAGGAGAAACTTGAAAAGAAAATAAATAAATTTCAAGTGTAAAAGCGTTGGTCAGAACTAAAAAATAAAGAACAACGGAGACTGATGCAAATCCGTACAAACATTAAAAAATGAGTTTGACATATTGTGCAACTGTTTAAAGGACTTGTTATTGAATTTGTAGATGAACAACTAACCATAGTATATAGTATATTGAAAATGTTGTATTATTTACAGAAAGAAGAATGCACTATAACATGTACTGCGTAGGTACAGAAAATGTTAAAGCTGAACACATAATGGTAAAAACAGAAAAAATAGATACTGAAGTCAAAGAAAAAAAGATGTATTCAAAGAAGGTATTTGAAGTCACAAGTGGAGGCTGAGAGAAATGTATACCGTTATAATAACCAAAATGATGCCTGTTTTACAGAACCTATGAAGGTAAAGGACACCTTTACAGAGATGCAACAAGAGGGAACACAACATAAACTTATTACGAGCAGTGTGCAAGATGAGCAAATTGGGACTTTACTTGGTGTTGGAAAAGAACGTAACTTTATTACAGATAGAGAAGTTAAATGCTAAACATATTTTTTCTGTTTCTCGTAGATACCATCCTCCTATCGGACGAAAGTTCTGAGGGAGAAAAGAATGTTGGTAGTCCTTTGAAGGGTGTGGTAGAGAAGATGGGAAAGCTTGGCAAATATTTTCAAGAATTAGGGGCAAACATGAGTGATGCAAAGAATAAAAACTAGAAAAAAACTTCATGGAGATGTTTCAGTTTTTTTCAGAAGGTTATGCCACAAAGCTCTAGCCACTTTAACCATTAAAAGTCCAATGTTATAGTGCTAATATAAATATGTTGAAACTTTATACGTTTCAACTGTTAATTTTTTCCACAGAATTCAACAATAAATATGTTGGATTTACAATGTATATTCTGTGTTACAAATGTATGCATTAACAAGTAAATAAAAGTATAATTATAAAACATGTTGAATCTACATGTAAAGGGATACAGAACACAGTTGCAAGATGCTTTAACATTTACACATATGTACTAATATGGAAGCAGACATATATAAAATACACATCTATACACATCTAAAGGAACCACAAAAAAAAGAGTTAAAAAATTATATAATTATGCCAGACAAATGTAATACACATATTTTGCATATTTATGAATGTGTATTGAGCGTACAATAAAGTGACATAGTTGTAATTAGGGGGGCAGACATAAGCAATACAAATATAAATAAAACATTGTTTTTTTTAATAACAATACATTGACAAAGGTTTACTGGCAGACATATGCTGTACGCATAAATGCAAAAAACACCTGCTATTGCTTTACTGCTAGAAGCACCTAATTACCAAATGAGTGACGTGTGGACACCACACCACGGGGGACTGCTACAGGCATCAGAAATTAACATAAACACATCCCAAAAAGAGTCGCAGCTCGAGGAACTATCGCCAGTTGCTTGTGGATCGCTTGGAATCTTATACGTACTACATGATCATTAGGTGATTAGCTGGAAAATATTAAACAGTACGACCAACCAAATGAGCCGACAATCGACACTTTGGAACAACTTTCGACCAACGTGTCACTATACACACTAACTTGACTTTTGTCTTATGTCGGCTGATTTGCACGATTATTTGGCGAAAATGCTCCAGTGTGTACCTAGCTTAAGGTCTCTGTGATAGATAAATACCTGTGACTTGAATGCTTATGTTTCAATAGTTGTTGTACAATCTTTTTGATATACCCCTAATAAAATAAAAAATGTTTGGGTATGAGGTAATGAACTCAAAAACAAATGTGTCTGTGTGCAATAGTTTTTGTTTTTTTTACTTCAATAAATTTTTATTGTTTTTTTCAAAGTTAAATGGGGTACAGAAAAAAGAAGGGTAACAAGCACAGTTGAACGGACAAATGAAAGGGTAACAAAAGGGGGGGGGAACCCCCACGCAGGGGGGGAGGGGAGTCACTCAATTGAAACAGCGATCTTATAACATGCACGTTACTTTAAGAAGCAGAAATAAAATATACACATTGGTCTTTCTCATAATACACCACATGGGGACATATTAGTACCTAGGTAGCTCCAATGACACACAGGCAGAACCTATTCATTAGGCTGGGGTTCTTCTATGAGGGCTGTTGGGGAGGGAGGGGGTGAGATATTTGAAGCTACTCGTGCTCTGCCGGAGCCCACTGTGACATATTCGTGCCAGCTAAACCATTTGAAAATTGGATTGGAGGTGGATGACGTATAGGGCACATCCGTTGTTTCCATTTTGAAACTATACTGGATCTTAGACACGACCTTAGCGATGCTGGGGGGAGCAGGGGACTTCCAGTTCTGAGCTATTGCTGCTCTAGCGGCTATTAGTATGTGTCCTAATACATAGCGCTTATAGCTAGGGATCACAGACTGGTATATATGTAAGAGGGCTACCTCCGTGTCAAGAGTGACAGAAACTCGCAGGACCTCCAAAATCAAAGCGGATACCTCACCCCAGAACGCCTGGATCACCGGGCATGTCCAAAAGACATGATAAACATCTGCTATCTGACCACATTGACGCCAACAGAATTTAGACTGACTTGGCCATATCTTATGAAGGCGATCCGGGGTGAGATAGAGCCGATTGAGGAGCTTAACATGCATTTCGGTATGATTGATGCATCTGGACATGCAGTGTTAGGAAATGTAGATCTTTTCCCACTGCTGGAGGGAGATAGTCATACCAATATCTGCTTCCCAACGTGCTTGGGTTGGAGTCTTGGAGGCTGGGACCAGGGACTGGGAATAGCAGTACCAGAATGTCATTCCTCCCCTACTACCCGCCTTTGTTAATCTATCTAGAACCTGAGCTGGTAATGTGGACAAAGCATGGGGGGTCCTGGAGGCTGCCCCCACCCAGTGTCTAATTCGCATATATTTAAACAACTCAGACTGAGGCAGATTGTATCTGAAAAGGGTCTGCGCAAACATATCCGCCAGAGAGACTATACCTCTATTTTTCCATACAGTAATATTAATATCCGGCATAAGTTTCGACAATGCTTGGAGGGAGAGATTACGGGAAGGGAGTACAACGTCCTTGTGTGACCCAATAAATTTATCCCATACACGTAAGAGATCCGAGATGGAGAGCAATTTACGGGCCCCTGGTGGGCGGTCCGACCTAGGAATCCAAAGGAGATCCAGCAAGGGGAATCCTACATATAAAGCCCTCTCAATATCAACCCACGGCTTAGCTGCATGAGGTAGCGACCAATCTCGGAGGCAGCTCAAAACACAAGCATCTTGGTAAAGCGTTAAGCTGGGAAGCAATAAGCCGCCTCTTGACTTTGGAAAAGACATACGTTTGTATGTAAGGAGGGGGCGTTTCTGCCTCCAGACATATGACATCATCAGAGTGTGGAACCTATCCATCATTCGTTTTGGTATGGTATAGGGTATGGTACGGAAGATATACATAAGTTTTGGTAGCAACATCATCTTAAAAGCCGCTATGTGCCCTAGCCAAGAGATCTCATAGTCAATCCAATTCTTAGCCAGTGAGGAGAGGTGAAGATAAATCGGGGAAAAATTAACTTCAAAAACCGCAGATAAATTTGCCGGCATATGAATACCTAAATATGATAGGGAGTCTTTAACCCACACAAAAGGAAATTTCTTTTGTAAGTTTGAAAGGGAAGATTGTGGTATATTAATGGGAAGGGCTTTGGATTTTGTGATGTTCAATTTATAAAATGAAGCTTCGCTAAACCGGTCTAGAATATGCTTCAGAATTATCAGCGAGGTCTCCGGGCTGGTTACAAACAGAAGGACATCGTCAGCAAATAGGCATACCTTCTGTCTATGTGGATGGATGTCAATACCTGGGAAGTTATCCGCCTGGCGGATTGTGTGGGCCAGGGGTTCTATAGCCAAGATGTACATTAAAGGGGAAAGGGGGCACCCCAGCCTCGTGCCATTAGTGATGGGAAATGAAGATGATAGGAAACCGTTGCTGAAGACTTTAGCGGAGGGGCCTTGATATAGGGCTAGTATGGAGTGAAGAACTCTTCCCTGTATACCAAACTTGCACAAAACCTCCTTCATGTACTTCCAATGAAGTCTGTCAAAGGCCTTTTCTGCGTCTAAAGAGAGCAGAATAACTTCCTCCGAGAACCCAGAGAGGAGGTCCACGACATTTAATATGCGTCGAGTGTTATCCGAGGCCTGGCGACCTACTACAAAGCCTACCTGGTCCGAATGTATCAGTTGTGGTAAGAGGGGATTCAGACGGTCGGCAAGCAATCTAGCGTATATTTTCAGGTCTGTATTGAGCAATGCTATTGGTCTATAGTTCTTACAGTCTGAGTGGTCCTTGCCCGGTTTCGGTATAGTAATAATCTATGCTTCCAACATCTCTGTTGGGAAGCCCCCACCCTCTGAAACGCTATTATACAGGTTAGTAAGGAGAGGGGAGACTTCGGTTCCCGAAGACACTATAGAATGCATTAATGAAACCATCCGGGCCAGGAGCCTTATCTTTTGGGAGGGATTTAATGATTCCCTCAACCTCTCCCTGGGTCCAGGGAAGATTAAGCAATTGTAAGCTAACGGCGTCTAACACAGGAAGGTCTAAGTGTTGGAGGAATGCGGAAATGGAGGCCTCAGATGGTTTAAAAACATCATCGTCATCCTGGAGGTTATAAAGTTTAGAGTAGAATTTGGCAAACTGGTTAGTTATGGCCTCTGGGTTATATATCTTGTTACCTCTAGGACCGTGCAGTACTTTAATGTGATTCCTAGCTTGCTTGCCTCTTAATTTTCGGGCTAGGAGACGGCTGGCCCTATTACCCATTGTATAGAATTTTTGCCTCAACTTGAGTAAAGAGGATTTCATACGAGATATGAAAATATTATTTAGCTGTTTCCTCACCTCATTTATTTCTCTTTGTAAGGTTTTATATGGGCGTGTTTGGTTTTGTAGGTCTAATCTCACTAAGTCAGACTCGAGTGTTCGTTGGCGTAGGAGGTATTGCCTCTTTAAGCGGGCCCCAATTTGGATAGCGGCACCCCTAACAACCGCCTTCAGGGCACACCAATGTGTCGAAAGGGAAGTGTCAGCTGGGTTGTTTAACTGAATATATTGTGACAATGCTTCCGAGAGAGCAGTCCTAGCCTCCAGTGAAGTGAGTAGGTAGGCCGGCATACGTGCAATAGTTTTTTTAATTGAAAAATATATCTAAGGGCTTGTGCACATGGCCCTTTATCATGTGTGGTCTACTTCATGACTTGGTGAGTGCAATGTGGATGTACCTGAGAATGACTTAACAGTACCACCCATTCATTGGGAACATAGGATAGAAATTGAATAGAAACATGTAGTGCATGCTATATCCATGATCTGTGTTTAGTCCTGTTATACCTTTGAACATATTGTATGCCCATTCCCTATTGGAATCAATGAATCATATATTTAAGCTACAATTACCAGCAGACTTTGAAAATGGCCAGCTGTATTAATTATTGATTGATTATAAAATAGCTTGTGAGTATTATATTTAAAATTTTATTCCAAACAGTGTAGGGTGGAATGGAATACTGTTGTCAAATATAGGCTAAATCATCATCATCATCATCATTTATTTTTATTTTGTGTACAAATTCTGTACAAATTCTGCAGCGCTATACAGAGAATATTTGTCATTCACATATTACCAAATTGGAACTTACAGTCTAAATTTCCTAACACACATATAGACAGACACAAACAAACCAGGATGAATTTTGTCAGCTACCAATAAACCTACCAGTATGTTTGTTGTAAGCTAAATGACAATATAGTGGCTAATTTTCTAGAATTATTCTACTAGTAATGTCTGTACATTTTGGTAGCGAAACAGATGAGTAATGCTACTGTTGTAGGGATCTAGGGCCCGATTCATTAAGGATCTTAACTAAAGAAACGTCTTATTTCAGTCTCCTGGACAAAACCATGTTACAATGCAAGGGGTGCAAATTAGCATTCTGTTTTGCACATAAGTTAAATACTGGCTGTTTTTTTCATGTAGCACACAAATACTTGATAGCTTATTTGTACACTAAAATTTAAAGTTGATATTTGTGTGCTACTATTTTTTTATTTGTTTGTAAGTATCTTTAAGTATTTCTTATTATTGTGTATATATGTTTTGTGGGCATTTACATTAATTAAATTGCTAAATGTTGATTGATAAGTCTGTGGGGGTATGATTTTCTTGCTGTTGGAGATTTGCACTTTTCTTAACTGTCTATATAGCTATAATAATGATACAATGCATTTTATCTTATTGATAACTAATCTCATTAATTATTGGGATATAATGCAATTTTTTAAATTTTTCGCTATTTTAGTCACATTCGATAACATGCACTTGTGACATCTCAGATGTACTTAAGAGGCATTATTTTACACAACCTTTTTAAACATTCGCCTTGTACCATGCCAACCGTAAACAAGGAATCCCAGGTGGAATGCTCACCCATCCAAACTAGAAATCCGTCAGAGTGACTTACACGATTTCTTTGTTTGACTGAGTTCTGTACCACCCAAGTATTACACATCTACTGGCCTCCACATCCGATAGTCCACTATTAGGTATTACTCGCTAGATAAATACCAATCTATCACTCACTTCACTATACTGCATTATCAATACAAACAAACCATTCATTAATACTTTCTCTGAGTTATCTAAACATACAAACAAACGGATATAGTATAAAATCTTTTATTTTACAAAGATAACTTTGAGATCAAGTATACAGTACTTAAAATGCTTTCATACAATACAGATCATACATTATAGTTTCAACCAACATGATGTTAATATTGATTTTACTAAGCTACTTCCGAAGTGAGTTTTCAATTCAGATCATTTGTGTTACCCTATTCATTTAATATGTTACATTGGTGTTTCAGTAATCCTTTGTGCCTTTAAATTCACAGATTATTCTGTGTGTGCGTGTGTGTGTGTGTGTGTGTGTGTGTGTGTGTGTGTGTGTGTGTGTGTGTGTATGTGTGTCTACATATATGTCCTGGTCATCAGTATTTGATTGATGCAGAAGTGAAACAGAACCTGGAGGTCTTGATTATCTCTCTGCTCATCTAGAGTACTCTGAATAGCACTAGCAGTATAGGAGTCTAAGACCGGTGTCTGTTCCAGAGTACGGAATTGGAATCTGGCATAATTACACTATGGAACTGTTCATGGGAACTCAATTCTGGCACCTGTAACCAGGCACATGGGACTAGAACCCACTAATAAGAACTCAGAATGTAAACACAGGAAAACTCCGAACAGAATGACCTGGAAGCGGAGACAGGAGCTTAGAACTCAGAACTGTGACACAGAATGGCAAACTCAGGACTGCGAGACAGCCACAGACCTGGAACCCACACACAGATACACAGAACTGGAAACAAGCCCTAGAAACACAGAAGCAGCCACAGTAACTGAACTGGTCATACCGTTAAAACCACAGGTACTGCAGAATAAACACTGGATAGTGCAAAGTTCTTACTGAGTTAAGCACTCTTGATGAATGCTGAACATTTGCAGGAAGATGAGCAGCTTGGAAGTGCAGAGTACTTGCAGAGTGATGAACTCCGAGTAATGCAGGATGCTTGTAGAAACATATGCACTTTGGAATTGCATGTATTTGTAGAAAAATGTGCACTTTGGAAGTGCAGGTATTTGAAGAAAGATATGCACTTGAAAATGCAGGATATTTGCAAAGTGATGATTAGTTGGTAATGCAGCATGTTCACAAAAAGGTTATCACTTTGTAAACGCAGGGTAAAAAGGAACAGTGTAGGAACAACTGGAACCTGGACCCAAGAACTTTCCTCAGGAAAAAAGTGTGTTGTTCTGGCAATGAACAGATCTCAGCAGCAGGGTGTTCCAAAGAGCTATTGGTTGAACAGTTCATGTGGTCACAGCTGCAGAATCAGGTTGGTCTGGAATGATCATCTGAATGCATCCAAGCTGGTTGCACCCATGCAGCAGAACAAACAGTATGTGTTCATTTACAAACAAAGATGTGATGGACAGAAATGCTGCAGGCACCAGGAGGGAGCTGGATAGTGACAATATGACAGCGGCAGGCACGGTAAGTGTAGCTAAGACCTGGATGTGTGACAGTATATATATGTATATGTATGTATGGGCAGGGCTGCCAAGAGGAATTCAGGGCCCCGGTACAACATTTTCATGGGGGCCCCCTTATAGTTGAGCATGCTAAAAAAAATTGTTGTTGGTGTGATCATACTATTGGGGCTTGGCCATGCATCATTGGAGCGTGGATAGCAGGTAAAAAGTGCTACGCCACCCTCCTACACAAAAAAAAACCTGCATTGTTGTGTACACCACTGACACAAGGCTGCAATGCCCACTTACCAGAGCGTGACATATATCCCAGCAATCCTGACTTTCAGGACATCTAGCACCATAGTGTAGTATAGAAAAAATGCAGTGTGTACCTAAACAGTTCACAGTCCTGGCCTGCCCCTTACATTGGGCAGAACAATCACCAAAAATTGGCATTGTCTCACTAGAATCACAACATTGCACACACTCTCCTACTCTTTCCCACCTGTTTTTCTCACTTTCACCACCTGTGGCTGCTGCTTTCTTTAGTTGCGGCTTCTCTGGATCCTGGAATGTTGGGGGCCCTATTTGGGAAAAAAAGGGTACATTTAGAAAATCACAACCAAACCCAATGTTAAATCAATAGCACCCACAAATAATAATTAGGCCTTCCTCCAGCCCCAACATTAAAATAATAGTATTCACATTTAATAAATAAATCTATTTCCCTCCCTGCAAACAGCCCCAGCAATACCTATTCCCCGCAACCATCACTGCCATTAAATAATTCATAGTCACATTTAATAAATAGACCTCATTCTCCCCAAACTCACCCCCACATTCAATAGCCCCCAAATCACCCCATCTTAAATTAATAGCCCCCACTATTAAATTGTCTCACCATCACCCTACAAACAAAATAGCACCCATTAATTAGACACCACCTACCTCACACACACTACATTGCAACAAGCCCTCTGTGGTGTCACACACACATAACTGTGTCACTTCATCACAACTACACTGTGCCCTCTTATGATCAAACTGCACCCTCCATGCTGCTTTCCCCCTTCTATATCACACTGTGCCTCCCCCCCCTTCTTTATCACACTGTGGCTCTCTCTCCCACCTTCTTTATCACTCTGTGCCTTTCTCCCCCCTTCTTTATCACTCTGTGCCTCTCTCCCCCCTTCTTTATCACTCTGTGCCTCTCTCTCCCCCCGCTTTTTATCTCTCTGTGCCTCTCTCCCCTCCCCTTTCTTTATCACTCTGTGCATCTCTCTCCCCTCCTTCTTTTTCACTCTGTGCCACTCTCCCCCCTCCCCCTTCTTTATCACTCTGTGCCATCTCCCCTTCTTTTTCACTCTGTGCCTCTCTCCCCCCCCTTCTTTATCACATTGTCTCTTTCTGCTTTCCTCCCCTAGCCTCTCTGTTCCTTTACTTACCTTTTGTTAGCTTCTTTCTTTTCTTCTCTTCTGCCTTCTCTTTTTTTTTCATGCTTGGTCCTCTCTGCGTCACTCCTCACTGAATGTCGGGCGTGACTTGAGGACATCACGCCCGACATTCAGTGTGAACAGAGCAGAGAGGAAGAGATGAGGGACGCCGGCGCCGCGATCACGTGAGCATGTAACTTTTTTTTTTAACTGTCCAGCTCCCACCACCAACGAACGGCATGGCTGGGCCCGGGTAAATTGTAACTGCTCCCCCCCCCTCTCGGCGGCCCTGTGTATGGGTGTGTGTGTACGCTGAAAGAGAAAAATAATGTATATAAGTGTTTTATAAGTCCTTGCTCTTTGTGTACGCATGTTTATGTTGAGAGGAACAGAGAAAAAGAAAGAGAGACAGATAGCGACATGACGTGTGCATGTCTGTGTGTGTAAGACTTGTGGGCAAAGAAGATGTCTTTAAGGAGAGAGCTAAATGAGAGAAAACAGAGAGACATGAAAGCATGAGCAAGTAGGATAGTAAGAGTGAGAGAGAGAGAGACATGAAAGTATGCATGATGCATGTGTGTGTAAGTAAATAGTACATGAGTGCATGTGTGAACCATGTGTTCAGGCCTGAGAGAGAGTACAGGCCTGCAAACAATAGCATGCCTCAGAGAGATAGTATCAAGGAGGGGGCGAGGGCATCCATTGTAGTGTAAAGAAGGTTTACTTAAGAAGGTAAATAGATTGTAAGGCTAAGAAATAGTTCATAGAAATAGATGGAAGCATTACATAGTATATGATATTGCAGGGTAGTTAAAACAATATGTATATAATATGCAGGCAGATACAGACAAGTAATAGAGTTAATAGATGATAAGGATAAGAAAGTTAATATAAATTCAAGCAAAGTATAAAACAATATATATATATATATATATATATATATATATATATATATATAAAATGCAGGCAGATACAGACCGATAATAGAGTTAATAGATGATAAGGTTAAGAAAGTTAATAGTTTGTGCAGGCAAAAAGATATATTGTACTGTGTATCCAATGAATGTCCTAAAGTTTACAGGTGTAAGAACATACTTACCTACTTTTGAAACCAGCCGTCCGGGGGGGTCCATCGAGGGGGCGTGGCCACGCGTGATGCGCCACAATGCTGAGGTTAGCCCCGCCCCTCACCATTTACAACAACGGGGAGATGCTGGATCTGGGATTTTTGCCTACTCTCTCGGTAGTCTGGGAGAACTCCCAAAAAATCGTGAGTCTCCAGGACATTCTGGGAGAGTAGGCAACTATGTGTAAGAAAGGCAATTTACAAAGAGACAGCTTATGCTCGGTCAGGAGTTTATAAACCTTGACCCAGCATGCACTGCTTCACCACACCCTCACAACTGTACACTGCTTGGAATGATGGGTTACTGCTCTGTGCTGATCTGTACTTCCTGTACTTTGAGCACGTTTCCTTGTTTGGAATTAGCTTCCTGACAAATTACACATTATTCTGTGTTTGTTTGATATTCGCTGATCTTCGCAAGTGTACAGCAGTGGATCGCTAGTGGCCATAATGTGTGGCTCAAGCTCCACCCTTCATGATTGTGTCATCACAGGTGTAGCAGTTATGATATTGGAGCTCCTTCACGGCTACAAAAACAATTCCCTGTAGCGTGCTGTATATAGCGACATTGGAGCTGCCATCAGCAACCACCATGTCTTGGGACTAGTTCGCTGAGAAATGGACTGCCTGACAGGCTGGTGAAAGTATCTGATTTGGCGTCTAAAGACAATATAACCAACAATCTAGCATTATTTCTGCTAAGAGACAAGATGAGCACGTTCCTTCAGACAACAGAATTTGGGGCCAGTGAGGCGAATGTGCTTTGGTAAATTTACAAAGAACCCCTGTAATTTAATTTTTTTTGCTTGTGTCACAGTAATGACAGTAATGAGCTCTACAGAACCTTCTCTACCACAATCTTTTTCTGATGCAGATGATTTGTCATAGAATTAAATGATCACTATTTCCTCCTAAATCTATTGGAGGAGCACACCGATGACAGTAAAAATAGTGGTGCTTCTACTGCCCTGTATGGCCATCTCCACCCTTACCGGTGAGCTCTTTAAACACTGACGTACAAAAAGGTATGTGCTGATGTAATTCACTAATTAATTACTGCAGCACCTCAACCTAAAAATGCCCTCACACCTATTATGATTGTGGAAGAACCAGCAGATACAGGATTTAAAACCTGTACAATACAGGTATTGTGTGTAAAGCCATATGACCTTGCACTTGTATTAGTTCTCTGCACACTGATTAAATACTGTAGATATTGTAATTTTTTTCAAATAAATTTAATTTGTATAGTGTTGTTCAATATGGATGGATGCCCCATATAGGCAATAAAATTAATTATATGGACATTTCTGTACATATGGGCTTACAGACCTGCAAACCAGGGGCAGATCCAATTTTTTTAAGGGGGCAATTTAGTCCCCGCTTCTTTTTTACTACTATCAGTGGGTTTCCTGCAGCTGCATACTATGTGCAAGTCCGTGTCGGCAGAGACAGGCAGGCATAGTATACTGCCGGGCCGCTCTGATTGTCCCAACACCTCTTGGATCCGCCACTGCTGCATACTGTTATGGATCGGCCACTCAGACAAAGTGCTGAGTAACTGAACTGTATAGTACGTCCATTTATTCTCTGCTCATCTCCACTCCTTGGGGTATATTTACTAAACTGTTGGTTTAAAAAGTGGAGATATTGCCTAAAGCAACAAATCAGATTCTAGCTGTCATTTTGTAGAATGTACTAAATAAATGATAACTAGAATCGGATTGGTTGCTATAGGCAACATCTCCACTTTTTAAAACCCGCAGTTTAATAAATATACCTCCTAGTCTTTATAGCGTTCATTGGCTGAAAAGATGTATTATCTTAACAAAACAATTGTGATCCAACTGGATCGGAGTGGCTCACCAAATTCCCTGCTTGTAGCTAGCTTAAGAGAAGTAGATGATTAAGGATAGAGAAAGGTCTCTAACGGTCTCACTACCTATGAATAAAACATGTTACTTTCATGGAGAACTCTTCTGTAAGTATTATTTTGACTGCCATTAGGTAGGGTCTTCAAAATTGAACAATGACTCAACCAAGAGCTGCAATTGCAATTACTGTGATGTTCTCTATTTTTTAAACTGTTGGAAGCATGATTGTATTAAATAAAATCTGAACATTCACCCACAAGATGAATAATTCCATTTTAATTTTTGCCTCTCCTTAAATGTCTTTGTAAAGGGTACATTGAGTGATATAGAAGCATAAATCAGCTTGCTCTACCTTTTCTGTTTCGTTTTTTCATAAGCAGAGTGGAAATTATAGTACATGTTCCTACATGCTATAGTTGTATTTAGATTAAACATCCCCAGAGTTTATATAATTTGCAATTCATAACTCTAGCATTTTATGGCTGTACATGGGTCCAAAGACACATGAGAGTCATTCTATAAACAGTGCTGGATGACTGTAAACCCTTTTGTGTTTTTAAGTGATGCTCATAATATATATTCTGGGAAATGGCCCAAATTGAGATGCTAGAAAACATTAAATGCATTGTGCAGCTTCATTTGTTATGCCTTTGAAACATTTCTATTACAGAGTGTATACCCTCTTCTCCCTGTAATTTACAATTGTTTCGTTTTGTTTTGCATTAATTTGTTAATAGTGAACATAATACCTTATGCAGACTGTATTGTATACATTTCAGACTTGTATGGAATACACATAAGATATATTACAACAAACGCCCAAATCGATCACGATTATACAGGTTCATAAATCTTGCCTGCAGGTGACCATTCTCTGCCTTTGTGCCGTCAGCTGGATGCATTAACAGTGTTCAAGCAAATGCAGTGCAAGCCAGTTAAGAAGTTGTCTCAGTCTTGAACTGATGGGGTCTGTCCAATTTGGCCACCCATGTGTATGGCCACATTGTGAAATCATCCTGTCACTCACCACTCATCCTGAGAGGCAGGAATGACCAACTGTGACATCTATTATATCATATATAATCAGGTCACATTCTTAAAAATATAATGTACCTTATGTAAAGAGTCTTGTTTATATCATACATTTATTGTACATTAACCATATTGTTGAAAATAAAAATAGATACTTTTAAATGTTTTTCAGAGCTACAAAAATGTTGATACTTAGGTAGGTTTGTTGTAAAGCAAATAGGTTGGTGTAAAACCACAGACAGACCAACACACAGAGTGTTTGCCTTATATAAACTCAATCTACAGATATAGACATACTTCATGTACTGTATTTTTATTCTTTACTTTTTATATGTGCTTACAAATTAGAAATCATTTGATGTTTTGCAGTACCTTTAATATATGTAGTGTCACAGCAGTGCACGGAACATTCCCTGGAGTGTCACAGCAAGAAATACTGTTTTTGCAAAAAAAAAAGTTTGCACTCCTGCTGGTATACATAAGCAGAGAGTAGGTGTTTTAATCTAATACACGCTGAATTAGCTCATTTGCATTAAACAAATACAAAACAACAGGCAGTCGTAACAACACAATACATTTAATTACATATAACTGTTTTGGGAATATGATCATCTTACTCCTCTGTGGGGACACTAACCCTGATGAGAATTCCAAAGAAGAAAGAATAGTGGCAGCTTGGAAACACATTTAAATCATGTTAAGTACATTGCATGGTGTACATTAAGAATTCATGTCTTGGACTCCGCTGTTTCTTCTTTTATTAGCGTGTGGGTACCATGTGTTATAACAGAGTGGCTAAATATATACATCATGTTTTTATTTAGATCAACTCCAATAATGATTTTTAAAGATCTCCTGCCCTAGCTTTCAAACTATACTCTCACATACACTGCAGTGGGAGCTTAGAAGGCATTTTATCATTACCAAGTCTCTATGCAAAGCCATATTAAATTAAAATGCAATATAACCACATTGTAATTTGATTACATTTATATGAGAAACCACTAGATTCTAAATTTAAGTCCTCCAGAGCAAGCAATTAAGCAGGTGCTCAAGATATAACTACCACTTAATTAAACAATTAATCTAATTCTTTTTATCATCAAGACATTGCTTAAGTATTGGGCTGTCCAGCAGATTTGACACGCAGAACAGCACTAAGCTGAAAGTGAAATTTGGAAGAAATGTGCTCTTTTGGATGAACTGCCCCAATTTTGGACCCTTATGGAGTCACATGCAGAGCTTGTACTCCGTACTGACTTTGAACACTGGATAGTTGTTGCAACAAGCTGTATTTTCTGTTATTCAAGCAGAGGCTATGCAAGGCTGGCAGCTCTATAACTGCCCAGAAGTTCAAACCTGCATGTACCTGTAGATAAATATCTCTATTATCTCCAAAGTGTTTGACTTACAAAATTTTTGTATATGGAGGGAATTTATCAAGGAGCGTTTTGAGCAACTCGTCGGTTACAAACCGTCAGATTTAATAAAGGCTAAACTGATGGAAAGACGCTGGAGAGTCACCTTTGACAAATACAAATCACTGCAAATCAACATACCAGTGTTATACATTTTCTGAATACAAAACATCAGATAGATTAAGTTGCAGTTTTGCAAATTACTGGGTAGCCTGCCGAAGAATTCACCAAACAAAAGACATGCCTCTGGCAGGCGAGATGACTCAAATCGCACACCTATGGGCTAAGCATATAAAAAAAAATACACACAACCCCTGCATTTGTTGCTGGGGGAAGATTGGCATTGTTGTTTAGATATCCATTACTAAGGCCCTCCGCATAACTGAGGAGGAGAGATGCAGGAGGGTGATGTAGCCATAGCACCAGATCCAAGGTCTGCGCTGGTCCAGCACTACTCCTGTGTTTAGAGCTTGATTGGCCCTTGATTTCTCATTCAGAGCATGAGGTGGTGCAGATGTTTCATCTGAACCGCACAAATCTCCTGCAGCTTTATGAGAAGGTGAAACATGATTTCTTAGAGCCTGTAATATCAAGGACCTCTGCAGTGTCTGGGCTGTGAACCCTACACTTTATGGCAATAGGCTCTTTCAAGTCTGTGAGCTGGAAAGTGTTAGGAATTACAGAGCTAATATTTTTTAGTCGCTTCAGCCAAGTGGTAAGTGCCCAAAAATTGGTGAAACACATATATCTGCTTTCCCCCATCAGGAGTCAGGAGTTTAAATTAATCTAATGTACTCTGAACCATTGATTGTTCTCATACTGGGCTGAGAGCAACTCATTTGAGGGCTGAAGTTTCTGTCAACAGACATAATTTCCACTTCCTGCAAACTCAACCATAATCAAGCAGAGTCAATTGACAGGCTTATATAGTGCAAGTGAGGTATAAATTGCATAATTTCTGTGTTTTTAAATTAGCCAATGAGAGTCCAGCATTTTTTTTTAAATAGCTGGATTTACTTACATTCGCCAGTGTTTTTGAGTGTTTAGCTGGGTTTGAACCCGCTGTATATCGCTGTCCATCAACGACAATTTCAGTTTTAAGTCTCCAACTCACTGCATCATAAATACAGCAAATTGGAGGCCAAAATCGTAGGTGATTTGTGGCGAGACATGGCAAGCTCAAACCTGCAGGAAAAACTTACACCAACATGGCAAGTAAATATTCAGTTTCTGCTTATTCTAAAGAGAAAGTAAGCTGATTTCTGAGTTCGAGCAAATTAGATCTTTGGTGGTCATGTGATGGCAGAAAAAGGAGGAAGTTGGTGGGCTATTATGCTATGAAAGTGCATCATCATCACCATCATCATTTATTTATTTATATAGCACCACTAACTCTGCACCGCTGTACAGAGAACGCACTCACGTCCCTGCCCAAATAGACCTTATAGTCTAAATTCACTAACACACACACACACACACACACACACACAGACAGAATAGGGTCAATTTGATAGCAGCCAATTAAACTACTAGTATGTTTTTGGAGTGTGGGAGGCAACCAGAGCACCCGGAGGAAACCCACGCAAACACGGGGAGAACATACAAGCTCCCCACAGAAAAGGTCATGGTCGGGAATCAAAATCATGACCCAGTGCTGTGAGGCAGAAGTGCTAACCACTAAGTGTTGTGTTCAAAAGCATCAGTACAACATATGTCATGTGACTGTGGTCACACTATAGTAATCGCTTGCAAACTATAAATCATTAATAGCAGCTTGAAGAAAATAACTGAAGAATATACAAGTAAATGTTGCAGAGACATATACAGATGTCAATGAAAGAAATCACATCTTATTATAATAAATCTTAAGTGTTTATTTTTGGTGATTTGAAATGTTGGGCATTACAGTATGAGTATGGTTGCAGTGAACAATTCACCATTAACTCAAATAAAAAACTAATGAGAGATCTATTAATAAAGTAGTAAGGGTTTTACACTTAATTCAAAGCAATGGTGCACTGTTCAACGCCTTCTACATTACAGCAAAACCGAATGAATTGCTTTGGTGGCCCTCTACAGAATCACTAGAGGAACAGTACGATTAGCACTCTATGTAGAATCTTTTCTTTAATGGCAGGAAGACAAAAACATGTGTCTAGTTATTAAAGAAGTAGGTAAAGGAGATAACCCCGATGCACACATCTCTGGATACACACAAATTGTGTGTGTACTTGCAGTATGTTTAACATATTTCCCCTGATCTTTAGCCACAGCTTTGATGATAACCTGCTGTGCTGCAATACAATTGTGTAATTATCTGAGTCTGCATCATCAGTTTCCAGATACTGTTTGTGGCCATGGATTGTGTTACTGATTTAATTGACTTTGGACACAGATGGCATATTTCGCATGTGGCTTATCATTTCACATATAGAATCTCTTTAATATGTTCATATTGTGCCAAGATTAATATGTCAGTCTGTTTTTTCACTGATATGTTGTAACTTGTCTAAGAGTCCATCGGGAAGAAGATGGTATCAGTCACAGTTGCTCTTCAAATGCAGCTTGGAACAAATTTCCATTTCAGGAACTAGTAGCTTTATCTTCTCAGAATAAGATGTATTATATAAATATTGTTATGAAGCAAATATTAAGTCCGTATGCTATAGATCTGTCACCACTCTTCTTGGTGGTAACATTTAAGCACATGTATCCCATTGATATCTAATTAATATTGAATATTTGTAAACTTTACTGTGTAATACCCAGTCAGATCTTCGTAAGTAGATTCATTTTGGACTACAACTATGTGCTTTATTCCCAATAAAAAAAAAAAAAATTGTTTCAGTAACGGTCTCCATCACTGTTATATTGTGCTATTTTCTAAAATATTGAGGTGGTGATAAAGCAAATCCAATAACAGTAAATTTGCTGATACCGCCATTTTACAATATTGAAATAACAGGTCGTCTCTCAGTCACTTTTTAATGCAGTAAAAATATAGAGACGGTTGAAAGATGAGACTTATACTGCAATAGCACACACAAAAAAAGCTATTTTTCTACCCTTTTCGTTAGAAGTCTATAAAATATGCATATATAGCATTTCAAATCATGGATTTTCCATTGTCAGAAATAAGTAAGCTTAAAGTGCAAGTGGTTTCATATAACAAAAAGGTTGTGTTGTGTGGGTTTTGTGGCTTGTATGTCTAATTTGCTTTAACTCTTAGATTACATTCATTGTATTTTTTGCAGGCATTGGACTTTGAGAAAACAAGGATGTACACTTTAAAGGTCGAAGCTGCCAATACATACGATGACCGAAGATTTCACTACATGGGACCCTTCAAGGACATGGCTACTCTGAGAATTATTGTGGAGGATGTGGACGAACCTCCCGTATTTAGCAAGTCGGCTTATGTACTCGAAGTGAAGGAAGATGCAAAAATTAACAGTATTTTTGGAACAGTTACAGCCCAGGATCCAGATGCTGCCAGAAGTGCTGTGAAGTAAGTATAATAAAAATGCACATCTATTTCCTTGTAATGATCAACGCTGCAACATGTTATGTCATTAGCCTTGCAGGTGATGAGGCTACTATTATCAAAGGATGTTGTGGTTTAACACTATAGCTCTATGTGTTATTCATGCAAATGGATTTTAAGAAGTGCCATTATTCTACATTCTTTCTTAACTTAGGCCCATGTGAGCAGTGATGGTATAGGTTATAGCTCTTTTCTTTCACATATTTGATAAATGCACATAAGAAACATAATGGAACAACTGTACATTAAAGGCAGTGTAACCTCCACATTTTATTTTGTTAATTGAACCATGTACAGACTGCACAGATCCCTATGCAGAGTCTTTATTCCCAGACTGCAGGCAAATACAAGTTGTGATGTTTGTAGTTTCCTGCAGTCCTGGAAAAAATACACTCCAGAGGGAGTTTTCTTCACTCTTTTTATGTGTGTGACATTTACATTTGTTATATATAAGCTCTATAAACACTTTTATAGATGATAGGTGTAGTCCTGCAATATGAATATTTTAACATTCCTATCTAATATTAACAGAAGCAAAATATGAATATAGTATAACAAATTGGGTTAGTGTGTGCTCCTGAAAAGAAGCACACACAAATTGTAAATCATTCATACATTATGCCCCATTTTGACTATTATAAACATTTTTTAGCAGCAGAGAGCTGGGTATTCAAAAAGTACCCGTAGTAACTGAATATTTACCTAATAATAATAATAATTAGTCTAGTAAAACATAATGTAGCACAAATTCTAAAAGTTGTCCAGACACCTAGGACAAGATGTTCTTCCTATAGAAGAACCATGGGTCCAAACAACAAATGAATGCAAATGTCATATATACAAGGTCTATGTATAAATAAGCCATGCTTAATTCTGCGTAGGACAACACATTTGCACCCAGGAAAACCATTTTGTGGTGCACAGGGAAGTGGAGAGGGGGAGTAAAACGCACAACTTGATGTGAAGTTGTGAGGCGGCATGGCCTAGCCAGTCTCTAAAATGCAGTGTAAAATTGAGGCTGGCCAGTATGTGTGTGCTGAATGCAAAAACAGTTTGAAATTGTACCCTGTGTAGAGCGACATGGTTTTTATCTGCTGCCTGGAGTTGCGAGTATAAACCTGATAAAAATGTATACAATAAAGGCTAACACCTTCCCTCTAGCTTCTTTTCAACATGAAAATGTTGGGAGGTGTTTGGAGTCAGTTTGTCTTTGTCAGAGCATCAGACTGCTGTTTTGCAGACAAACGCAAAAGAACGAGGCAAATTATTTCTTCAGAGGCTAGCCTTATTTAAAAACAAATAGTACAGAAAAAATATATATATTAAATACTGTCATATAGCAATGTGCATTATGTTCATGCAGTCGTCTTTAAAGCAAAAAACGTGTCTAGTTAAAGTCTATATAGAAAGCTTGGATATACTGAGACACACATTTTATTTTGCTAGTCTTGCCAGCACCATAATCCCAGTCATCCACTTGTGATATGAAAAGAAATGTCACATTTGCATTCTTCCTGCACAGTCAATTGAAAACTTAAAAAAACAACCATTGCAGAGTTATATTACAACTGGTTAACCTGTTGCTACCATCCTTCATTGTAGGCCAACATTTTTAGAGATGCGTGACCTATCACAAGATTGATGTTACACGGCTCATACATAATATGCCAATGATTTCTTGTTCGGGCTTCATCCAAAGGATAGTAATACATTCCAAGGCTTTATATGATAGATATACAATACTTGCTTGCTATTCCTTGACCTTGACTGGAATACACCTCACTTGTGCCTAAAGAGAGACATAATTAAGCAGCTGTCTTAGGCAGCAGGTTTAGGAGCAAGGGGGTAGAAAATGTAGGGAATTAATTCAAGATATATGATTTTCCTAATGAAGAAGTTTACATTACAATCCTACTATCTGTTGATTATTAATGAAGATTTGTTCTCCCAGGAAAATATTACTTTTCTTTCTTCATAGTTCCTGTGATATCTACATGGAAGCATGTGCCTTTCAGTCACGGTGGTTGAATATATAAACTGCCCAGTAAGGAGGCTTTACTATATGACTTGTTTTTGACAAGTTCGGCACTCCAATCATTTTTAAAATAGTTAACATTTTCTACAAATGTCAAAACTTTGGAATAAATATGTCTGTCAGCAGATTGCTTAATTTGAGAAAGATTATTATGGCCAGTGAACCATAATTTTGAAATAGAAATACAGATTATCCATATGACATAAGGCTTGATTAATGTATAAAGATACCCATGCTTTTTGGATGCTAAATGCAGTAAAATAGTTATAGCAACCAATTGATAGTTATTGTGTTAATAAGGGCGTATAAGGATGCTGTCTTCTATGAAAGTGCACAGTTTTGCATTAATATGTAGCCAAACTATCCAACTGTCCTGAATTGCAGATGTTGGAAGAGGAGAAGCCTACATAAAAATGGATGGAACTTTGTTCCAAAGTGGGTGTTTTGGGGAAGATCTGGGCAGGGTTTGAGTGGATCAAGGGGGGCTTATTTTGTCCTGGTTCTGCATGTATTAATGTTGGGAGGCATGGATAGCAATGATGTGTATTAATGAGAGTAATAATATACATTAACTAGCTGGAGGGTTTATACTTAAATAAATATGTGCACCCTGCTCTGTTTCACTCCTCTGGAGTAGGTTGCCATTTTAGGAGGGAGGTACTTCCTGAACTACGCTGCTAACATTTTAGTGACAGCTCTACATAAATGCACTGGGTGTATTAGTTATATTAGAGGCAGGGCTGTACATTGCTGGGTGCTGGGTTTACTCTGTGTGTGGTGTTACATGGCTTCAGATTTCCTATATCTGAATGTCCAAAGTGATACTGCAAAAACTTCAGGGGCTAGATTTACTAAACTGCAGGTTTGAAAAAGTGGAGATGTTGCCTATATCAACCAATCAGATTCTAGCTGTTATATTGAAGAATGCACTAAATAAATGAAAGCTAGAATCTGATTGGTTGCTATAGGCAACATCTCCACTTTTCCAAACCCGCAGTTTAGTAAATCTAGCCCCAGGAGTCAGTGGTGGTGGATGAATACAGGACCTTGTACAAATATCTAATTCTAATAGTAATAATTGGAAATAACTCAGTAGCTGATGAACTGTAACTGCCCAAATAGAAAAAATATAAGTGAAAATGAATTAGACATAATACTATAAAAAAAAGAAAAAGAAAATATGGGTCAAAGTAAGAAAGTTTGCAGTACAAAGTGATGAATTGATGAATAATAGTGAGATATGAGATCAGTGAATATAATGACTTTAAATTGGATAGGTTGGAAAAACTATAACAAGTTGCAAGTGTTTTCAGGAAACAAATAGTTGTTTGGGAGCTGGTTAATAAATACAAGTATTTAAGAGTAAATTGAAACAATTGAAGTAATGTTGCTAATGAAAAAGTGTGCACGGGAAAGATAACAATGAAACCTACTGAAGAAGCCACTAACATGGAGAAATGTGTTTGGAAAAAAAACTTACACAGCAGACTGCAATAGTTTGCACCACTTCCATAATTGTTTAAATATATATTTTTTTTATTATTCATTTTAATTATTTTCAGCTCGTTATTTTGCTTTCTTATTATATATTTCTTATTTAAAAAATTACATTATACTGTGGTTAAACCAGCTTGCTATAATTTAACATATTTCACTAGGTTAATTAATTTTTACCATATATAGTTCACACTTATTGCAAGTGTGTACTATATATGGTACCCACATAATGAAATAATAAATTGTGCACCTGTCCTTAGAAATCAAATAATATTGTCCCCATATTTTAATTATAAAATAATATTTCCCCTGTAATATAATGGTAAAATAATATTCCCCTCTTAATATAATAATACTTGAACCCCCCCCCCCCCCCAATATATTCATAAAAACATTTTGCCCCTATAATATCATTAATTATTTATTGCTCCCTTAATCAATAAATAATGATTGCCCTCACAATTAATTTGTGTATTGCGTCTTCTCTTATGTTCTGTGGTTTGAGCTATTTCACCTCTCACACTGCACTGCTGTACTGATGCATTAGAAAAATATTATAGTTTAGCAATTTCCTAAACATGAAAATCTTATTTTAATATACTTTGCCTAAGCCAAAGATAAAAATTAAATACATGAACTAGCCTTTTTAATGTGCATTTGAACATTTAAAAAAAAATGCAAGTAAAATACCAGTGGGTATAAGACCAATGTGTGCTTTTGTTTGAGCTAAAAGCATTCATAAAGCTTATTTTGTTTGCATGTCCTATATTCTAAAGAATCAAACCCCTCCTAATTGTTCAATGTGTTCCAAAAATGTATTGTCAACAAATAACTGCATCTTCTAATTGTACATTATCTCCTAAGCACCATTTATGTGTGCAGTATATCCCATTAGGGAAGTATAGGAGCCAATGGCTCCTGGTGCTCTGCTTCTGTAGAAAGGAAATTATGAAGACACAGATCTTTTGGGATCACCCAGCAGAAAATAAAACACTTCATTCATTCAGCATTGGCAGAAATGATTATAGTAAGCAACATTTGGTGGCACATGTTTTATTATGAAAAGTAAATAGATGTAAGTCTCCCATACCATTAGCATAGTAGCTTGTTGTTTGTACAAAATGTTTCTGTGCTCATCACTTGTACATTCTAGATGAAGTGTTTGTGCTGGGAGCAGCCATTCTTAACATGAAATACAAGTTGTTCCTAAATGAAAAGATATCTATCTTGAGACATTCTCATATTTACTAACAGTGGTGTTAAAAAGTTTGGGAACCATTTAGAATTTTTTACATTTCTGCATAAATTTGACCTTAAATGCGTTCAGATCTTCATCTAAGCCATAACAATAGATAAAGAGAACCCAATAAATAAAATAACACACATTAGAATATACTTTTTCATTAAGTTATTGATTAAAATGAGCCAATGTCTTTGTCAGAAAAGCATGTGCACCTTTGCTTTCAGAAACTGGCTTGACCCCTTTGAGCAGCAATGACTTCAATCAAATGTTTATGGTAATGTTTGATCAGTCCTGCACATCAGCTTGGAGAAAGTTTGCCCCATTCCTCCTTACTGAACTGTTACTACCCATGGATGTTGGTGGGCTTTTTTGCATGAACACCCCGACTCAGGTCCTGCCACAACATTTTGATTGGATTAGGGTCTGGGCTTTCACTCGGCCATTCTAAAATGTGAAATTTCTGCGTCAACAATTTTTTGGGATACTAATTTGTGTGTTTAGAGTTGTTATCTTGCTGCAAGACCCACCTTCCGTCGGTTCATTTATGAATACCCTGATACTCCTGTAGAATTTGCTGGTATAATCCAAAATTCATAGTTCCATCATTGATGGCAAGCCATGCTGGTACTGTGGAAACAAAACAGCCCCAAACTATAATAGTGCCATAGACTCATACAACTATTGGGAAAGTTAAACAATTGTATGAAGGCAGGGCCGGACTGGCCATCTGGCACTTCTGGCATTTGCCAGAAGGGCCGATGGCTGTATGGGCTGGTCCAGTACCCTGCGCAGCGATCATGGGAGTGTTTTTATACTCACATGATCACGGAGCTGGGGGGCGAGGGGCTCCGGCGCAGCGATCATGTGAGTATACAAATACTAACATGCCTAAACTGGCTAACCTTACCTCATAACTTAATGACTCCATACCCTTTATCAAATTTGTCGCCCTTCTCTGAGCCCTTTCTAGTTCCAAAATATCTTTTTTAGCTGCTTGACAGTGAGCACTATTGCTTAGTCTACTGTCTACGAGCACTCCCAATCCTATTCCATTATAGATTCCACTAAATTATTGCATGCTTGTTTTTGATCCCTAAAAATATAACCTTACATTTATCTATGTTAAACCTCACATTCCATTTGGCCGCCCAACCGTCCAGTTTATTTAAGTCCCTCTGTAGAGAAGCTACATCTTGCTCTGATTTTATTGCCTTACAGAGTTTAGTGTCATCTGCAAAAATGGAAACTTTACTCTCTAAACCATCACCAAGGTTATTAATAAATATATTAAAAAGGAGTGGCCCCAGCACGGAACCTTGAGGTACTTTACTTAAAACTTTTGACCAATTAGAAAATGTTCCATTTATCACAACTTTCTGTTCCCTATTCTCTAACCAGTTTTCGATCCAAGTACAAATGTTGTTTCCTAGACCCAGTTCCCTTTTTTTATAAACCAACCTCTTGTGTGGCACTGTATCAAAAGCCTTTGCAAAATCTAAGTAGACCACATATACTGTACTGCCCTGGTCTAAGTTCCCACTAACTTCCTCGTAGAAACTAATTAGATTAGATTGACATGACCTATCCCTCACAAATCCATGCTGATTCCCACTAATAATCTTATTGCGCACCAAGTAATCCTGAATACTATCCCTTAATATACCAATTGATGTCAGGCTTGCAAGGTGGTAATCAATATTTTCTGTACACTACAATCAGCTGTGATGCGATTCATATACAACATATATTTTATTATAACATTTAAATGTGTTTAATGTATTTTACACACTTTTCATATAAAATATAATGTGGTGAAAAACCTAAAAAATGTTTCCGACATCTGAAATACATCAATCTGCACACAACGAGAACGTTTCTAGTGTTATTTATGTAGCATTCATACCTTGAGAATGCAAGTTCTAAACAATATCACTATTTCATACACCAAATAGCTAGTACACAGGGGTCATAAAAAAACAGTTATACAGGTCTAGAGCCAGGAGCCTGAGGAAAGGACAGTTGGCAGTTTCAAGATCAATGACCAGAGGAATCCACCAATGCCACGTCCAGTACATTGAAAGTGCTAGAACCTTCAACCACTGAATTAAGACCTTACAACTGTAGCTGTATATCTTTGTGATGTAACTAACTTTACAACTGTACAGTGTATAAATTGTTGAGCTCTGTCTTTTGGACACCAGATAGTTCTGATTGAAGCTTGAGTTAGTGCCAACTGTCGCACGCATATGTATACTAAACTTTGCCTTTTAATAAACTTTGCAAACAAAACCTATGTGCTTTGGAACCACAGCGCTTGCAGCAGACAATATTTATTTTAAATGGTAGTTACAGATATATCACTATAAAACATTATTTCAGTAATCATCTGGCTCATCTAGGTGATATTTAGCAAACTTTAGATGGACAACATGTTGTTCTTCGGGAGTAGTGGCTTTCTTGCTATAATCTCATGCACATTAATTTTTGATCAATGTTTGCCTGATGGTGGACTAATGAGCCCTGACATTAGCCAATGCAAGAGAGGTCTGTATATACCTTGCTCTTGGAGTGATTTGTGTTGGACAGCCACTTTCCACTGGGGAGAGTAACAATGGTGTTGGATTTTCTCCCTTTTTACACTGTCTGCCTAACAGTGGATTTGGAAAGCCCAAAGTCTTTATAAATTGTTTTGTTTTGTACAGCGTGATGAACATCAACAACTCTTTATCTGAAATCCTCAGAAATTTCCTTTGATCAAGGCATGGCAGGTATTCAGGGCCGGATTAAGGGAATGGAGGCCCCTGGGCTAAGGGCGCCTCCATTCCCCCGTGAGGCCCCCAATGTGAGCCACCCGCCGCCCCCCGTACCCCGCGAGGGTCCCCCCCAAGTGCTTACCTGTCACTGTAGTCCTCCATCCCTGGCGCGCTGTAAGCTCCTTACTGAGGAGATCTTGCGAGAGTTCACTCGCAAGATCTCCTCAGTAAGCAGATTACTGAGCGCCGGGGACGGAGGACTACAGTGACAGTGCTCAGCAGCATTGATCGGGCTGGGGGCGCCCCCGCCCCCGTACCGATCAATAATGCTGCTGAGGACTTTGAAGGGCCCCCTGGATGCCCGAGGCCCCTGGGCTATAGCCCAGTTAGACCTCAGGTTAATCCAGCACTGCAGGTATTCACAAATCTGTGTGGTGAAGACCAGTCTTTGGTAGTGAAGTCTCAGCTCTATGTTCTTTTAGATAAGCCAGGGCCACCCAAATTCACACTTGATTGTCATCACATTGATTGAAACTTGTGACTCTAATTATCCCCTTACCAAGACTGATAATACTAGAGGTTCACATACGTTTTTGACAAATTTAATGTTGGATCATTTTGGTCAATAAATGAATGAAAAGTATATATTTGTGTGTGTTATTTGATTTATTGGGTTCTCAATCTATTTTATAACGAAGACCCGAAAATCTGAACACATTTAAGGTCACATTTATGCACAAATTTCTAAAGGGTTCAGAAACTTTCTAGAACCACTTTATATGTATATATTTCTATATAATGGAACATTCAACTCACTGTAAATAGTTTTCATTTGCTATCAGTGTATCATAGAGGCTAAATGGTTTTTACCTCATTGCAAGTTAAATTAACCAGAGACCCACTGCTGGTTCAAAAATAGCATATTGTTTGTAACATACACATTTTTTACCATAAATAAAAACAGTATAAAGCTGATTGTGGAATATACTTGGTCAAATAATGTAATCCTCTCCCAAGGCATGCTCAGTCTCGGGGTTCAGTGATGGATCATCTGGCATCTTCAATGGTTCTTTAGGATTTACGTAAGAGGAAAATCCTTCCTATATGATCAAAGTATCTCAAATTTATTTCCTTTAGAAAATTCTTTACAATTTTATTACATAGGTGTCAATGGCATTACTAGCTCCTTTATATAAAGCACATTCCTATTATTATTATTATTATTATTATTACTACCATTTATTTATATAGTGCTACTGATTCTGCAGCTCTGTACAGAGAACTCACTCATATCAGTGCCCCATTGGGGCAGTCTAAATTTCCCACACACACAGCCAGATTGGGGGCAAATTGTTAGCAGCCAACCTACCAGTATGTTCTTTGGAGTGTGGGAGCACCCAGAGATAACCCACGCAAACACAGGGAGAACATACAAACTCCTCACAGATAAGGCCATGGTCGGGAATTGAACTCGTGACCCCAGGCTGTAAGGCAGAAGTGCTAAGCACTTAGCCACTGGGATGCCCTATGAATGTAGCTAGAAGTCAAACAAAAGTGGGTATCTGTATGTCTATTTTAGGCCAAATGAACATTACTTTGTAGTGGTGGTGGTCATAATTCCAACACTGGAAATGTTGACACTTAACCTGCTGACATATGCCGGCAGGCTAAATGCCGAAACTTCCATGGTTGACAGTTTGATTGACGACATTCACAATGTCACCAATCACAATGCCAATATTAAAACACTAATGCCGCCAGGTCCGGCACCTATACCCCAGACCCAACGCCATTTGTATGTTACCAATCACATTATCAACATTGGTTTCTATAGGTTACTGCTTATTGGTATTTATGCATTTGTAAATGACGCCCAACATGTATTCTACAGCTGCAGTTGAGTCAACTCTTGTTAAGTCAATAACAATAAAAACATACTTGATACTGGGTAAAAATCTGTAATAAATAACATTAAAGTTTCCTTTTAAAAATAGAATACTGAAATGCTGGATTATCTAAGGATAGTTTGGAATGCATTTAGAAAAACCCACTAATTTAAGCTTCAGTCAGAAGGGGATTATCCAAGAACTTGTTGTTATGAAGCTCAGGTTTTATTAAAAATGTTTTGACATTTATAGTGTTAGAAATTTCATGAAACTAAAACGTTGTTCTTAATAATGTGGTGACATTGGAGGCTTTTTAAGTAATTGTATGCTCTTTTTGCTGCTATTTTCAAATAGCTGCAATTTTTAAATGTCATTTCTAATTCAGTATACTGTATGAATGCTGTTAACACTTAATGCCAACAATCTGTGTGACACGCTGGATAAAGGACAACTCTGTTTCATTGGGCTGTGTTTGCAGGTATTCTGTGGACCGCCATACAGACATGGATAGGATATTCAACATTGATTCTGGAAATGGATCCATTTTTACATCCAAACTTCTCGATCGGGAGTCAGTGCTGTGGCACAATATCACTGTAATAGCCACCGAAATCAGTAAGTCAATTCTAAATACCAACATCACCTCTGTAGTAGTAGAGCAGGTTCTTGTTGAGCTGGTGTCAAGAGAAACCCTTCAAAATATATTGGGAAATATGTTTAAAATGCTAATTATAGCACCAAAAGTTCTGCTTCTATTTGTGAGATCATAAGCACCCTGAGCAAAGATCTGAACTGATTATTCAGACTTCTGTCTTATAGAATTCTCAATAGTATTTGTGTGTGTGTGTTCTTGTTAAATAGCCCACGATAAATGTGAAATGTTCAGTTAATGTAATGTAATTGTGCACACAGATGATGCTTTGGCATTATAATTGAATCTATTCTGTAACAATAACCATTTACTAATTGCACTGTAGTATATTCTCAGTCAGGACTGACAAAAATGCATTGCTGTCTTTACTGGAAGTCACCCAGAGGAAGATTAAAGTTAATATAATTAGCAGCTACTATGAAGTCAATCTGAAAGGCAGACACAAATGCACATGAGGATCTTGTATTGGCAGATGCACACACATTAACATTGTATCTTGTAGGCTATCTGGGGCATATAGACATTGAAAGTTTGTAAAATACTGGGACAGTCATTAAATAATATGTAGGAAATAATGGAATATAAGAAGGTCACTTCTGTACTATATGATTTTAACATATATGATTTTATTAAAGGGAAATTCACATTAAAAATACTGATCAGGATAAATTTGATTTCAGAATTAGGTTTCAATAACTCAACAGAAGGCATGCAACAAACAGAAGGCATGCAAAATCTTTAAAAAAAAAGTTATTTTATGTGCTAACTAAACATCACATCACTCAAAAAGTGAAATTATCCACTCTTTTTACGAGCAAAGTCTTGCAGCTTAGACACCACACAGATTTAGAGTTCTGTGTGAACTATAAGTGTAAGAGATGTAAGTTTGGTGTAAGTGTAATTGTTATTTTGTATCCTCTGGTTGAAGTCTTCATCGTGGCTGACAGCAAATCATGATTATTGTCAAGAAAATGCTCCATCACTAGGAAAATCCTGCAGGTCAGCCTTTATGGTGATCTATAGAAGATACTAGTATATAGTTCAATAACTCAATTTATCGTAATATACCTACAATCAGTGGATGATGCTCATTAATAGACTTCCAAATAATATCTAACAGTTGGTGTTGGAGGATAATCTTAGATACCTATAGAAGTCAGCTCTGTAGGTGCTGTGGGGGTTTGAGCACCCACAATATTTGCGCTACCACTAACCATGCCTATGCATTGCATTTTTTTTGAGTCATATGGGATGGGGGAAACAAAAGCACGCCAGTCACTTTTAAAAGTTGGTTCCTATGTGTGGATTTATATATGGCATCACTCACTGCAGCTATACATATAGACAACAAGACAAAAAATCCAGTATTCCATGCTTGTTTTTATAGGAATTTCTTTTTCATGTTTAGGTTACATAGTTTTTCTTTAGTAACATATAAATAATAATAATAATAATGTAATTTCTAATATATAATAATAATTCATCATGATGTAACTACACAGCCTTGCAGTTTAGAGACCAGATAGATGTACACAGCCATAGTAAAGCGTTATTTTATCTTTTTATTACAGGTAATCCTAAGGAAAGCAGCCGTGTCCCTGTGTTTATTAAGGTTTTGGATGTGAATGACAATGCCCCTGAGTTTGCCATGCTGTACGAGATCTTTGTTTGTGAAAATGCAAAGGCAGAACAGGTCTGTATATGAGCTCTGCTGTCTAGTTGTATTTAAAATACCAAAGTTAATTGTAAAGGTTTCTTTTATTGAACGTTTGGGCAGTAGTTTATTATAAGAAAGAGAATGGGCAACTGCCTTATCGTTTCCAGGAACTAACAATGTTCCAATACTCACTTGATAAAATTAAGTTACATAAAATCAATTTCACCTACAAAACACTACATAAATGTCATCCTAGTATAACAGAAAATATATGCCTCTTGTAACACTCTTTGAATGAGTGGACACCTGTATAATACTGCCCATAATGTGTTATCTGAGTATGTTCATCCAACACTGAAATAAACACTGCCCACACAATAAAATGTACATTCCCCAGCAGAACGTCAATGTTTGAGTGCCATATGCTATGTTTTCACATTTCTATTCTGCATTTCTCATTCCAGTTTGCAATTGATTAATGTATTCTTCAGTATTTTGTTACTGCCGTAACACTGATATATAAGCAAGAAAGTAACTACCAATGTACTGGAGATGCAATCACTACAAAGCTTAACTCTCCTAGATGGCCCAAAACGTGCAGCTCCCTCACACCTTACACATTTATGTACAGTTTTACATCTATTCTGTGATGTCCTATACCTTTATATACAAATATTATATACACATATGTATGATACTACATGATAAGATATTCTTTATTCATCTTACTGTTCTCTTTGCATTGTACATACAAGTTTAAGGGGAATGTGGTAGCAAATTTTGCACCAGGGTTTTGTGAGGTAAATTACCAGTGGTCTCAGGTCCTTGGGGTACTTGCAAGCTTTGTTCTTCTAAAATTGTTCCTACAATCTAAATTCTCTACCTCACACACTAGTGTCATTTTTTGTTAGAAGCGAGTTAAGTTACCAGTGTGTTTTTTGGACTATGCAAATACGGAGCGAACATGCAAACTCCACACAGATAAGGCCATGGCAGGAATCAAACCCATGACCCCAGCTTTGAGAGACAGAACTGTTAACCACATGCATAGACTTGTTTGATGGCAACAAATCCTTAAAAACTTGTTGTTAATGAGAATTGAGCTTATAGAATATAAGTTTATCAAAGGCAAGCAATTTTTAAGACAAAAAAAGTTCAATCTCCTACTAACTATGGAGGAGAGTTATAGTACTAGTATTCAGGGAGTCATGATAAAAGAGTGAAAAGTGGAATCTTCAGCTTCAATGCAAAATCTATTAATTCTTTCTTTTACTGAGGTCATTATTTATCTTTATGCTCCCAACCTGATATAATGCAGTATCTGGACTAATTGCATTTTTCCATTGTATACCAGTTTGAAAAGGGAGTGCATTACTGCATTATTTTAGTGAAAAGCCTATTATGTAATTAGTTCATTCTGTCTTTATGCCACATTAATCTACTTATATTAATATCAGAAGATTATTTACCAAATCAGCGATTACCCATGACAACTGTCAGTCTCAGTTAAATACTTATAAATGGATACTATTGTTATATATATTTCCAGCTTCTTGCATTCACACACACTCCTCCTTTTAGCTTTCACAGGTGAATATGACAGGGGTGCTCTCTTTCTCCATCCTTGTTTGCTTTGGTACTTGAGCCACCAGTAGTTATCTTTTGACTCATTCGATATAGGAAAAGTTATCCTAGTGGTCCCTTTCTGGATAAATCAAAGTTATATTTTATGGTCTGCACATTAACTAGGACAAGTCTATCCATTTTCCTGTAGACCAATATGCCAAGACTACATCACTAGTGATGTGTTCTCTACAGTGGGTGACAACATTTCATTATCTAGGTGTGATAGTATGTAATAATCACTTGAAGTATGTCTCTCTAAATATCTAGCTTGTACTGAGGTCTATGTTTAATATATATGCTATTTGTACTGAGGTCAGTACAAATATATGGTATTTGTACTGAGGTCTTGCTATTTGTACTGAGGTCTTCCATTATCTAGGTGTGATAGTATATAATGATCACTAGCAATATATCCATCTAAATCTCTAGCTTGTGCTGAGGACTATGTTTAATATATGCGCTATTTGTGCTGAGTTCCGGAGTACATTAGTTCATACTTCGCAAGTATAATAATGAACATATTTCAGTGAAACTGCTATGTACAATTTTCATTTTTCTCAGACACATGTTTTGAGCCACCCAGCCACTGTGACAGGTACACTGAGGGAAGAGGTACAAAGCACTTGTCTTGGAGCTGGCGGTGCTGGTTGATTAATTGGAGGCAAAATGGGGGCAGGTGACAGTACCGTTAACAGAGAGCTTGTGGCTTCCTATTGATCCCTAACGCCCCCCCCCCCCTCCACCAGGCTGCCCAGTACCAGTTTTTGCAGGACCAAGGATATGTGTTTGCTTGCTTCCGCACATGCTGGTCGTTGTTCTGTTGTGCTGACCACCTGAAATCACTTCCCTACATGAGTTTTCCTTTGATATACAAGGAGCACAAAATCACCAACAATCTAGTGTTGCAACAAAAAACTCTATCAATATCACAAAGGTTATATTTGCTGCTATTAGACAGTTCAGTTTATTGTATATTCAATGTGTATCAGTACAATGTCATACTCTATTTCTTATTATATGTTTTAATTATTAATATAAATCTTTTTTGTATTTATGGAACAATTTTTTTTTAGATATTAGTAATATTTTATACATATATGGCTGTTGAATGTTTTATTAAACGTTATGTGCTTTACCATTTCATGAACTCTTCTATTATTGGCTATTAGTTACCAGCGCTGTGTCCTTTTTTTTTTTTTTGTTTGTTCTATTTTCACTTTTAAAGAGCCCGCAGACTCTTTTTACAGCGACAGGTTACAACATTGCCAATTATTGTTTTCCCCACATTTTTCTCTAAGATCATCTATCAGTGCCAGGAACTTTTTTCTGTTGTGCTTTTTTGTATTTATGTTAGATACATATACCCACAATTCAATGTTCATTGTTCTTGAGTAGTTATTGACCTTTGATATTGTTTATCTTACAGATAATACACACTGTAAGTGCAATCGATAAGGATGATTCGTATAATGGACTTCAGTTTTCATATTCATTAGCTTCTCCTCCAGCTCATAGCCCTAACTTTACAGTCAAAGACAACAGAGGTAAATATAAATGGCAAATATATAATTTTATATTATATATATAAATATATAAACATTTGCCTCTACACAAGACTCTGAAATAATATTTGAATATTTGGATTTCAGATAACACAGCCAGCATATACACAAGAAGAAATGGATATAGCCGCCACGAGATGAACACTTACCTATTACCAGTGGTCATTTCAGACTATGGATTCCCTGTACAGAGTAGCACCGGCACTCTGACTATCCGCGTTTGTGCCTGCGACCACAAGGGTAATATGCAGTCCTGTACTGCAGAAGCCCTAAGCCACCCCACCGGCTTGAGCACAGGAGCACTGATTGCCATTCTTCTCTGCATTATTATACTATTAGGTAAGAATATAGAACACCATTGTTAATGCCCTTGCAAATTGGTTGCTGCCTTGCTTACACGTTCAACTATGAAAAATGGTATGAAAGAAATTCCATTGGTATCTATAATATAAATGGCTAGTGGCGTGTGTTAGTCTGTCTGTGTGTGAAAAAAAAAAACCAAGCTGCAGCGCCACCTGCTGGGCGGAGTTATACACTGACCTACTAAATTCTTAGTGTGTGTGGAAAAAAAATTCAGAAAGGGCTGAAATTTGGTATACTAAGATGTTTTTAATTTGTTAATTTAATTTGTTAATTGTTAAAAGTTTTTATAAAGATTTTAAAAAAATATATATATATTTCTTGAAGTAGAAGTGACAGTTGGGACTGGTTGGTGGTTGCCGGGGGTGACAGTGGGGAGTGGTTGGTGGTTGCCGGGGGTGACAGAGTGAGAGGAGTGTGATACTCAGGACCGCAGAGAGAGATCCCTGTGTCTGGATAGACATCTGGATAGATGTGGCGCTGAAAATGAAGGATGAGGTGATGGAGAAGAAAGATGAGGTGGTGACATGTGGACAAAACCACGTTAAAAAAGGGCGCTTGCGTCGGGTAGTAACGCTCTTCCCCTGAGGAGGCCCGGGCTAGCCCCAAATGCATGACAAGAGACTTTTTAACACCTTAAGTAGCTTGATTTGACTAGAATGCATGAGTATCATGCACGGGTTAACTTGTATGTATATATATATATATATATCTATATTAAACAGAAAATTGACCAATATTTTCAGTGTTCACTTAGTACTAGATCTTTGCATTCAGTCAGCCTTGGATATTTCAAACTTCACCACCGTAAGCTATGTTATACTTTTCACTTAATGTGTTTTTGGAATGTGAATATTACAAATTTTTGGAATGTGATGTAATAAACAAGTATGTTTATTTTCATTACAAAACGCGTGTAGTAAACTTGAACCTAATAGAATTTAAGTGACACTGGAGAACTCTCTCCACATACCTACCAAGGACAGATCTCTTGTATGGCCTTCATCATTCCTAATGTAAACGACAACCAGTATTTACTGTCATATATTCATATTACAGAAAGCAATACATATTTGTGAGGGCAGGGCAGCACTTCCTGACTTTTGAAATGTTTTCTTGGCTATGATAATGTGGAGAAAATGTTTAGTCTTCAGCTAATTGCTGAAGTATATGTTGTGTAAATATATTATATTTTTCAGTCTTTGTATCTTTAACAAATATAAATGCTAATTACAATTATTTCAAAATGAATTTGAAACAGAGCAACCATTAGGCTGTATCTGTGCTTGAAAGCCAGATGTCCTGGAAGCATGTTTGGCCAATAGGGGCAAGCAAGGAGAGATTTGCATATATCTACCAATATTTCCCAAAGTAACATTTAATTCCTTCACTCTTTGGTTCTGTGGGATAATACTGGTTGTTATAAGCTAACAATGAGTATGTGGAACTTCTGTGATTAGAAAGATTTGACTATTTTATTGTACAGTCAAACCAATTTGTATTAAAGAACCTGAAATGAATGCATGATATTTCCATTTTTAAGTTAAATGTAATATCAGTTCATGTTTAGCATATCATTACATGTATTCACACATTTAACTGCTATATATTTTCTATTCTATATATTTTTTTAAATCTATATGTAGTGTTACATGTATTGGACCTATTTCTCTACTAGAGAATTCCAATTTGCAGTTCCATTTTTCCATAATTCAAACTTGTACACTAAAACGATCAGGGGATTTTATGGCACTGGGGATATTGCAAATGAGCAAATTCACCCCTACAGAATTTACTATATACAATATGAAGAACAATGTATTCTACATTTTTTTCATGTTATCTGAGAGCACTCTTTCTTTGCTCGTAGCCAGGCTAATTAGCACTGGCGCTGGTTAAGGAATTTGGAGATTGCTCACTTTTTTTGAAAAAAATATGTACTTAATTACCGGAGCGTTTCCCGCATTCATTTCAATAGCTCATGTGTTTCCATGGGCTTTCTGTATATAGCGCACACGCTGTAAAGTCTATCAATATGAATAGCTAATATATGAGAAATCTTACTCATCTCACTGGTTTTCAGACATTCTTGAGTGTCTGTATCCAGTGAGATTATTTACAAATATTTCAATGGCAATTTAGTAAACTCCCCCTTTTTTACACATTTCATTGCGGGAATCAATGATTTCTGTCATTTTGGGATGTATGGGGATTTTTGTTTTAGAGATTATAAAAATGAATGATTTAAAAGGTGACTTACCTTTGCTAAAAGAGATGAATTGCAAGTAGCCATGCAAATCACCAAAAACAAAAAAATATTTACGTGGTGATTTCTGCAAATCTTTCTTTACTACATTGCATTCTCAATGTATTGCCACAACATACCACTACTATAAACCAGGGATTTTATCCTACCTGAGACTGCTTTAGAAATCTAGCGTTGAGCCATATTCAGAACAGACCAATAAGGATTACATAGCTATTTTCCAGTTTCATGCATGAAGACTTGTCACATTAAATAATCATTGAATAGCAGTAATTCAGCTAGTGCATAAATCATTTACAGATTATCCTTGTATCAGCCTAACAAACAAAACAATAGTGTATCTGCTGTACATAATGACATGATTATTAGCAAGAAATGAGACCTTTCCCTGGTGTTTAGCACATTCACAAAAGGACAATAAAAATGCCTTGCCTGTATTAATAGATCTCTTCTATGAGAAATGACTAAGTTAGTAGGAAATAATGTACTATTAATTAAATAGTCTAAATTCAGAAGCACCATAAAATTATCTCCCAAGAAGCCATTTATTTACACCAGAAGGAAGGAAGAGCAATTCATTCCCAAGGTTTAAGACTTAATTGCTATAACAGCTTCATATTATTTTTGGTTTAACAACTGCCTTTGACAGGTAATGTATTTTCTTTTCTCAGTGAAGTTTACCTGAACATTAAGCATACTATAGAATAGTTTAATTCACTCCTCTTCAACATGAGTCTTGTTGTGTTGATAAAATGATTATAGGTTTGCAGAACAAACTTTCAAACTGGTTTTTTTTCGTCCTTTCTTTTTGAATTAGTATGTAGGTATTTTATTTGCCAGCTGCAGTAGACTTTTCATTATTTGTAACTGTTTTTCTTTTCTTTTTTTTTTGCATATTGAATATAAACTCTGGAGTGGGACACATTAATATGAAATACAAAGGCAAGGGCACAATTGTTCACAATGACATGTTTCTCTACGCTTCAGCTGGTGATTTTACAGCGTGCATATATTGATTTTATTAGGCTGTATTTCTATCACTCCTTTTTTTTCTCCTCTGTTTAAGAGGATTCCATGTCATATGCAGTAGTAAAGTTTATTAAAAAAAATGATACAAATAGCATATATTAGAATTCTGACATGTCTCTTTATTTGCTAGTAGACTCACACATCCCTTGAGTTTTTGTTCCCTTATTATTGTAATTGAAGCAGCAATTCCTCCCCGGGTGTGCACAGTGTTAATTGTGTTATTGTGTGCCAGCGATGGCTGCATAAAAATACTAGACAGTGCATTAGGGACAGTGTTGCGCAGATACAAGGGCAATGGCATTCTGCCATCACTGTTAATATTTTAATTTCAAAAACTCATTTCTCCGATGTATTCAAATCAGAACTGAATGGCATTAAACCAAAATAATAGTGCACAGCCCAAAAAAAACAAAAACGACAGAGACTGTAGAGGAAGATGTAACTTGCATTACTAAGTGCCATTTTTGTCATAGGCAACAGAGATTAGTTATTCTTTGTTGATAATAAAAAACACACAAAGGGACCATGTCAGTTATACACAACGGTGGAACAATAAGGCATTGTCCATGTGACATCCTTACCAATTCATGCACCAATAAAAAAAAAGAACAGAGACAGATGCAAATTAGAGTATGCCGTGCTTTCAAACTGATTCGATTAAATAATTAGCATTGTTTAGCCACTCGATAAAAGGGGTAAAGGACTACTTGAATTCCAATTATTTTGCAAATGACTGTTGAGATAACATCAAGCACAGCCTTTCAGTGATCATTTTGGGGATGCTTAGAGCGATGGACATTTGCAATAAACTATCCCAAATCACATTACTTGTTATTATTGTCAGACCGTTAACCTTCCTTTTTTACTTTTGAAAATGCAATACAACATTTTACAGTAGTTAATATTAAATGAGCAGTAAAAGATACCAGCGTAGTATATGGAATACAATAAGAATGATGCTGACATTGAACAAATGCCTATGCTTGAACAGAATAAACATTATTCCTGCACATTAGGATAATTGTTTAAGTTCTGTGGCGATTTTTATGCAATTATCACCCCAGGGAACTGCAGTCGCTATGACTGTTAGGGTTGTGGATGGGGATCTACATTATTTGGCTCATTTCCTATCTTGATTTCCATGCAAGAACACAAAAACATATTGATTAGGACAAAAAATGGACTTTCAGTGTTCAATTCATTATCATACCTGTATCTCATCCATTTATGGCCTCCTAATAATAAGGATAGATTTTTTATTTTAGAACATTCACCTAATCAGTTTCTAACACATGAGCTAGTCTCCACCGTAATGTACTACCACATATATACTGATGTAAGTGAGCCACACAAGCTCTGTGGAGACAAAGTTTGTTTCATAGATTATGAAAGCAGCAAGAACAGCATGCTCAAGACGTGTAAGGTAAAATAACCTGTACGTATAATACTATATTGATGTATATTAGTGCAACACTGAGTAAGATAACGCAAGCAATAATATCTCCTGGGGTGCCTATGTTACAGTGATATAGTGTGACAGATATAATACCCATCAATGTTACAAAAGTGCACTTTAATAACACTTTGATAGCATTATGTGTTTTATCATTCATTTTCCAGTAAATGGACTCCTGGTGACTACAGCAAAGGTTTTATATTTACTATTTTATTTCTGATAATTATTACAAGGTATATACATACTTACCAACTTTTAAAGACAGCCGTCCGGGAGGGGGTCCCTCGAGGGGGCGTGGCCACGCGGGGATGTGCCGTTAGGCTCCGACCCCCTTCAATCATGAGAAATTCTGGCCAATCGCAGCAGGGGGTGGGACCACGATGCCGCGGTTAGCGGGTTTTTTTTAGAATTGAACGATTGCAAGATAAAAATCATTGCATTCTTTATGTCAGATGCACTTATTGCCATTCATTCTTATTCTGTAGACTAAAATGCAGAAATATATTCAATTAACATCATGAAACGATGGGATTCACATTGTTTCAAATATCATGCAGACAGTATCTCACATGGTGTATAGATACATCATCTCAGCAGCAAAGGGCCAGCAAATGTAATTAATATTGCCAGCCAAGCTGTAGTAACACTGATGGGCATAAGGTGATTTACAGTTGGACACCAGTACATTTGTGTGTCGTAATTTTTCGCATTCTCTAAAATTTGTTGCACTCATGGGCTAGCTGGCAGACTTTAACCCGGGGGCAAGCACACAACACTGGCCCGTAAGTACCGGCCCATCTTTAAAGGGTAGTTTTTGGTACAATATTGGACTTATTTATTTATCAATATAAAAACAGGCTATTTTAGTGTTGTTAACCCAGCAATACTTTATTATCATAAAACATACATCTTAAATAATAAATACAAATAATGCAACAAAAATCAAACCCCACTTTATATTGCATTTTATTTTATGTCTTCCTTCTCCCTACAGCAGCTTTTTATTTTATTATTTTACATATACATGGCTGATTATAATGGGGTATATACAATAGATTATATAATAATGTTGTATTACGGTATTGAACACAGTTTTTGCTTTGCACTATACATTAATAGGGTTATTGTTTGTTTTAGGGTTAACCTAAAACAAATAATATTAGGGGTGGTACAGGGAGGAGAAGCAGACACCTGACACCCTGGCCCACAGCTGGGGGGCCTAGGGGACTTTAGACAGAGGGGCCCCTATGATGTAACATGGTTATCATTTTAGACAAATAAACAGACAATACTGTGTGCACTACTGTTAGGCGCATGCAGTTCTGCCTTCTCTAGCAGTACAGTGTGAAGCAGGACATACCTTCCAACTGTCCTTTCAGTCGGACCAAATCCTGAGTAAGAGAGACAGTCACTCAAATTCAGGACTGTCACACCAGATTCAGGACAGTTGGCAGTGACTGCTGAGGCCCTATTTGGAAAAAATGGGTACATGAAACTTAGAAAACTCCAGCCTCGGTGTTGTATCAATAGCACCCCCGTTTTATAATTAGGCATCCCTCCAGCCCGATCATTAAAATAATAGTATTCACATTTGATAAAACAATCTATTTCTTTCTAACCAGCCCTGATATTAAATTAATAGCACATTTAGTAAATAGACCTATTTTCCTCTAACCGGCCAAAACACTAAATTAATAGTATTCCCATTTAATAAATAAACCTATTTCCCTTCTCCAAACAGCCCCTGCAATAAATTAAATAGCATTTACGTTTAATTAGTATAACCATTCCCACATTCATCACGGCATTAAATGATTCATATTCACATTTAATAAATAACTCTACTCGCCAAACTCAGCCCCATTTTCAATTAATAGCCACAAACTACACCAGCGTTAAATTAATTGGCCCCACTATTAAATTAAATAGCCCCACCATACAACACCCACAAATAATTTAATAGCATCAATAATTAAACAAATATATAGCTCTGATCCAGTCCACCATTAAATTAATGGCCTATCTCCCTCATATTACAATAAAGACCCCCCCCCCACATAGGCAATAAATTAATTGGTATATTTATTAATGTAAATGCTGTTTCCTGCAATCATCACTGCCATTAAATAATTCATATTTACATTTAATAAATAGACCTAATTTTCTACAAACAGCCCCACATTCAATTAATAGCTCTCAAACCACCCCAGCTTTAAATTAAAGGTCTAATCACCCCTTCTTAAATTAATATACCCCACTATTACATTAACTAGCCCCAACAATGAATTAAATTGCCCCACCATCACCCTTCAAATAAAGTAGCACCCATTAAATAATTAGCCCTCATCAGCATTCCACCATTAAATTAATAGTCTACATCGCACATTATATTAAGACCCCCCCCTCTTCCTTCACACATGATATTAACACACTCCCCCCGCTCACACACACATTATATTAACATACTCTTCCCCTCTCACACACTAATTTTATTAACATATCCCTCTCCCTGACACATACAATGGTCCATCCCCGCTGTGTGGTCTTGCTTCTCTTTCTCTTTCAGTAGTTCTGCTATGGATACACTAACAGAATGCTCACAATTACACATACCACTGGTGGTTGGACTCTCCACAGGGATTGGTGTCATTTCTGATTCAGAGCAAACATTATCCTCTAAAGCCTTACTGTTTTCTTGCAGCTCGCCTTTCACGCGTAACAGTAGCTGTGCACCACTTTTAGACTCCAAATTACTTGGTCTTGCTTGGTCACGAGTGACCGTACAAGAAGAAGGCTCAGTAACATTATTTGATCTACCAATAATAGAGAAAGGCGAAGGTCTCATTCTTTCTTTGCCACTGCGTGTGTAGAATGGCATGTTGGCAATTTTTTTTTATTGTCACTTAACTTTTCCTCATTTACACTTCTTTTTCGCTTCAACACGGTAAAAAATTTTTGGGTGTGTGTTTTTTTCCCCGATTTAAAAAGACTATGTACTTTTACATAGGCTTTACCAGATGACGTACTGGGAACACTACCATCAGGACTGGTGCCAGCACCTGCTTGCTGATTCTGCTCATATGTGGACTGCTTTGAATCCATTTTAATGAGCCCAAAGTACTTGTAGTGCAAAATATTGTATAGATACTGCTGCTAAATATGACTTTTGACAGCCAGAAAAATTAGTGTTTCACACTGGGGAATATAGGACACCCCAAAGCACTTGTAGTGCAAACAATTGTATAGATACTGCTGCTAAATATGACTTTTGACAGCCAGAAAAATAAGTGTTTCACACTGGGGAATATGGGACACCCCAAAGCACTTGTAGTGCAAAAAAATGTATATATACTGATGATAAATATCACTTTTGACAGCCAGAAAAATTATTATTTCACACTGGGAAATATGGGATACCCCAAAGCACTTGTAGTGCAAACAATTGTATAGATACTGATGATAAATATCACTTTTGACAGCCAGAAAAATTAATGTTTCACTCTGGGAAATATGGGACACCCCAAAGCACTTGTAGTGCAAACAATTGTATAGATACTGCTGCTAAATATGACTTTTGACAGCCAGAAAAATAAGTGTTTCACACTGGGGAATATGGGACACCCCAAAGCACTTGTAGTGCAAAATATTGAAAAAAAAAAAAAAAAAGCCTCCTCTATCCTCCTCTCTTCCGGCTCTAACAATTGCTAATAGAATTGAAATTAATAATAGAATTGAATAGATTAGAATTGAAATAATAATACAAAGAATAAAGTGCACAATTATTGCTCTGTCCCAGCTCTAATACAGCCTGTGACCTAACCCTGCTCTCTCCCTCTGTAAAATGGCGATGGATTGCTGTGTAGACGGGTATATATGCTTTTCAAATCTCGCAAGAACCGAGCTCCGACATCCGACTACGTCATGATGACGTTTTGCCTCGATTTCTATTCCAAACGAGCGGTAGAGTACCGAGCCTGTTCGGCTCGGTACTCAGATAGGCGAAGTTCGGGTGGGTTCGGTTCTCGGGGAACCATCTCTAGTTCTCACAGACAGGAAGCTGCACAGAGAATTAAAGGGACGGATTGTAAGGATCCATGGCCAATCATGGAAGATGGCTGGTCTTGAAGGAAGAATCAGCCACCAAGTAACAGAGACTTGTGATGGTTCCAAAATAGTATTTTTGCTGTCCGGCCCAGCCCACTCCTGGTTAGACTACATAGACTACATAGACTACATAGACTACCCATATTCACACTGTGCCATGCTGCTTTGCCCCCCTTCACACTATGCCATGCTGCTTTTGCCCCTCCTTATACCGTGCCATGCTGCTTTTACCCCTATTCACATTGTGCCATGCTGCTTTGCCCCCCTTCACATTGTGCCATGCTGCCTTTGCTCCTCTTCACACTCTGCCATGCTGCTTTTGCCCCCTTCACACTGTGCCATACTGCTTTTACCCCCTTTGCATTGTTCCATGCTGCTTTTACCCCCCTTTACTGTGCCATGCTGCTTTTGCCCCTCTTCACACACTGCCATGCTACTTTTGCCCCCCTTCACACTGTGCCATGCTGCTATTTCCTCCTTCACACTGTGCCATACTGCTTTTACCCCTCTTCACTGTGCCATGCTGATTTTGCCCCCCTTCACAATGTGCCATGCCACTTTTGCTCCCCCCTTCACACTCTGCCATGTTGCTTTTGCCTTCCTTATACTGTGCTATGCTGCTTTTGCCCCCCTTCACACTGTGCCATGCTGCTTTTGCCCCTCTTCACACTCTGATATGCTGCATTTGCCCCCCTTCACACTCTGCCATACTGCTGTTACCTCCCTTTACACTGTGCCATGCTTCTTTTACCCCCCTTCACTGTGCCATGCTGCTTTTGCTCCCCCTTCACACTCTGCCATGCTGCTTTTGCCCTCCTTGTACTGTGCCATGCTGCTTTTGCCCCTCCTCACACTTTGCCATGCTGCTTTTGCCCCCTTTCACACTGTGCCTTGCTGCTTTTGCCCATCTTCACACTGTGCCATGCTGCTTTTACCCTCTTTCACACTGTGCCATGCTGCTTTTACCCCCTTTCACACTGTGCCATGCTGCTTTTGCTCCCCCATCACACTCTGCCATGCTGCTTTTGCTCCCCTTTGCTTCCATTCCCTCACTTACCTTTGCTATCGGCTTCTTTCTTCTCTTTTCTTCTCTTCTTGTCTTCTATCTTCTTGCTTGCTGAATCCTCTCTGCGCCGCTACTCTCTGAATGATGGGCGTGATGACATCACGCCCGACTTTCAGTGCGGACGGAGCAGGTAAGAGGCGTGCCGACGCTGCAAACAGGTATTTTTTGTTTGTAAAGGACCCTGCTCCCCCACCAACGAAGAGGGTGGACTCAGTCTGGAGCCACTGGTTTGCTGAACTGACCTTAAAATTAAATATTGGTTCTGGCGAACTGGCTGAATCCCACCACTGATTTATATACATTCATTACAAAGTATACATTCTGTGTCTGCACAATACGAGTTTTCAAGTTGATGATGATAATAGTCGTGTCTTTGCTGAGAGACTTTGCAATAAATTATCCACTAGATTTAAAATTTTATGTATCTTAAGATACATGTAACTCAAAATACAGACGAGGAAACAAAAGTGTGCAGATGCATATTTATACATTTCCAAACAGACATCTTTTACGTTTAACTCAATATCACCTTTAACTCAATATCATATTTTATACAGATTGGATACATTAGGGGTTTGTAAAGTGGATAAATATGACCACAAAAGGAGGTGGGGGCTGGGTACATTGAAAAATTGGCCTATGGGAACAAAACTTATATCCAGGCAAAGTGTGGCTAAAGGTATTAAGGGGCCCAGAACTTTTGAGCTCTCTATCATATATTGCAAGTATTGTCTTCTGCCGAAAATTAACCAACAGAAGTTTTGATAAAGGAAAAAAATGACAAGTGTATTATTACATGCACTTGGCTTCTTTTTAAAGTTGAGCAGTGTTAAGTTGCAATTGCATGTGCTGTATTCTAGCTTTTATCACATTGCTTCTTTTATGGGTGTTGCTATAGGATATAGTGTTGTAAGATATTTCCTTTTAACCAAGAGCATTGACAGAAAGTGTGGGAACTTTTATCCAGAGAAATGGTACGCAGAATATTTCTAAAGCCAAAAAGAAAAAAGAAAATGGTTTTTGCTTTATAACACACATAACATTGCTTCTCCTCTATTGGGGCGCACTTCTACAAAAGGAGGGATTACCAGGCAAAAGAAAGGCAGGAGTAAATGTATTTTATTTGATTTTATATACAATCCTTTTAGTGACATAAAATCCCTTCATCCTCAAAACCCCAAGAGACCTATTTATGTAGGATCTCCTGCAAAGACAGCGAGAAAGCGAAAGTTTTCTGATGCTGTCCCCCGGCATGCGCAGATGCCAATAACTTGACATGGAATGAGATCTGAAAAGATCCCTTTATCCATTCCATTTGCGATACATTGCTCATATATTTCAGCTGCTAATGGCATATTCGGTAGTGTCGTTATTCTGATTAACAATATTAGACAACAATTATAGCGACACTAACATGCCAATGCCTAGAATCTCGACATGTAGAAAATGCAGACTTACCCAAAAAATTACAGAGTACATAACCGACATGTGTGCTATAAATGGTGACTGGAGATCACGTCGGCACTGTGATTGACGTCACTTAAAATGGGGACAGCCACATTGCAGGTATTAAGGCTGTACTAAAGGTTCTACATTCGTCTTCTCACCCTGAACACTTGACTCTCTGCTGGATATTCCCAATGCACCATTTCACATAGCAGTTTGTAGTAGAGGCCATGGGACAGAAGAATGGAGTCAGCAGGTAGACAGCGTAAACTATATGATGCAGAATTTACAATGCTAAACTTCAGGATTACCCAGATGTCAATGACTGTATTAGTGCTCTGTGAACAGCATTGCCACCACTGAGAGAAGACTGGCAGAGTTTTTATCCACAAAATATTTTTTAAATCTGTTTTTAAAAATGTAAAAGTAAATAGACATAAATTGTTACAGGCATTATTAGGTACTGATATTACATTAATACAATTAAAAAATAACCTTATGTCTAAAATACAGTTTAGTGATTCCAAGTCCCTATCCTCTGTACAACCTACCTTTGTCTGTTTTAAATTGGCTTTGCAGTCTGAAATGAAATCAATGAATTTGTGTTCTCAGGGTACACTCATTTGGTCACAGTGGGATTGCTGAACTCTCAGCTCTCTCTGCTTACAAAGTTTGGGCCTTCCAGCTACAAGTTAATTCACATTAGCTCCTGTATGAAGTATGCATGCATGAAATAAGAGAAGGGATTCAGGTGTCATGGTAGGACAGTAAAGCCCTTCTCACTGTTTAATTGCTGTCGCTGTTCAGTAATTAGAGTGGTCTCACTGCTTCTCCATACATTACTTGAAAGTTTTTAACTAGTACAATTATCTGTGCAAACATTTTCTGCATGGTGCACACATTTAGAAAATTGTTTGGTTTACCACCAGTGTCTAATATATGCTGTCTGTTTCCCGGGCCTCCTCTACTTCCAGGTCCCATGGGCCACCATGCCTGCTGTTACGCAGTTTTGTGTTCAAATGCAGTTAAATATTATATTGCAGAGTTACATATGATAATACAGTTTCTCATTTGTGTCATGAACTATGACAAGTTTGCAGTTAAATATATTTATATATAGATATTAACCACACTGAAACCACCTACACTACACTTCCTATATGCTTTAATGTTTCTACAATACTTTCTTTGCATGTCATTTAAGTACAATTGTATAATTATTCCATAGTCTAGTTTAAGTCTCCTCTATAGTAAAGTAAAGTTTGCGCCCCAACTTGCAGCTGCAATTTGAGTTAACAAAAAAGCTGTAATTGTGGGCATATGCAAATCTGCAAAGTATGTTCAGTTCTGCACCAGTAGCATAGGTCCCCAATTTACTCCAGGCATCCTTCACATACAATTGCGCCCATGAGTATAACCATTTGTTTTGATTGCAATATATGTATTCACTAATAGGCATCAATAAAACTTCAAAAAACGCTCTACAGGAGAAGCTACTCTCTGTCTTACGAAAAAAATTGCTTAAACCTGCACACAAAAGTATAATATATGCACATGCAGCAAAGAAAGTACCTGTCAGTGGAGCATTATCAAACAGCTAATTGCAAGTGGTATGCTATTGTTAGCTAGACTCATCGTTATCATCATCATCACCTGCTAATTGCATCTGACCTTGACCACCCGCAAATAACACGTCTTGGAAAGGCGTGGAATGTGCATCTGTGTCTCAGTCTGCAACTGCTTGGCAATTGAGCAAGCATCCGCTTACTGTACCCTGCCTACGTGTTAACACCTCCTTCCCTCCCCCATCAGATGTAAGTGTCAGAACGACAGAAACCTGTATAGGTGCATATGCGTGAAGCCACTCTTCTTTGCATGAACAGAGCGATTTCACGCAAGAAACAGTACACAGATAACGCAGTACTCACTCTGCATCAGCTCTAATGTGTTTATTTAGGCAAGAGTGAATAGTGCATCGCTGGGCCCCTAAGAAAATTTAGGAAAGAGCCTGATTATGAAGCTCAAGCCTCCCTGGCCCACTGCTTTGCTCTTAAAAGAACAGCATGAGCGGTAGGTTCATACACCCACTGCACATGCTTCAAAGCTGGAGAGGACTGTACTCTTTTCAAAGTAGAGCAGGGACCCCTGGGGGATGGAGAGCATGGACTTTGGAGGGAGTGCGATCCAGCATTGCCGGGCTTCTTCCCCCCTGCACCCTTTGGCGTTCAGGTACTGTATTTAGGCATGATGCAACAAATATGCACTCAGACCATTACTCTCATTCTTCTTACATTCTAGACAAAACGCTGCTGTCAATCCAGCTCTGTTGGAGAATTCTTAACCAGCTTCCTACCCTTAACTCTCCGTTTGAAATTTTTGATTTGGAAAAAAATGCAATTATATAGTAATAGACAGGAGACATAGAAGAGCAGTATGAATAAAGCACGTAAGAAATAACAAAAAAAAAGCAGTAATTTACCATTTCAGTTTAGGTAATTGCATTCTGTAAATTATTATTATTATATTTTATTTATGAGGCGCCACACCGTACATAGAGGTTGGGCTAACAGTACAGGGTGATAATACATAGCATAGAATACATGGCATACAAGGTAGTACAAACCAAAGTGCAGTAAGAGCAAAGTGCAAACAAAATATAGACAAAGTGCAAAATGTATAAACAGGTACCAATTTATCAGAGAGAAGTGCATAAGGCAAATAGGTAAAAGTGAATTTCTATGTACAGATAGGAAAGGTGAATTCCAATGTACAGATAGGAAGGGAAGGAGAGGTGGGGGAGTGAGTAAAGGAATTGCACTGTGCCCAGTAGAGTGGGCAACATTTACAGGATCAGGGCAGAGATGGAGAAGAGGAGGCATGCAAGAGGAGGAAAGGTGGGGACAGGAGTCAAGTGACGAAATGGAGAGAAGAGGTGGAGGGCTAAGGGCAAAGGAGCAAGGAATAAGAGGAGAAGGACATGAGGAAAGGGGGCCATGCTCAAGGGAGTTACAATCTAAAGGTGAGAGGGAGACTGACAGGAGACACAGAGTGGGAAGATGGGGTGAGGGACGAGAACACTGAGGGGAGAGGAGCAAGGATAAAGAAAAAAAAGGGCGAGGTATAGAAAGGTTAGAGAGATAGAAGAGTGTTGGAGGAGGGAAGGGTTAAGCAGAGGAAGGGTAGGCTAACCTGAACAGGTGGGTTTTATGGGAGTGCTTGAAGTCTGGCAGGCTAGGTGAAAGCCTGATTAAATGGGGGGAAATGTTCCAGAGAAGGGGGGCAGCACGGGGGAAGTCTTGAATATGGGAATTAGAGGTGGTGACTAGATGGGAGGTAAAACAAAGGTCGATGGATGACCGCAGTGGGCGAGAAGGAGTATGAGTGGAGGTGAGGTGGGAGAGATATGGAGCAGTGGAATTAGAGAGGGCTTTATAAGTGAGGGTGAGGAGTTTGAAGAGGATTCTGAAGTGGAGGGGGAGCCAGTGAAGGGCTTGACAGAGAGGGGAGGTAGATGAAGACCGGTGGGAGAGGTAGATAAGTCGGGCTGCAGCATTAAGTATGGATTGAAGTGGAGCGAGATGGGTAAGGGGGAGGCCAATGAGGAGGAGGTTGCAGTAATCAAGGCGGGAGATAATCAGAGAGTGGATGAGAGTTTTGGTGGCCTCAGAGGATAGGAAGGGTCTGATCGGGGCTATGTTGCTGAGATGGAAGTGGCAGGATTGAATGGGAGGGGTGAAGGAGAGGGAGGAGTTAAGAGTGTCCCCCAAGCATTGAACTTGGGGAGAGGAAGAGATAATGGTAGAGCCAATAGTGATGGAGAGGGTGGGAGGGGAGGAGTCTCTAGAGGAGGGAAAGTTGAGAAGTACGGATTTGGCCATATTAAGTTTGAGGAAATGTTGGGACACCAACGAGGAAAAGGTAGAGAGGCAGCAGGACACCCTATTGAGCATGGAAGGGTAAAGAACAGGAGAAGAATGGTAGATTTGGGTGTCATCAGCTTAGAGATGGTATTGGAGGCCAAAGGTGCTGATAAGATCACCCAGTGAAGAGGTATACAAAAAAAAGAGCAATGGGCCAAGGACGGAGCCCTGAGGGACACCTACGGGATGTGGGAAGGAGGCAGAGGAGAAGTCAGACATAGAGAAAGAGAAGGCATGGTCAGAAAGATAGGAGTCGAACCAAGTGAGGACATTGTCGGAAAAGCCTAAGGAGCGAAGGGTATGCAGCAGGAGAGAGTGATCGACAGTATCAAAGGCTGCGGAGAGGTCCAAGAGGATGAGGAGGGTTTAGTGGCCTTTGTATTTGGCAGTCAAGAGGTCATTAGTGACTTTAGCTAGGGCAGTTTTGATGGAGTGGAAGGGGGCGGAAACCTGATTAAAGAAAAGGGAGTTTTCAGAAAGGTAGTTGGTGAGACGGCTGTAGACTAACTGTTCTAGTAATTTATAGGCGAAGGGGAGGAGAGAGATAGGGCAGTAATTGGACAGGGAGGTGGGATCGAGATTCGGTTTCTTAAGAATGGGTGAGACTAGAGCATTTTTTTAAGGAAGAAGGGAAGATACCAGATTAAAGGGATAAATTGAAGAGGTGAGGGCAGGCAATGGGTGAGAGGGATCTGAGGAGGTGAGAGGGGATAGGATCAAGGAGGCAGGTGGAGGGGGGAGAGGATCCGGTAATAGATACATATGCAATACGATATGAATTATTTTAATGTATATCAATAAACTTTAGATACATTTTACATTATTTCAATCATCCTTTGAGTGCCCCTAAACACATACTTGTTCTTTGTTTATGTCTAAAAGTAAGGAATGAACTTCCTCACTGGAGGTAGAGCTGAAGGAGCACATAGGAAGATGGTTGGAGTGCAGTGGGGGGGTTGAGGTAGGGGGTTTAAATCAAAGATATAAACAGATTGTATTAACTCAGTATAACTCGAGTATAAGTCGACCCGAATATAAGCCGAGGCACCTAATTTTACCACCAAAAACAGGTAAAACTTATTGACTCGAGTATAAGCCTAGGGTGGGAAATGCAGCAGCTACTGGTAATTTTTTTAGATTTATTCATTATTATGTTTTTTATTTACATCTGTATATGCATTTTTATTGTACACATTTTTATATCATGTGTGTTTTTCAGTTTAATGCTATGAATAGGCGTCAGCGTTCTGTAGTAGTCTCATATGCAGTGAAGATATAATTTATGGCCAATAAGCACTCCTCAAGAGACTACAAATAGAAAATGTCTCAAATGCTCAAGTGAGAGCTGATGGTGTTTGGAACGCAAACACCCTGAATTCTGTGAAGTGGGTGTAACTCTGAAAGTGGAAGTCCTCATACAATCATTGGGTGCACGAAGTGCTTGAAAGAACTGAATGTATTGCTCAATCAAAAACCCGTGAATTCAAACTACTGGTTCTCTGTGCATAAGGATGGTATAACACTGTTCCGGTAATAATAGGGGGACAATCAAGTCTCAATTTGTTAAACCAAATGGTAATTCTCGTAGAGTAAGCGGATCAATTTCTGCGCATTCCGGTATTGCAATACTTCGGTAATGTTGAACAAATACATAGAAACAAACACGTTTCAATTGAGTGAACCGAATATGAAATACTCTGGAGATAGCAGATCAATCTCTACACAGGGAGATAGTGTGACACTTCATCCGGTAATAGATACATATGCAATACGATACCATGTCTTGATGAATCTCCGAGATCAGTCTTAATCTTAATCCATTCGGCATATATTTCACCCCGCAGTGGAACGCATGTGCGTTCCACCAACAGGAAGTTCGGCATTTGGAACGCAAGTTTGCGTTCCAAATGCAAAACTTCCTGTCAGGGGAACTCACATGTATTCCACTGCGGAACTTAACAGCTGAGGGACCGGACACCAGGAAGTTCACCCGTGTATAAGCCGAGGGGGCCTTTTTCAGCACACAAAAATGTGATGAAAAACTCGGCTTATACACGAGTATATACGGTACATTGAAACACTCAGGCCTTATGTAGAGTTGGATGCAATTTATGCTATTTTGCACTTACAATATGAATCCCTATTTCTTACTTTCCACCAAGCTTGTCTCAATTCAGGCAACACCAAAGGCAGAGCATCTTTTAAAGCACTTTTACGTTTGTGGTCAAGTTTTAGAGATTCTTTATGAGTTCACTAGGAATGGACCTTGTCAGGGATAAGTTCCTCTAGCTACTCCCTGATTAGATAACTTATCATATACTCCAACAGTCATACAATATATCACCTCTTTTTTTGTCAGGAAACCGCTCCTGAACCCCTTTATCGGTCACAAACCGCCCTCTGCGCACTCATGACTTGGAAGCTTACTGTAAGGGAACACACAGGATTCCAGCCCAAATCTCACACTTACCTCTTCCTCTAAGGCTACAGATTTTGCTTGTCCCTTTCCCAACACATACGCATGCTTCACACCTCTCAACAACTGCCACCAGTTACGTATAAGGCCCGTAGCAAGCCTATGACTTAATCACTCAATTGCGCACTCTCTGAGCTCTGGTAGCTAAACAGTTAACCCTTCACACACTGGTTTCTAAAGAGTTAATTCAGCCAAGCAATCTGTCTCTTCTAAACAGGCAATGGATTCATTTAGAGCAATAAGGAGAGAACTATTAAATTTTAGATTTAATATACAAAAAGTACAATACTTACAGATAATATAAAACAATTAGATAAAGATTTGACATGCAAATATAAAATTGCAAACAGTTATAAAAACATATTGAAGGAAAGTACAGAGCATCACTTACATATAATAATCTGTATGCCAGTCCTTCAATTAGATTGATCCCCAAGAAGCTGACAACTTGTCCCTTCCCAACACAGGTTTTTTAAGCAAAATGAAATGGGACGGCATTCACAGGGGCAGTGTGGATGCTAATGTGGGGGACGGAAATGTTGGGGTGTCACCTAGGGCTTGTCTTACAAGTCAAAAAAATTAGGGAATTTACCCTGATATATGGGACTATGGAAGGTGACATGGATATAGTTATTTATTTGTTCCTTCAGCTAACCATATTTTGAGCTTGATTCATGTCCAAACACAACTTGCACATAAGAGGACAGAACTTGTGCGTAGTTCCATCTGTATTCTAATCCAAACATATCCATTTGAATCACTGAGTGCACCCTGGCTATACAGTACTTTCTGTACATAGACACAGAGAACAGTCTGCAGTATACGTACATGCGTATGTACAATATAAGGTCACATTAGAACACTATAAAATTGTTTAACATAAAATAAAAGAACAACTGTCATAACAGTATGCTCATTTATAGAATTTTTTAAAAATATTTTTTCTTACATAAAGATGATTTCAATGCACACTGTACATTAAATGCATTTGTATATTATGTTCTGTAATAGCTAGTGTCACATATATGTGAACTTTTCAATTCAAAGACTATGCCGTGACAGTCATCACTATCAGTTGGCCTTTACACCTGACCTATAGTGGGTGAAAATGTTATTAGTGAAACCAAATGAATTTATTAGAAACCCAGTACTTGAATTAGCCACATCTGCATCAGAATGACCTCACTGTATATGGCCTATGTCAGTCTATAAGTGTCATTTATGTTTGGATATGAATTGCCTGCAATTGCGTTCATTGGCGTAAGGTCTGTTTCTGAGCATGTGCAGAGCTATTTCACACAAGATGTGCTACACAAATTGACGGATGTCCGAAGGTGTCCAAAACTGCTGTCTTAAAACGCAAACAGCCAAATTCTAGAGCAATATGCTTTTCTTGCAGACAACTGCTGCAATATGATTAGTTCTTCTTAAAAAGTGATGATACAATGTTTTTTATGGTGTAGCACTTAAAGCAAACCAATTTGGTTGCACTGTGTTTAGTTGTAAAAGTGCATGATCAATGCTTTTCTTTGTCTTTTCACGTTTTCATTTTTTTAACGCATGTCTGGGAAATTATGTGTTTAGCCTGAACACACCTAAGGTTTGGGTTTTTTTCGCATTAGAAGTTGGCCTTTCTTATGTATTTGGGAGAACTTTATATTTGTCATAAAATAGATTACTTCAAAATATTATTCATATTCAGAACCATTTGCTACGCAGGTGTGTCATACATAATGATATCAAATTAACCCTTTGTTGTTTTTATCTTTAGTGACAGTGGTGTTGTTTGCAGCTCTAAGACGGCAGAGGAAGAAGGAACCATTGATTGTTTCTAAAGAAGATATACGAGATAACATTGTGAGTTACAACGATGAAGGCGGTGGAGAAGAAGACACTCAGGCCTTTGATATTGGTACCTTGAGGAATCCTGAAGCCATAGAGGACAGCAAATTGCGCAGGGATATTGTCCCAGAAACACTGTTTTTTCCACGTCGAACTCCAGCGGCAAGAGATAACACTGATGTAAGAGATTTCATTAACCAAAGGTTGAAGGAAAATGATCTGGATCCAACCGCACCACCCTATGACTCCTTAGCAACTTACGCATATGAAGGAAATGGTTCTGTGGCGGAGTCTCTCAGTTCTCTGGAATCTGTCACTACAGACGGCGATCAGGACTATGACTACCTGAGTGACTGGGGGCCTCGTTTCAAAAAACTAGCAGATATGTACAGTGGTGCAGACAGTGACAAAGACTCATAATATATTGCCTTTTTGATTTCCAGTTTTGGAAAAAAAACAGCATTTAAAAATGAGGAGTAGCTCTACGTGTGGCTCCCTACTTGGGCCCTCTGCTCATTCAATTGTTTAATATTTTGAAAATTGTGCAGACCTAATGTCAGAGACTTTTTATAGTACAAGTTATGAGCTTCCAAGAGGCATTTTTTTCATTTGTTGCTTTTCTTTTTTTTATATTACCACATTTTAGTCAACCCTTTTTATCTAATCAGTCTTATAAACACTAGGAAAGGGAGGGGAGCAATATTTGTATACAGACTACTCTCATTATAATACATATTTGTTTCCGTTACCCTAACTAGTCACTTAATGTACACCAATGGTTCATATACCCACTGAATGTCATGTTATTATGATGTGGGAGTTTTAAAATGTTAAATTATTGGTTAAGCAAAATGGCTTTAGATCCACTCAGTGAATCCATGGGGCGCGACAGTCTTGCCTCTGTACACAACAGGTATGTTTGGATTTATCACATAGAAAACAAATGAAATGGGACAAGTGAAAGTGGATCTGATATTTAGTGTTGTTTTTACCTTGATATGGTGGAAAGTATATTAGCTCATATATATATATATATATATATACTCATAATTTTTGTAAGCTTTACCTTTGACATTTTGGGGTGTCCTAGTTTAAAAAATGAGACACACCTGGACTTTTTTTTACATTCTGATATTTCCATAACTGAACAACTAAAAAGAAAAAAAAATATCTTTTTTCCCCCTTACCTTCTCTGAGAAGACAATACCAGCTGTCAAATGTAAAACTTTGTAAAGTACAAAAATAGTTTGACATTGTCTCTGTTCTGAACATCACGAAAGTGTTTAGTAGAATTCTATACAAATGTAATAAGATTCAGATAACTTCAGGAAGTTTTGCATTAAAATGCAAGACTAGGCAAAGAACATTATCTACCTTCTTATTGTTTTAAGTGAGATAGCAGTAGAGGAACTGTAAGGAACTTAACACAATACATATACAAAACTATACACCAAAAAATCCTAAATATTCCTGCTGTATAATTTGACTGATGGATAGGTTTGTTCTGAATGTTCAAAGATGTAAGCAGTTTTTATTACCATAAAGGAGACCATGTTATCTACTCATCAGTGTTAATTTCAACTATTTGCTATGTTTTCAGTGTAATATTTTTTGTTTTATTTAAATAATTATAAATCCGTTCTTTTGATATAAACGGTGTGTTTAATTTATATGGGAGAACCATTCTGCTGGGTGATTTGCAAGCGATGTGTTGTATGCAAGGGGTAACTGTATAGTGTTATCTTGTGTGGGCTTAATCAACCAATATTTTCCAGACTTCAAAGTTGCCTTTCCAGCATCAGGTACTCATTACGGCATTATCAGCATTAATGAAACACTAACTGAAAAAGCCTTTTACATTCTCATCACCGTGGAAATTCTATTCATACAAAAAGAAAACCTGTTTTATGAACCTATAATCACAACCTTTCCTAGGCTAGCTCTTACAGTTTCATAGCACTTAATTTTTTGCTGGTCTAAATTCAGTTTATTGCAGTTTTAATTAAATTGCTCAGAATATGCGCTGAACATAGGATTTATATATACCAAATGGTGGCAGCATTCCAAGGCCCCTCTAGCAGTTATAATCCTATGCTATAAGGTCATATTCATATTAATGAATCAGTTTTTGCATTTCTCCTACACAGACATATATATGCTAGTTACACAGACTGTATAATGAAATAGGTTTACGCAAGCTTTCGATGAAAAATCTCACTCGGAAAAAGACATTTGTAATTACATTATTATAACTACAAACAGTACTACATGGAACAGCTTGTCTATGACAGTTAATAATTTTGGGACTGTTCTTTATTTTAAAGGTCCTTAAAAATAATTTATACTGCTTAAGTGGTAAGCAAAATAATATCAATGAAAAATAGAGCAATATCCTTTGCCATTATGCAAGTCTCCTGTAGCACATTGTGCATGATGTATATTGTACTAAAAATGACAAACAATAGCTGTATAGTCAGCGTACGACTTCTACAAATTGTAATAATACATAATCAGCTGCTATTGCATAAATAACACATCAAACAAGTCATAGCATTTGCTGTATTTCCAGATGTGGAGAGACTGCACTTGCTATAATCTAATATTTGAAAAATAATATTTTTATTAAACTATTGCTTTAACGGTTGGTGTAACATAAATGCAACAGGAACTCTATACTAATAGCAGTGACTATGTTGGTTCTTTAAAATTAAATTGGAAATTAAAGCAGCGATCCCACATAGGATTTTTTTATGTAGAAAGTGAAGTACATTTTAAGCATGCATGTTTTTAGCTGCCTTTCTACAAATCATTATCTTCTTTTCATAATCTCTCTGGAGTTTGCAATATATGGCTGCCATTCACACAGATACAAGCTCACGCCTTTTAGAATGTCATGTGAAGGTAGAGGGGAGAGGAGGAAGAGGAGGATTTTACAGTACACAGTAGACAGAGCTCAGAGGGGTATTCCAAAGCCTCTCTGCCCACTACAACATGTACCATGTGACTCTAGTTGCCATGATAGTCCATGCCACTGTGCAGAATTATAAGTAATTAATAGCAGACTGAAGAAACAAACCAAGGAGAGAAAATAAATACCAAGATCTTTCTTGTAACCTATCACAGTGATTTATATTGCATGGGTTTACTGCCTTAAAATAGTTGTGGTAAGTTTACAAAAGGCAAGACACATTTGCAAAAGGGCAAAGCATTACCTGCCACAGTAAACATGTAATATGTGCCTATATTTGTTAAACTGCACCCATTTTCATGGAGAAGCCTATGGATTAGCGAACTAAGGTGGTGGTTTCAGTGGTTGCGCAAAATTTTGCATCTTCTGATTGGAGTATATGATCTATTTATGTAAACACATGCAAAAAAAGATTTTGTTTTGTAGGAAGACATTATTTCATATTCAAGTGGGGGGCAAGGGAAGTGCATTTCTAGATGAATTTTAATCAATGTAAATAAATCTTTCAAATACACAAAAATAAAATATGCAATAAAAAATATCCCGATGTTCCCATACCCTAATAATTTATTTCAAGGCATAACTGATATTAAACAAACCCCAATTCGGTAGAAAATAGATAAGTTGAAACTAATGAGGGAGAGATCCTTAAGTGTTAGAATGGTTCTGGCGTGCACTCTTTCCCCACAATTCTGCAACCATAAGTGCAGATTGACTTTCCAGGGGCAGTATCCAAGTTTTTAATGTAAAAACGTGCCTATGAATGTGCTCGGCACATTTGTGCAAATTAAGAGCTCTGCATGCAAGCATGATTTGTACTTTTGTAAGTGACCTTTAAGATGATCATAGTTATTTTCTCCCTTGCATACATGACATCTCCATGCTATGGATGGCCTCTATATTATTATTATTTCATCTGTTCTGACAAGCATTAAATTATTCAGAAGATACAGGAAATTTGCTCCCTCAGTTGTCTGGCTAGCAACGAACTCTTCTGCTACAACCATACCAAAGAACAGTAAAGAGTGATAGCAAAGTGTACCACTGAAATCTCAGCTGCCTCTCTAGTTAACCAACTTCCAATTTTACATATCAGTAATGGACTGTAGCAACTCTACTGACAGTTGTTATTTTTATTACTATTTGTGAAATGCAACCAATGAAAAATATTTTTTTTTGTACTGAATAGAGATAAAGGGGAGATATAACACACACACATATATATATATATATATATATATATATATCAGCGTAAAAATACTCTCCAACGATTCAATTAGCTCTAAATTGCTTTCCCTGACACATAACACACTTTGCGCTCTCTGTATCAAACCGTTTACTCTCAAAATTGTCACTAATTTCCTCCTTATATATCCAATAAAAACAAAGAGAGCTGCATTCCCCATCATGAACACAGAATCTGTACATTTTCAAACTACGTACTCTTAGCTTTGCTTTCTGCTCTTCCAGCTTCTCTTCTGTTCTATTCTGCCCTTTTACCTGCAGAGAGGTCAAGACCAGCAGAAAGTTTGTGAACTATCTGAACAATAATTTTTACAAACCACATATTGTATCTTAATTGCAATGTTCATAAACCTTCCACACTTAAAAACAGTGCAATAAAGTGCACACGAACATTAATAAATTTACAAACCGCACAACACATTAATAACAAACCTGAACACATCTATTTAATCTTTATTTTACACATAACGCTCCTCATCTGGGTATATCAGAGTTTTTGTTCTATAACTGATTATCTCATGGAAGACATATGAAGGGTTATAAATATTTAACAGATACAGGGACCATGATCGTCCCCAACACCAAATACAACAATGCATCACTTCATTTGCAGGGCATATATTATATCATGTTATATCACAGTCAAAGCAAAATCATTTTGTAATGCATTTTGTATTGTGGCAAAGAAACACAGAATAGGAAAAACATACTTGCTTGCAACACAGGGCCAGACCATTCTTTGTTAATTTTCAACTTTTTCAATAATTCCATTGGACAATGGTTAAATCAATTTTTTGTGTACTTACAAAAGTTCTGCTGTAGGTTTAGTGTAGACTAATATAGCAGGAAACTTCTACAAAAGACAGAAAATAAGTTCTGGACTGGGCTTTGTTTAATGAGAATTCCTATGCCCAAGACAGGTGACTTTTCTGTTTATCCCTATTTTTGGATCTGCATGCTACATCTGAAAACATGTGTATGCCATCCCCAAGTTTTTATTATTATTGTAACTGGGATTAAATACTGTTGTCAATTTTACATTAGGCTTGCTAATTACCAGGGCCTTAGTGAGCCCCTGGACAGGGGCGGGCTGGCCCGGGGGGCAGGGGGGCATCGGTCCCCTGGGCCGCTCAGTTTATCCATTGTTAGGGCCGGCCGCCCAGCTCTCCCTTCCCCCCCTGGCTGCACTATAACCTAATTATTACCGGCGGCCGCACCACATGACACGTGAAGCGGCCACCTCAGCGCACAGGCCGGCGCGTCACATGACACGTGATGCGGCCACGTTATAATAAAAATAAAAGGTTTTTGGGCTAAAGTACCTTTAAGTTTATTCTTCTACTATAATAAGAAAGAAAAAAAAGCATACATAGTGGTAGTTTAATTTCCTTAAAGTACCCCGTATCATCCGTCATAATGGGTAAACTCCCTAATCAGCTGAGTAGAGAGAGGAAAAAAGAAACACACCTGGAGGGTGTTTTTCCTTGGCTTAGTCTATCATCATCATCATCATCATCATTACCATTTATTTCTTTATGGCAGCCTTACAGTGAGATGCACTAAAACAGTATAAATCAAATAGTATCAAGTATTTTTCTCGCCAACTGTGGGTCAAAGAAGATGTGACCTCTAGAATATAATGCCTGGTGAAAGCGTGAAGAGATGACCATCCAGCTACTTGTGGTAATGCGCTGAGGCCTGTGCAATGACATCTGTAATCCTTTTTGCAAGACAGAGGATGGAGCACATCCTTTGCGGGAAACCTCATGGAAGAACAAAGAGCTGCTCAGTCTTCCTGAAATTGTTCTAGAAAGGTAATTGCTTTAACAAAATCCAGACTATGTAATTGTTCTCCTTTTTTATTTATTAGTTGTGGACAGGGAAATTGTATAATTTCCTGGTAGATATGGAAAGTGGAAACTACATTAGCCAAATGAGCAGGATTATTTCTTAATACTACTTTGTGTGCATGGATATTTGGTAAAGGTTAGGATCTAATAAAGAGGAATATAGGATAGGCTATGGCGAAGAGGTGGAGTTTCAGGAAACATTTAAAGATTTCAAGGCTGATGGAGAGTCTGATCAGGCATAGTAGGTATTCCATATTTGGTTAGTGGCATGGGAGTAGTCTGGTAGGCAAGAATAAGAAAGAGCAGGTCAGAGGCAGTTCTATGAGGGCATGATAAATAGTTTTTTAGATGAGGTTTGAGATGTATGAATGGGTGATGTTGCAGGTAAGGGCAAGTAATTTTATTTGGATTTTGAAGGATATGGAAAGTCAGTATAGGGATTTGCAGGTTTGTGTGGAGGGAAGAGCAAGGGAGAAAGATCAGTCATGATGTGGCCTTTAGGATAGATTGAAGCAAGGACAGATTGTTGAGAGGAATTCCAGATAGGAGGAAGTTAATGTAAGTGATTATAAAATAATTGCTAATTTGGTTGCTTCTTGGGTAAGAATTATTATTCTAGCAATATTTCAAAGGAGCTGGCAGAGAGCAGAATAAAGGTTGACTCCAAAGCAGAGGGAGTGGTAGAATGAGGAAACTGTAGCGCTCTTGATGTTGAGGAAAATTTGAGGGGTTGTTGTGACTCTGGAAGGAGGATAGATGAAAGGTAAAATTGGGATATCCATGTGGAAATAGCAGCAATACAGTTGGTCACAAGAGACCGGAAAGAGAGATCTCAGGGTAAAGGGAAATTTGTGTTTTGTCGTAAGACACAAAAGAAGCTGGATCTTGGATATGTAGGAAGTTAACCAGGAAAGAACTGTGCTTTAGCAAGGCCAATGGAGTGAAGGATGTAAAATAATCAGGGTGAACAAAGGTGTAGAAAGTAGGAGGATGAGTGTGGAGAAATGACCCCTATAATTTGCTCTTTAATAATGTTTGTGAGGACTAATTTAGTGTAATTTGGAGATTGAAAGCCTGATTACAGAGAGTCAAGAAAGGTGTGAAATGAGAGAAATCAATATAGTTGTACTCATGGCAAGGCTGGTACGTTTCCTTCAATGCTATACTGGTTTCAATCCACAAAAAATGTTTGTCAGTGTGAAGGGTGTTCAGTGTAATCTTTAGCTGACTACTGTATATTAACCACTAAGCTACAACTCACAAAGCGAACCATGTATATGCTACTGGTCTCCAGCTCCTTTACTTCATTCCATCCTCTATACGTGTTGCTGTGCTCTATCACCCCTCTGGACCACACCAACAATTTCTTATAAATTTCTCTACATAGCTCCTTCATTTCTTATCTTCTGATATCCCCACCATCATTATTGGTGATTTCAACTACTCTCCTTAGACTCCTCCCTCAGCTTCCCTCCCTCTTGTATCAACACCTTATCCGCTACATGCTCACCCCTAGTACTTTAACTTTGCTGTCAAATGCTACCAAGCCTCCTCATACCTGCAGAAATCTTAACTCTATTAATTTTCAACAGTTTTCCAACTGTCTTCAAAAGCTTCTCTTTCCAATCTCTACATTCTCCTCCATGCTATAGCAGTGCCTCATTTTCACCAAACCCTAGAAATAGCCCTTGATCAAGTGGCTCCAATCAGAGCTGGATTAAGGCTTTGGGGGGCCCGGGGCACTTAAGACAGGGGGGCCCCTAAGATCTAAAATTAAGGGCATAGTGACACATGCATTACATCACCTACAGCCCACAGTATGACACTTACAGCTCTCCCAGAGCGCTCGCCTAGGTTGTCTGCATAAGAAAAATCATTGTTTCCACAAACTAAAATACTGTACATTAAAACAATCATCAAAACACCACATTAAAATTGGTATTGACACCACACTTTAATACTAGCAATGATACCGCATATTAAAGATACCATTGATAATGCACATTAAAACTAGCAATGATACCGCACATTAAAACTAACATAAAAAATAAACATTGATAACATAACGCCAATTTTGACTAATATATATATATATATAATGTACTACAATTTTATTTAATATTTATTCAAAATTGCTAATGGGTGTGTTGATGCACCCTCCTACAGACAAAAAAAACCTGCATTGTTGTGTACACCATTGAACGGTCACCAAAAATTAGGATTGTCCCACTAGAATCACAACATTTCACAGACTCTGCTGCTCTCTCCTACCTGTTCTTCTCACTTTCACCACCTGTGCTGCAGGTTTCCTTAGTTGCGGTTTGTCTGGATCCTGGAATGTTGGAGGACCTATTTGGAAAAAAAATGGGGACATTTAGAAAATTACAGCCAGCCCCGGTGTTAAATCAGTACCACCCATGATTAATAATTAAGCCTTCCTCCAGCCCCAACATTAAAATAATAGTATTCATATTTAATAAATAAACCTATTCCCCTCCCTACAAACAGCCCCAGCAATAAATTAATAGCATTTGCATTTCAGAAATATACCTATTTCCCGAACCTGTCACTGCCATTAAATAATTCATAGGCACATTTAATAGAGACCTCATTCTCCCCAAACTCACCCCCAAACTACCCCATCTTAAATTAATAGTCCCCACTATTGTGACTCTCTCCCCCCCCCCTTTTTCTATATACTGTGCCTCTCTCCCACACTTTTTCCTCATACTGTATCGGTTTCCCCATTTTTCCTCAATATGTGCCTCTCTCCCCTTTTTTCTCATGCTGTGCCTCCCCCCTTTTTCCTTACTGTGCCTCTCCCCCCCTTTTTCCTTACTGTTCTTCTCGCCCCCTTTTCCTTAATGTGCCTCTCTCCTCTTTTTCCTTACTGTGCCTCTCTCCCCTTTTTCCTTACTGTGCCTCTCTCCCCTTATTCCTTACTGTGCCTCACTCCCCTAATTCCTTACTGTGCCTCTCTCCCCTTATTCCTTACTGTGCCTCTCTCCCCTTATTCCTTACTGTGCCTCTCTCCCCTTATTCCTTACTGTGCCTCTCTCCCCTTATTCCTTACTGTGCCTCTCTCATCTCCTTTTTCCTTACTGTGCCTCTCTCCTCTTTTCCTTACTGTGCCTCTCTCCTCTTATTCCTTACTGTGCCTCTCTCTCCTTATTCCTTACTGTGCCTCTCTCCCCTTTCTCCTTACTGTGCCTCTCTCCCCTTTTTCCTTACTGTGCCTCTCTCATCTCCTTTTAAAAATAGTTTGCCTTTCTGCTTAATTCCCTTTCTTCACTTACCTTTCTATAAGCTTTTCTTTTCTTCTCCTCTCTTCTCTCTTCTTGCTTCCTCTCCACGCTTCTCCTCATTGAATGACAGGCGTGACTTGATGACATCACGCCTGTCATTCAGCATTAACAGAGCAGAGAGGAAGGAGGGACGCCGGCGCTGCCGCGATCAGGTGAGTAAATCTCTATTTTTTTTTTTGCTACCCTGCTCCCCCCACCAATGAGGAGGAGCAGCCCAGAACCCGCCCGCATAACCCCCGCCCCCTCCCCCCCCCACGCCGCCGCCCAAAAAAATAAAAATCATGGGCAGAGCTGTCAGACAGCACCTGACAGCAGGAGCAGGTTAGGTCATACGGGCGACAGGGGGAAGCCACGGAGAGAGGGGGGCCCGGAGCGGTTGCTGTCAGTTAAAAACTGACAGCAGGAAAGATCATGCGGCGGCGGGGGGCCCTTGGAGAGAGGGGGGCCCGGGGCACGTGCCCCCTGTGCCCCCTGTGCCCCCCCCTTAATCCGGCTATGGCTCCAATGGATAGTCAAACTCCACGTCAACTTTGATACCAACCGTGGCACACTAAAGTAACAAAAAATCTTCAACAACTTTTGCGTAAAGCACAACATCACTGGCATAAATCTCGTACCTCTAATGATTTCTGTACATGTACTTAAATATTTTGATCTCCCATGCCTATCGAAATACTCTGGACATTGCAAAACAAACATACTTACAATTACTCATCACTGCTTAGGCTTCTAACCTGAAACACCTTTTTAACAAATTTAAATCTCTTCTCAACCCTCCCATCCCAAACCCTCTGACTACTATCAGTGCCCAGGATATTGCTTCCTACTTCAAGGACAAGATTGATAGAATCTGACTTGAAATGGCATCATCTTTTTTGACAACCAATCAGCTTAATTCATTCCCAGCACACTCTGACACCCTCTCTTCATTTGATTCCACAAATGAAGATGAAATACCTACTCTCTTATTATGTTCCTACTCTACTTCTTGTCCTCTTGATACTATTTCTGCACAAATCGGAAGATCCCTGTCTCCTATGCCCATTCCTGTCTATCTTTACTGGTAACTTCCCACCATTATTAAAATATGCAATGATTATTCCTGGTAAAACAAATTCTGATCCAAACTCTCTCTCAAATTACCATCCCATTTCTCAGCTCCCATGCCCCTCCAAGCTTCCAGAGAGACTTGTCTACACTTGCCTCACATGTTTTCTTTCCACAAACAATCTAATAGATCTTCTTCAGTCAAGCTTTTGTTTTCAAAACTCCACAGAGACTGCATTGACTAAGGTGTTCAATGATTGGATCACTGCTAAAGCTAAAGGCCATTACTCTCTTCCAATTCCTGGATCTCTCTGATGCATTTGATACTGTTGACCACTCTCTTCTCATACAAACGCTACAATCCCTAAGTCTTCAAGACACTGTCCTATCCTAGTTCTCATCCTGCCTTTCTTATCGCTCTTTCAGTGTTAAATTCTCTGGTTTCACCTCTGCTCTGCTTTCTTTATCAGTTGGAGCACACAAGGCTCAGTACTAAACTCTCTGCTGTTATCTATCTACACCATCTATACCATTACTCTTGGAAAAATAATAAGCTTCTTTGGATTTCAGTATCATCTCTATGCGGATGATACCCAAATTTATCTACCCTCTGCATTCAGTGGCTAGATTGCTTTTCCTTGCAAATCATTCTTCCTTTGCTAGACCACTCTGTCAGTCTCTACATTGGTTTCTTGTTTTTTACCAAATCCAATATAAAATAATTCTACTAACAGACAAAGCCATCAACAAAACTGCACCAACATACATCTCCTCCCTTGTCTTAAAATATCTACCAGCTTGACAACTCCATTCTGCACAAGTTCTGCGCCTCTCATCAATTCTCATTACATGCTCCCATTCCCGTTTACAGGAATTTTTTTTGAGCTGCACCCACCCACCTTCAAGCGCTATCTGAATGCCCACCTCTTCAGGCAAGCATATAATATTCCTCAACCACACTCTTAACCTCACTAGGCTACTCTGTTACTACCTTTTACACAGTTCACACAAGACAACAACACTCAGACCCCTTGACCAACATTGCTTTGTTACTGGATCATATAGAATAAGAAATTCAATATGTAGACTTAACCTCATGTATCTAACTCCCATTGTCACATAGATAGTAAGCTTGCGACTAGAGCCTACTTACCTCTTTGTCTGTATTACCCAGCATTGTTTTATTACTGTGTTTGTTCCAAATTGAAAAGCGCTATGGAATTTGCTGGCGCTATATAAATAAATGTTGATGATGATTCTTTTGATTCCTTTAAATCTCCAATCTTCATTATGACAACGTTGTGCACAATTCTGATGTAAGTCCATATGGTCCTTTTAAAATAATCCCCAAGAAATATCACCTAGAAAAGTGGTAAAGACTACTACACAATCTCATCGTATAGTGCATGGTACCATTAACTGTGAAAGACATCATTGTTGTTAGCAGCCTGTCAAATATCACAATGCAAAATTGGTATATAATTATATATTACACATTTTCCACCAGTGGTAGAAGTGGTACGGTATACATTGGTATGCCATTTCGCCACTTCTCCCACTGCTGTTGGTGTGCATAATGTTGCCTATTTGAGATGAAACGTCCACTGGCTAGATTTGGCGTCCAGGAGTTGGGAACGGGTAACAGGAGACCTGTGGTGCCGGTGGTGCGCTTCCTATGGCCATGCTATTTTCTGTGCCAGTGGCTCGCCTCTGGCTCTGCTGCCTATCTCTTCATTATAAGCCAGTGTCTTGCTTCACACATAACCTGTGCTTGCTCCCCGAGCATTTACACCAGAAGAGCAAATAAATATGGTGCATGGCCTACAGCACAAAAGTTACCCAGAAAGACTAAAAGACCTTAATATGTATAGTTTGGAGCTGAGAAAGAAAAGGGCGGACATGATAGAAACTTTCAAAAATATCAGGGGTTTGAACAAGGTACAGGAGGGAAACATTCTTCAATGGAAGAGACGTACTAGAACACAAGGACATGCACTGAAACTGGAGGGAAGTAGGTTCAGAGGAAACTTGAGGAAAAACTACTTCACAGAAAGGGTAGTGGATAAGTGGAATGGCCTCCTATCAGAGGTGGTAAAGACAAATACAGTAGACAGGGGCGGGTCTGACCGGGGGTCAGGGGGGCAGTCTAACGGCTGTTTAGGCCGGCCGCCTCCCCCCATTCCCCCCCCAGGGATGAAATAATTTCTCAATATTACCGGCGGCCGCATCCCGTGTCACGAGATGCGGCCGCCTGTGCACCCCCCGGGCCGAAACCTGCCAGCCAGCGCCTGACAGTAGAGCAGTTTAAACATGCTTGGGATAGACATAAGATTATCCTTATAAAGGATCAAATAGGGGTTGAGGTTACCATAGGTTAATAAAACAATGGGCGGACTAGATGGGCCAAGCGGTTCTAATCTGCCGTCAAATTCTATGTTTCTATGTTACCCAATGTGGCATTCTCACCCAGCCTGTGTCTCTTCTGAGAGGCAGGTATCCACCTGTTCCAGAACTGCACATGTGACTATCTACAGCCTCTAGCCTGCGCCTCCGCTTGAGCCTCCTACTGTGGCACCCCTCATGAATACCTCAACAGTCTCATTCAGGCACCTTATTAACTCCTATTGTTGATGTTTTTTTGATGTGATGAAGCCCAACGACTCCCTGGATAAGGAATCAATTGAAGAAATGTTCTGAGCATGGTGAATAAGTATGTGGGCGCTGAGGGGTTAACATTATAGGGACTGGCTAATGTTATGTGGACAGGGGGGTTCAAAAGTTAATTTCAACCAAATTCCTTTCATCTTCATCATGCCGTCACTTCTAAATTTCCAGTTCGACCACTGTTTTCCACTGTAACAACTGCATAAATGGCTACATTTTGGAGTTTTACATCAACTTTACAATATTTATTAAATTAGCCTGCTTATGTCTTGTTCATGGGTGATATGCATAATATCAATGTTGTCAAGCTCCGTGATAATATATTAGGGACAAGTAATATTGCGTGAAAATCAAACAACAAAAAGTGTAATTTATCTGCTCAATTTATCAATGGATAATTCTAGCTATTTAATAATGAAAAAAAAAAACTTTCACTAGGAGGATACCATGGCGAATGTTATGATGTAAGTAATCAGTCATTATTTGTGTTTGATATGTTGACAGCAATAATACATACTGTAGGATGCATGTCTGTTTGTAAGGGCTGAGTCAACACTGCTCACAGAACTTAGAAAGTTGTGCAGCATTTGATGTTTGTTTAGATTGTGCTCCTGTGGAGATACTAAATTACATGTCCCTAGTCCCTTGTTCATATTCATTAATGCATGTCTTCCTATCTGGCAACTGAATAGAAGATGCATTAGAAGGATTATCAGTTTGTAGGTGGAAAAGCAGGCTTCCTTCAACCCCATACTGTTTTTAATCCACAGAAAAATTGTTGTCTGAGGGAAGGATGTTGCGATCAAGCTTTAGCTGACTACTGTATATTAACCACTAATCCACAGCTCACAAAGGCAAGCATGCATCTGCTACCTGTCTCCAGCTCCTTCATCTAATTTCTCTAAATTTCCACTATACATTGTCAATCACTTAAGGTAAGATGTGTGCTGTCTACGTATACAAGACAGTTTTAGTTTCAGCTAAAAATCTCTAAGCACCCTTCCGTCCCTCTTGATACTCTTTTAACTTTTTATCAAGTGCTAAATAACAGCTGTTGGATTACATTGTAAATCAAGTTCAAGTCACTTATTTAAAGTAAAAGAATCTCCAGGGATGAATGCCTAATGTGTGTCCTACAGTCAAAGTAAGTGCTAGAAAACAAGAGGTTTTTTTAACATTTTAATTATTATAAATCATTAATGCAAACACTTAAGAAGGCAAAAGTGCATACAATGATTTTTTATTATTATTTCCCATGAGTTGTAGTATAGTGGGAATGTAATAGGCAATCAAGCATTGCACTTCAGCATAAACGATAAATTAACATCATTTTATTACACACTTCATTTATAGACAAAGTACTGGATATGTATGGCACAGTAACTAGGGATGTGCACTGGCCACTTTTGGTGTCTCGTGTTTTGTGTTTTGGATTCGGATTTGCTTGAGGTTTTGGGTTCGGATTTGTTTCGCAAAACACTTGACGAAAGGTTTTGGTTCGGATTTAAGGTTTTGGATTCGGATTTTTTTTGAAAAAAACATAAAAAGTGTTCAAAACAAGTTTTTGGGTTTATTTTCACTCCTACACTATTATTAACCTCAATAACATTCAATAACAATCATTTCCACTAATTCCCAGTCTATTCTGAACACCTCACACCTCACAATATTGTTTTTAGTCCAAATCGTTATACCGAGGTAGCTTTCTGGACTGCATAGTGCAGTGGTCCCGGTACACAATTTGGTACCGGGCCACAATACCTCCGCCTTCAAATGGTCTGAATTCCACTGCACAGCTGCCTGCTCCTACATCCTCTGCAGCATATACAGGGTGTAGTTCGAGCGTGTCAATACCTCTTGTTTTTGACGATGACAGGTCATTTTCATTCATTTATGATTTGGCAGCAACAGTCAACGTTGTTTAATATCTGATACGCCTCTATCTGGACTGCATAGTGGAGTGGCCTCGGTACCCAATTTGGTACCGGGGCCACAATACCTCCTCCAACTTTCAAGTGTAGTGTTTATAATTTATAAAAACTACAGTAGTTATAGCACGTCAATAACTCTTGTTTTAGACGACCATGGTACAGAGCATTCATCATTGAGATCCCATCAAGTATGTGAAAGACAGACAGGGTCGAAGTGTTATTTGTTGACTTTGTTAACCAAAAAACTATCCCTGTTGCAAATATTGGTGCAATGAAGAGTGACTTTTTCTATTAAAAGCTCAAGCTTTCAAGTGTAGTGTTTATAACTTATAAACACTACAGTAGTTCAAGCACGTCAATACCTCTTGTTTTAGACGACCATGGTACAGAGCATTCATCATTGAGATCCCATCAAGTATGTGAAAGACAGACAGGGTCGAAGTGTTATTTGTTGACTTTGTTAACCAAAAAATTGTCGCTGTTGCAAATATTCGTGCAATGAAGAGTGACTTTTTCTATTAAAAGGCTCAAGCTTTCAAGTGTAGTGTTTCTAACTTATAAACACTACAGTAGTTCAAGCACGTCAATACCTCTTGTTTTAGACGACCATGGTACAGAGCATTCATCATTGAGATCTCATCAAGTATGTGAAAGACAGACAGGGTCGAAGTGTTATTTGTTGACTTTGTTAACCAAAAAATTGTCGCTGTTGCAAATATTCGTGCAATGAAGAGTGACTTTTTCTATTAAAGGCTCAAGCTTTCAAGTGTTATGTTGTTGAAATAGGACATGCACACTTTAACAAACTAATCATTTCAGCGACAGGGCCTACCAAACAACTGTGGCTGAAATGATTGGTTTGTTTGGACCCCCACAAAAAGAGCTGGCAAAGAAAAAAGAGTTGCAAGATGGAATTGTCCTTGGGCCCTCCCACCCACCCTTATGTTGTTAAAATAGGACATACATACTTTAACAAACCAATCATTTCAGCAAAAGGGCCTACCAAATTGTGCCTGAAATGATTGGTTTGTTTGGGCCCCCACACCAAAAAAGCTATTCATCTCTCCCTGTACAAAATAAACAGCCTCTACTGAGGCAAGATGTCGTCCTCATCCTCAACCTCTGATTCCTCTCCCCCTACAGTGTGTACTTCCTCCTCCTCACACATTATCAATTCGTCCCCGCTGGACTCCACAACCACAGGTCCCTCTGTACTATCTGGAGGGCAGTGCTGTACTTGATTGAGTAATTGATAATTCATTTTTATGAACATCATTTTTTCAACGTTCTGAGGAAGCAACCTCCTTTTCCGCTCACTGACCAGGTTCCCCGCTGCACTAAAAACTCTTTCTGAGTACACACTGGAGGGGGGACAACTCAGGTAAAATAGAGCCAGTTTGTACAGGGGCTTCCAAACTGGCTTTTTTTCCTGCCAGTAACAATATGGACTGTCTGACATGTCTATTTGGATGGTGTCAGCAAAATAATCCTCCACCATTTATTCTATTGTGACAGCATCCAATGCAGCAACAGTAGACATGTCTGCAATGGTTGGCAGGTCCTTCAGTCCGGACCAGATGTTATCAGCATCCCCGCCAGCGGCTCTTTTAGGAAAACTGAGCTTTTTCCTCGCAGCCACAGATGTGGAAGAAAATGAGGGTGGAGCTGTTGGCATGTCATGGTCCTCTTCAGAGGACAATCTCCTGACCAGCAGGTCTTTGCACTGCTGCAGAATTGTGTCCGCCGGAAACAGAGACAAAACATACGCTTTAAACCGAGGATCGAGAACGGTGGCCAGAATGTATTCCTCTGCCTTTAAAATAGTGACCACCCGCGGATCCTGGCAAAGCGTACGAAGGGCTTCATCCACAAGAGCTACATGCTTGGTGGAATTGCAATGGTTTACCAGCTCCTCCCTCACTTTCTCCAGCTGCTTCTGCAACAGCCTGATCAGGGGAATCACCTGACTCAAGCTGGCAGTGTCGGAACTGACTTCTCGTGTGGTAAGTTCAAACGGCTGGAGAACCTTGCACAACACGAAAATCAGTCTCCACTGCGCTTGACTCAGGCGCATCCCCACTCATTTGCCTATGTCGTAGGTGGCGGTGTAGGCCTGAATGGCCTTTTGCTGCTCCTCCATCCTCTGCAGCATATAGAGGGTGGAGTTCCAGCGTGTCACAACCTCTTGTTTGAGGTGATGGCAAAACAGGTTCATGCTTTTTTGATGTGCCTCGAGCCTGCGGTAGGCACTGGCAGAATGCCGAAAGTGTCCAGCAATTTTGCGGGCCACCGCAAGCATCTCCTGCACACCCCTGTCACTCTTGAGGTAATGCTGCACCACCAAATTAACGGTGTGGGCAAAACATGGGACGTGCTGGAAATTGCCCATATGCAATGCCCGCACAATGTTACTGGCGTTGTCTGACACCACAAATCCCCAGGACAGTCTAAGTGGGGTAAGCCACTGCGAAATAATTTCCCTCATTTAATCTAATAGGTTGTCAGCGTTGTGCCTCTTATTAAAGCCTGTAATACACAATGTTGCCTGCCTTGGCACGAGCAGACGTTGTGTAGATGCTGCTACTGATGCAGCTGCTGCTTTTGCTGCGGAAGGGGATGCATCTACCCAGTGGGCTGTCACAGTCATATAGTCCTTCGTTTGCCCAGAACCACTTGTCCACATGTCCGTGGTTAAGTGGACAGTGGGTACAACCGCATTTTTAAGAGCACTGAGGACACTTGCTCGTACTTCTCTGTACATCTTTGGTATCGCCTGCCTAGTGAAGTGGAATCTTGACGGGATTTGGTACCGGGGACACAATACTTCCATCAACCCTCTAAATCCCACTCCACTGATGGCGGCAACCGGGTGCACGTCTAACACCAACATAGCAGTTACAGCCACAGTTATACGCTTTGCAATAGGGTGACTACTATCGTATTTTGTGGTCATGGCAAATGACTGTTGGACGGTCAATTGTTTTTTGAAAGACGTAGTGGTCTTACGACTTCCCCTCTGGGAAGATGACCGACTAACAGCAGCAACAGCAGCAGTGGCAGTAGTAGGCGTACCGCTGCAGGATTCCTCGGATGAATCCCGTATAGAAGAGGACTCAGTCTGGCTGGTGACATGGCCTGCAGTTCTAAATCTGATGGAGATCGTGGAGGAAGTTGACGAGGAGGGTGTTGGTGGTGTGTATCCAACAGGACCAAGGGATTTAGGTGTCCCTGTAGTGATGACGGTCCTAGGCCCAGTTCCTGAACTAACCACTGAACTATGAAGGTTATTCAGGTGACGTATAAGGGAGGATGTCCCTAGGTGGGCAAGATCCTTACCCCTGCTTATTTGAGCTTTACATAAGCTACATATGGCCATACATTGGTTGTCTGGATTTGGATAAAAATAACTCCAGACCGAAGAGGTGCATTTTTTGGTCTTCTGACCAGGCATGACGATGGGCTTTCTCATCCCATTGACATCAGCTGTTCCCCCCCCTGGTGCCTCATTTACAATAACCCCATCACCATCCTCATCATCAAGTTCCTCCACAGCGCCAGCTACATCAATAGCCTCCTCCCGGTGTACAACATTGACACCTTGATTATCAAAATCTGGATCTACACTGTGGGTGATCCTTCCAACATATGCAGAGGGTGTGCTGCAAATGCTGGATGGAGTCACCTCTTCCCGTACAGTGATGGGAAGGTCAGGCTTCACAACCACCAACACCCTTGGACTCGCCTTGGGGATTTGTGATGTCATCTGTTTAGAAGGCAGAGTTCTTTGCTGTTTTGTTGTTGTTGCTGACAGCATAACTCTCTTAAATTTTTTGTAGGGGGGGAGGAGGAGGGCTTAGATCCTTGGGTGAAGCTTGACCACTAGTCATGAACACGGGCCAGGGCCTAAGCCGTTCCTTGCCACTACGTGTCGTAAATGGCATATTGCCAACTTTACGTTTCTCCTCAAATGATTTTAAGTTTCTCTTTTTGCTACTTTTTGAGAACTTGGGCTTTTTGGATTTTACATGCCCTGTACTAGGAGATTGAGCATCGGGCTTGCCAGAAGACGTTGATGGCATTTCATCGTCTATGTCATGACTAGTGGCAGCAGCTTCAGCATTAGGAGGAAGTGGGTCTTGATCTTTCCCTACTTTATCCTCCAAATTTTTGTTTTCCATTATAATGTAGCACAAGAGAGCGTACCCCTAAGCCACACACACTCGGCAAAGCCTTTAAAAATTATATGCGGCACAGGAGAGTACCACTGGACTTATACTGCTGAATCAGTGAACTTTGTAATATAGCAGTACCACTGGACTTATACTGCTGAATCAGTGAACTTTGTAATATAGCAGTACCACTGGACTTATACTGCTGAATCAGTGAACTTTGTAATATAGCAGTACCACTGGACTTATACTGCTGAATCAGTGAACTTTGTAATATAGCAGTACCACTGGACTTATACTGCTGAATCAGTGAACTTTGTAATATAGCAGTACCACTGGACTTATACTGCTGAATCAGTGAACTTTGTAATATAGCAGTACCACTGGACTTATACTGCTGAATCAGTGAACTTTGTAATATAGCAGTACCACTGGACTTATACAGCTGAATCAGTGAACTTTGTAATATTGCAGTACCACTGGACTTATACTGCTGAATCAGTGAACTTTGTAATATAGCAGTACCACTGGACTTATACTGCTGAATCAGTGAACTTTGTAATATTGCAGTACCAATGGACTTATACTGCAGGATTGTTTTTGGATATTGTTTTTTAATTTCTTTTTTTTATAATTATTTTTTTATTATTTTTTTTAAAAAAAATTTAACTTGGGAATAATGGGGAAATAACACAATGCCCTTAGAAGGACAGAGCACAGGACACAGCACCACTGGACTGAACAGGACACAGCACAGGACCCAGCAGCACCACTGAACTCAGAAGGACAGAGCACAGGACACAGCACCACTGGACTGAGCAGAACACAGCACAGCACAGCACAGTACAGCACAGCACAGCACAGCACAGAACTGAACAGCACAGCACAGCACGAGATATAGCAGGACAGAGGACCACCTAACACAACCTCCCTCTACCCTGATCAATGCCCGAGTGAAGATGGCAGCGACTAGCGGGGAATTTATAGGATCCGAGTATCGCGAGATCCGACAGCGGGATTATGACTCAGAGCCTCGGTTTCAGTTTTGAAATTGGCGGGAATACCCGGATCTGTCTCGGATCCGGCTCGGATCGGCAACGTTCGGGTGGGCTCGGATTTCAGATATCCGAGCCCGCTCATCTCTAACAGTAACACATCTTAATGTGCTTGTGCGCAAATCCAACTTACTGTGCAGCTATGTAAGAAAATAGATATACAAAAATTGAAAAACGGAACACAGAACTGTGAAAATATTTTCACAAATGAGTATTTTTTTAAATATATTTGCTGGAAGAATGATACAAGTACACACATTCTAAGTACAGTATAAATTTAAAATATACTGCATATGTTAATGTAAACCAATTGAGTTGAAGTATTTTATCTTTTTTACTGGTAGATGTTTGTAGAATACAGAGAGTAATTCAATGTTGCTTGACAAAAAATAAATAAATCAGTTGTAGTTAAAATGTGGAAAATTTCCATATAAATCTATGACTATAATAATATCCAATAGCACTGAGTTTTATAAATATATGTTTTTAATGATTTCACTACAGTAAGCTATTTAAGGTATCATATTTAAATCATTTTTGGCTGCAAGGGTCCTCCAGTATTTCATCCATTTGATGGCTAACCACCCTCTTCTTGGCCAGCCTCCAAACGTTAGCATTTTATCATATTTTTTAATTATTTTTCTTATTCACATAGCATTTTATTCACATAGCATTTTAATATAATGTATATAAAACTAAAGATATATATATTAATACTCCAAACAGACTTTGCCATCTGGATCATGGCACAAATAGATCTGTGAGCAATTTGGCCAACTCACACTGATCTGGTTGTTCAGACTCAACGCCAAAAACAGGTCACAGAGTGCTTTCATCCTCACCTGCATTCTTGAATCAAACAATGACACCAAACACATGGCAACTAGAGCCATTGCTCCTTCTATATTTTTTCACCCGATTCAATCAAATAATGAACCTATAATTATTTTGTAGTATGGGTGGAAATAGTAACATCCAGGGGAAAACCATGCAAACATAGTAAGAACCAGGGCCGGACTGGGACCAAAAATCAGCCCTGGCATTTAAAGTACACGGGCCCACCTCTGTTGATGAGCAGGAAAAAAAATGCGTGCTGCAGCGCAGTGGCGGTGCAGCCAAGGGCGTAGCTACAATATGTTGGGGGCGTGTTCAAAATGGTGCGTTGATACATACATTATAATAAAACATTACATTTATCAGACCCTCCCCATCCACATTACGCCACCCCTCCAGATACATAATGACACCCCCAGCCCACTGTGCTTATCTATGCTTCTGATGCTGCTGACATTCCTGTAGAGTAAGCAGTGAAGCTCTTAGTCTCACGAGATTAATAAATCTCATGAGACTTAGAGCTCCTCTGCTTGCTCTGCAGGCTGTGCCCTGTCCGGGACAGGGAGCACAGATTCCTCCTGCTAACCAGAACTGGATTAAGGCTCGGGGGGCCCAGGCACATAAGTCAGTGGGGCTCCTATGATGTAATTTGGCTATTAGACAAATTTTTGACGAATACACAGGCAATACTGTGTGCACTACTGTTAGGTGCACGCAGTTCTGCCTTAACAAGCAGTACAGTGTGAAGCAGGACATATCTCCCAACTGTCCTTGTAGTCAGACCAAATCCTGACTAAGGGGGTCAGTCACCCACCAAATTCAGAACAGTTGGCAGACTGTCCTGGTCTCTCCTACCTGTCTTGCCATGGTCACCACTTATGGCTGCTGGTGTCTTTAGATCTGTTGCTACTTGTCTGGATCCTGGAATGTTGGATGCCCTATTTGGAGAAAAAAATGAGCACATGAAATTTAGCCTCGGTGTCAAATCAATATAGCATAAAATTAGGCCTCACTGCAGCCACAACATTAAAATACTACTATTCACACTTGATAAATACATCTATTTCCCTCCAACTAGCCCTGACATTAAATAGTATTCCCATTTAATAAATAAAACTATTTCCCTCTCTCCAAACAACCCCAGCAAGAAATTAAATAGCACTTCCATTTAATAAATATATCCATTTCCTACAACCACCCCAGGCATTAAATAACTCATAATCACATTTAATAAATAGACCTCATTTTCCCCAAACAGCCCCAGAAGCAATTAATAGCTCCCAAACCACCCCAGCATTAAATTAAAAAATCCAATCACCACATCTTAAATTGATAGGCCCCACTATTAAATTGCCCCACCATCACCCTACAAATAGAATAGCACCCAATAATTAGCCCCACCTTCAATTCACCATTAGATCAACAGCCTACCTCCCACATTATATTAAGACCCCCCCATCCACACATTATAGTCATACACTGACACACACTGGCCCACACACACACTATAGTCATACACTGGCCCACACATACACTATAGTCATACACTGGCCCACACATACATACAAACACACACACATTATAGTCATACACTGGCCCCCACACACGCACACTATAGTCATACACTGGCCCACACACACGCACACTATAGTCATACACTGGCCCACACACACACTATAGTCATACACTGGCCCCCACACACTATAGTCATACACTGGCCCACACACACACTATAGTCATATACTGGCCCGCACACACTATAGTCATACACTGGCCCCCACACACTATAGTCATACACTGGCCCACACACACACTATAGTCATACACTGGCCCCCACACACTATAGTCATACACTGGCCCACACACACACTATAGTAATACACTGGCACCCACACACTTTAGTCATACACTGGCCCTCACACACTATAGTCATACACCTGCCCACACACACATTATAGTCATACACTGCCCCCCACACACTATAGTCATACACTGGCCCACACACACACTATAGTCATATACTGGCCCCCAAACACTATAGTCATACACTGGCCCCCACACACTATAGTCATACACTGGCCCACACACACACTATAGTCATACACTGGCCCCCACACACTATAGTCATACACTGGCCCACACACACATACTATAGTTACACACATACTATATTCATAGCAAGTACACCCCATACCCATTAATTGATCCGTAAGGTATATAAACAAAATATAAACAATTTATTTATAAGATGTAGCGATACATACAACAATCACTGGCCAGTGAAACAGTATAAAACGGCAGTATAACAAATACTGATGTATGCGCTGTAACTACATACTCATTATGCAGAGCCTAAGACCATAAACGATGTAGTATAATATTATCCTACCTATATTCCTATTAATATTCATACCCTATCACACTCACACACACTACACACCCCCCCCTCCTTACCTTGTGCGCTCCGCGGCACGCTGTGTAATTACTCCTATCACATGGGATGGAACCTATCACATGGTGCGCGTCCCATAACACCGCCAGATCCATTCATAGAAGAGGAGGGGAGGAGGAGGGGAAGCACTGCCACTGGAAAGTAAGTGTAGGGCCGGCCCCATTTCTCAGCGCACAGACTGTCATGCAAGAATTCGGCATGGCAGTCTGTGCGCTAAGCGATGGGGCCGGCCAGCTACCAACCGGCCCATCTGGCCATCGGCCCTTCTGGCATTTGCCAGAAGTGCCAGATGGCCAGTCCGGCCCTGGTAAGAACATACACATTCTACAAAGATAAGGGCTTGATCAGAATAAAAACACTGTGAGGTAGTCTGATTCACCTTTCATTAACCATACTTGTAGTATATCATCCATAAATGTTTAGTGCGACCCTAGTTACCAGACTGATCCTAAGCAATACCTTTTTAACTTTTTGCTATATACCATATTTCCCCAGGCGCTCGCATGTATGAGACACACCTTAATTTTGGCCCCGAAATTTTTAAAAAAATATATTAGCTGTGAAAAAGTGTGCGGAGATTGCAGGGGCTTGATCCCGGCGGCTGCACACTATGTGCAGGTCAATTCGGCAGAGACAGGCAGGTTGAGTGTGCTGGCTGCTCTGATGCAGAGCAGCCGACCGGAACTGCAGGAGCTTGCTGCAGCCAGCAAGCTCCTGCAATTGCCCAACCCCCCCCTGGATCCCCCGCTACCACTATATAAGACACAGCCAGTTTTTAGACCTCAAATTTTTGGGAAAAAGATGCGTCTTATACATGGGGAAATATGGTATGTGCTTTTTCAAGGCTCAGACACACTTGAATACATATGAAGGAGATGTTCACTAGGAGTCACTGGGGCTGCGCTAATCTTTTAATGCTGATGGATTATACTCAATAAAAGGGGAATTGGACCGTGCCTCCAATTATTTTCTGCCTTATATTAAATTTGATAACTGGGGCAAAAGTGCTCATTTCAACAAATCAATAATTTATAATGACAACAAAACTAGCCCTTGCCAGATTTTAATGAATGAGGCAATCAGTTTTAGCTTTCAATCTGATTTGCAGTAAAGAACTTTTAAAGGCTCAGTCACACAGATTTTATGGAGTGTGTATACATATGAAAACCTGATAAAACAAACTGATAAAAAAAAAAACAGAAAATAATTAAATTTGGTTGTGAAGTTCGATTTTATGCCTTAAATTCCCAATTTTATCTTAAGTTTTATTTTATTTTTTGGGTATTTTTTTTCCTGCATGAGAAAATATCCATTTCAAGTACTATTGTGAACAAGCCCTAGAGGAAATAAGCAATTCCTTTGCAAATATCTATCTCCCAAATAGCAGAACACCAAGAAATGGTTTATTCCTGAGAATGACACATTATGCTAGAAGTGTTCCTGTCCAGTCATGTGAAACTTTCCTGTTAAATACTCAAGTATTCAGGAGAGCAGCTTTCTGGCAGCCATTTGAGTCAAAGCCTTACCCAATGGGTTTTTTAGCATGAGATGGGCTTGTGCAGACACAGAATCTCTGTGTTAATACAAACCTGTGACATGCTTTAAATAACCCAGTGGGCGAGGTATTCACTCAAACTGCTGACAAGTAAATGGCATTTCCCAGAGGTCTATACTCCTGAAGATATGAGGCTAACTTTCACATCGACCATAGGGAATAGGTAAAAAAGTATTCTTAACACTTCTCATTGTTTAAATGAGTCTGTCTCTATAACATGTCCCATGCTGACCAGAAATTCTACCCTGGACATAGGCTGTTCATGGATATTCTGTGTAATAATAATAAGAATAATAATTAATTAATAAACAATAATTTTCTACATCTATGTACAATGGCAATATTCAGATACTGTGTCATATAACCTGCAGTTCATAGATACAGATGCATAGTTATCAACAACTGAATATAAATCCCAGGGATATTTTGTCCTTGATCAAAATAATCTATAGAAATCAAGTGTACCATGTTCTAAGTTTTCATAAGTACATCACTTCAGTAAATATTATCTTTGTTATGGACAGTTTTGGAAGTGATTGTAAACTAGAACAGCTTCATGAGGTCTTCACCTATAGCAGCCTCCTTTCCAAAAAATGCAATATGTTCCAAAGAACTAAGCTGCCCCCAGGACTTCACTCGTGATAGTAGAAATTTATAAACGCATAGGCGGAGGGGTGGACAGAACATGGAAGCAGGTAGACGTATAAAGGCATGATCAAAAGACAAGCTATGGTCAGGGCTGGCAGAGTTCAATGCAAAATCCGGTTAACAGGCCAATGTCAGGGCAAGTAGTGGTTACTAACAGATCCAGAAACAAGCAATGGTCAAGAGCATGAGAAAACAGTACAATCCGGGTCACATCAAGAAGTCAAATCAGGTCAGAATTCAAACAACACACTAGCTCTAGCAGAAACTATCACCAGCATAAGTAATAAACAGGAAGGATTTTTTATTTATAGAGGAACCAACAGGAAGAGCCCAGCTCAATTAGCTGCACTAGAGCAGCGGGCTCTGATAAGCAAGATTAGCTATCCAGCTAAAGCTGCTTGACAACTGGCTAGACACAGGCAATACAAAGTGAAATGCATGGTGCCCACCACTGATCTTAAAAATAAATTAAAGTAGAAATAAACTTAAAAGAAACCCAGACTGGTGAAGCAAAAGAGGAAGTCAAAGTTGGTATCACCTGAGCTTCGCTTCTTTGCAAAATTCCATTTGTACCACAATTTAGTTCATCTGAAGCTGCAGGCCTTCTGATGTCTCTTAAAGCCGAAAGTACTACATTGTATAATGTAATGTGAATTATTATTCACATTACATTATACATTATTAATTATTATTATTATTATTATTATTATTCAAATGTGAATTATTTCCAGAGAAAGCAGCACTGTTCTGACATTCAAATAATAACTAAATAGTACAGTTTACCCTGCACTTCAACAAAAAATATTTTATTTTGGATTAAATTCTTGCTACAGCTTATCACTGTACTGTAAGGATTTTCTGTCCAACTGTCTTCAGAAAGGATCATGTCTCTGCACTGTGTCAGTCTTTGAACACCCAGTACCTCATTTAGAGTTAGTTGTAAATCCATGTGGAAGCTTTTATTTTGCATTTTAGCAAAACTGGTGGGAACAAATTTAAAATATGCAGACAGATTTGGAGCTGGGATGTGTGTGCACATTACCTCAACTATACATGTTTGAAAATAAAGCTGCCCAGTAAGTATTTGCATGCTACATGAAAAATCAGACAGTATGTTCCCTGCATGCATAAAAAACTGCATTTGCACCCTTGCTTCACAACTTTTTTTATTTAGGTGCAAATTTGCACACATTATCTGGGTGCTCCTAACTCTAACCCTAATAAGGGGCCTATTTATGACCCACCGCAAAATGTCCCCAGAAATTGTCATCTCTTATCGACATTTTTGGCAGCAATAAAGGGTTAATTTTCATGACTATTTATTAAAAAGTCATACCGGAACAGCGCATTTGATAAGAGGCTGTACTGGCGATGATTGTCTCGTAATGAAAAACTCCGGGGGGTAAATGTATTAATGGCCGGATTCTTCAACTTCCCTTTACAATGCAGCGCCGCTTTAAATTTAATCGCCGAAGACGCTGAACATGCCGGAGTTGAAGAATCCGGACATTAATACATTTACCCCCGGGTTCTCACCCGGGATCTTTATTGCACATGCGCAATTTTAGGTATCCTGTACCTTTACACACCTGGGAGTAAAGTGTTAACTGAAAAAACTGCCATATACAGTAGAGGACAGAGATAGAAGTCAATGCTCATGCATTTGTATTGTAGTTATTGAACTACCAGTTAATTAAATTTAACATTTTTGGATTGGTTGACTATTTCTGTTTTTGTAGTAAACAATATTTGAAATAAAGCAAAAAAGATAACTTACAGCACTGAAAGGATCACACAAACAGGAATGCCAGCGTCATATAGAAAGCTGTAACATAAAATATATACATAGAGTAGTAAAGTCACACCAAATGAATTTGGGTTCCAAAATCTCTCCCAGAAATCCCTCTTCCAAGTGTGTTCAAAGTTGCCAGATAATGGATAACCACGTGAGGGTGCCGCCCATAGGTGTAAGCTTACAAACTGGTTTCTTGAAACATAACACATCAATCAAATTCCTGCAAAATGGTGCAAAATGCATATAGAGATATATAAAATACAACGTACTAAAATGCAAATATAAAATCAGAAGAGAGGCATTGAGGATCCTTACAGATGTCTAGAAACTCATATGAACCACTTAAGTTCGAAATCTGCATTTAATCCCCTGGGTACCAGGGTTTTTAACTGAAAGATCCATCTCATCTCGGCCTTCGCCAATCTTTGGAGTGTATTCTTACATCTCCAATGTGGTATGATACATTCTAATCCCCAAAAACTGACAATATGCTTTGGATTACACTGATGTACTTTCTTATATGCAGATTTCGAACTTAAGTGGTTCATATGAGTTTCTAGACATCTGTAAGGATCCTCAATGCCTCTCTTCTGATTTTATATTTGCATTTTAGTACGTTGTATTTTATATATCTCTATATGCATTTTGCACCTGTATTTTATACTTACCTTATATATATTTATGGAATAGTGTATTAGTGGTTAGATATATTGTTTGTTGTAACATTGTTATGTCTAATATTGTACATGTCATTTCATTGCAAATGTGCATTTTTTTATATATAAAAGTATCTTGTTCTATATCTAACTTCCTTCTTTATGAATTCTTTTACTATGTCCGTGGGAATTCATATGAACTAACCAATGCCTCAAATTTCGATCGAGATCTATTACATATTCACGATCGTCAAGAGGAAGAATCCATTTGCGCATGTGTAAACAGTGTATCATTCAAGCCTCGTTTTGACAGAACATCTATGCGATCATGTGATCGCTACAGACTGGGCATGATTGGTTAGCGTGGACCACGTGACCGGACTCAATCACTTTAAAAGGACTCTCTGTCAACTTACCTGTTACCTTGATAAAGAATCTGCACGATTCGAAACGCGTTGGATGGACTAACAGGGAGATGACTGCTGGAACTACCTGAGGATTTGAGGATAAAAGCAGCTGTTAGGAATCCATTGGACTTGGGGAATTCACCCCGGTAAAATTTACATGCTGTATTCTTTTAACCTTGAGGTACGCTCCTAGAAGCAGACCTATTCTGTGGATTTTATAATGATTTTATGTGATTATATGTGACCCAATAAATGGTATTATGCTATGATCCCATTTTATCTTCATGCATATATGACTGTTGGAGTTTGCAGTGAAAACAGACGTTGAGATTTCCATCAGGAATTTGATTGATGTGTTATGTTTCAAGAAACCAGTTTGTAAGCTTACACCTATGGGGGGCCCCCTCACGTGGTTATCCATTATCTGGCAACTTTGAACACACTTGGAAGAGGGATTTCTGGGAGAGATTTTGGAACCCAAATTCATTTGGTGTGACTTTACTACTCTATGTATATATTTTATGTTACAGCTTTCTATATGACGCTGGCATTCCTGTTTGTGTGATCCTTTCAGCGCTGTAAGTTATCTTTTTTGCTTTATATATCTGTTTGGGGAGCAGGTGGCTCCTTCATGATGATTTAGGCGGCTTTTTGGCAAACATTAGCGCTCATTCTTGGTATATTGCTTTATATAAATATTTGGAATAAATAGAAATTTGTTCAAGAGAAATCAAGATGAATTAGTTCAGAATATGCATAATACATAAACCGCCTAGCGGTTGATATAATTTTACTTTTAAGTTATTGCACTTACCAAGAATGATCTTACCGAAATGAATAATTACATAAGACACTTGTTTAGCGAATGAAAGGTTACAATTGTTTTTCAAAATTAAATAAAAAAAATGGTGACAAATAATAGAAAGACTAATCAGCTATGAGTCATTCCCAAAACCCAGAATTTAATTGAACTGAAATATTTGGAAACAAATCTAGGTGTTGGATTCCGACTTCACCCCATTTTGGCTCGCTTGCTGGGGCCTACCTGACCAGGTGGTCCACATAACTCCCTGAGGTGTACTATTACTAATTGAACCTCCATGTTATGGGAAAGTGCCCAACTGCCACCTGAATGTGTAATTATGGCTGCTGATTGACATGCTTTTCAGCCACAGCTATTTTCCTCCCCAATGGAACCTAAGCCCACGACCATCATGACCCCTCAAAGCCCAACAAGAACCCTAAAAATTTGCTTAAAAAAATAGACCAAACCCTTCTCAGACAGATTCACCCCCTCCTCACTGTACAAATGAGGAAATATAATTCCAATGGCCGGATAACTAGCCACCAAAACCCTGAAACCCTTAAAAACTTCCCCATGGCTCTATTAAACTTAGAACGAGCCTTGTTGAGGTTATCAATGCCTCTCCACCTAAATCTAGGGACAATATCAGACTACGCTAAACGTACTGTAGGCCAGCGGGATGATATCACTGTAACATCAGATATAATGTGCTCGATGAGGTTGAAACACTTTAATTATCCCAAATCATTACCCCCCAAATGAATCACTAATCCACCAGGGCGCACAAGCTTAGCCTCAGTAGCAACAAGGATACTCAAAAGGGAAGCCCAACAGAGCCATTTAAATCCCAACCAATGGACGAAGATAGCCCCAGGGAACATGTTCATGCTGCGAGCCTGGCCACTCTTACAGGCTCAAAATACAAAGGTATGGCCCAGCAGTCACACCGTTCTGAAGTCCTGCCGTTAACCCAAACCATGGAGGTAAATGAAACATGAGCTAAAAAAAAAAGCAATACAGGAACATATAAAAACACAGCAGGCCTTGCCAGGGAAAGGATGAACAGGACCCATATGGAGGCAAAACCATAAAACCTTAGAGTGTCACAAGCCAATCAGGCCCCCTTTCTGAGGAAAAATTGGGCAAATCCCTCCATGGCTCCTCTAAACAAGGCAAGCAATTCATGTCATGGGTCAGCCTCGCTGGTAGCTAGAACTATGTTGCGGTGTTCGGGCTGATAAACTTTGTAAAGCACCCTGATTTCCATCTATCCAAAGCCATAATAGTCTGAACCAAACAACCCTCTCTGGCCGCTACTGTAATGGTACCAATCCTGAAAGTATGAGTGCCATAGTCGGCAGTATTCAAATTTCACACACTGAAAAACAGCCTTAAAATGGAACTTAGTTAACTATAACCTGTCACAATGCCTCAACCAATTACCACCTGGAGCAGGATCCTTACCCAAATTGACGGTGTCTAACTGAACTGGAGAAACTGTGGAATCTTCCCTCTGCTGCAGTGTGATCCAATGCCCTTTACAGAGTGGGTTCATTTTAGATCTTTAGATCTTACAAACGATCAGTCACTCTGGGCAACAACATTCTTGAAAAGAATCAAACCTCAGAAGCAAACCTCGAGGAAGCAACCAGTTCCCAGACTCTATAAGTTTCAAAAAATGCCATGGCAAAAGCCAAATGAAACAAACAAGCCTCAAACAGAGCAATCGCAATATTTGAAACTACCCCAACAAACAACAAGAAGCTCCCCATCAATAAGCCGCCTTTTATCCTCCACCACCTGGGTGAACCTGGCACAACCTTTTAAAGCTTTGCTGTCCAGAAAAGAGTTAGTGATATCGTGCGAACCCTGCAACTGCAGAGAGAAAGAGGTGCCCACCAGGGGCGACACCATTGAGCCCTTAGACTTGCCTGAAGTAAAGCCCTCCCAAGCAAAGCCGACAAATGCTGCTCCCTTGTCTTACCTCGAAAAGCATCCCTAAGTACAGAGCGATTCCAAGATGACCAAACTTCCCTATACCTCTTCAAAGTAGAAGGGGTTACCGCATGATCAACCAGATCAACCAGATCTTCTATGCCAGCCTGCCAAAAAGAATCAGGGCAGGAAATCCCCAAAATATTAGCCACCGGCGCAACTGAGTGGAACTTAAAACAATCAAAACCAATCAATACATGACAAAGCATCAGGAATCACATTAGCAAACCCAGGAATATGTCTTGCTTTAAAGACAATATTGAGGCACAAACATTTATAGACAAGATGCCTCAATAACCTAAGCGTTGGAGGAGAAGTGGCCCTCTGATTATTAATAGCTTGGACCACCCCCTAAATAGTCTTGCCCCGTGTAACTGTTACTCTTAGAACTGTGATGATAATCTGACCTGAAAACAAGATTTCCCGACAAACATTAGACCCACTTGGAACTACAAACAGAAAATTGTCTAAATAATGAGCCACCCACCCCCTAAAGTACTCAAAAAATGCGCATGACACTGCGCACCCCATGGGCAAGCAGTTTTCTACATAGTACCCATTCTGCAACTTGAAACCCATGTATTTAAATGAAGAAATGCAAGGGAAGGAGCCTAAAAGCAGATATAATATCAAGCTTCGCCAGCAACGTGCATGACCCACAATCCTGAACAGGCGTCAAAGCCTCTTTAATGACTGATACACAACTCTGCACACATCTTCTTCAGTTGCATTATTCACAGAAAAAACTGGGGGATGGGATAGGTGTTGAATTAGTCAGAACTTACGTGGTTCTTTCTTGGGACTCCCATTGCCTGGAAAACCAATCCAGGCAATGGGAGGAAGATAAAGAGCCACACATTCTCCTCATAGTAACAAAGTAACATAGTAACATAGTTGATGAGGTTGAAAAAAGACACCAGTCCATCAAGTTCAACCTATTTTGGATCTCCTGCGATCCTGCACTTATATTTGAAATTAATCCAGAGTAAGCAACCGCCAATCTGTTTCAATTGTGAAAAATCCCCACAGACTCAATATTGCAGTCCTATTTTTACCCTATATCCACTACTATCCTTCATTTTAATTAACGGTCGTATCCCTGGATACACCTTTCCGCTAAAAATTTGTCTAACCCTTTCTTAAACATATCTATTGAATCTGCCATCACAACCTTCCCTGGCAATTAATTCCATATCTTGACTGCCCTTACTGTAAAGAACCCCTTTCTTTGCTGGTTGTGAAATTTCCTCTCCTCTAACTTTAGGGATGACCACGTGTCCTGTGTATGGTCCTTGGGGTAAAAAGTTCCCATGAAAGCTCTCTGTATTGACCCCTACTGTATTTGTACATAGTAATCATATCTCCCCTTAGACATCTCTTTTCTAAAGTAAACATGCCTAAACTAGGTAACCTTTCCTCATAACTTAATGACTCCATACCCTTTATCAATTTTGTCACCCTTCTCTGAACCCTTTCTAGTTCCAAATTATCTTTTTTATAGAGTGGTGCCCAGAACTGTACTGCATATTCAAGATGAGGTCTTACCAATGATTTATACAGTGGCAAAATGACACTGTCTTCCCTTGCATCTATGCCCCTTTTTATGCATGCCAATACTTTGTTTGCCTAGCTGTACCTCAGGTCTCAGTACTCCAATCAATGTCCAGATAATTAAAATCTCCCATAATTAAAATTTGACCTAGTTGTATAGCCTTTTCAATTTGCTGTAGAAGTTGGGCTTCCTCAATCGTACTAATATCTGGCGGTTTATAGCATATCCCTATCAGCAACTTCTCTGAACTTTTTCCTCCGCTGGATATTTCCACCCACAATGACTTTATATTATCACCAATATTCTCGTATATAACTTCCTGAATACTTGGTTTTAATTCTGGCTTAATATAAAGACATACTCCTCCTCCTCCTCCTCAAACTCACTTCCTTGTAAAAAAAAAAATGTATGTTCCACCATTGGTTTCTCCCGGGTCGACTTTAAATTCCAATGAGAACCAACCCACACATTCCCCTTAATAGGCAGCCTAAAAAATATTCCCATAAATATTGTCCATCCCGACCACTGGGGTACCACCCTAACCATTTGTGCAGCTCTGACTTCACCACTGAGTAAAAGGCTCTAATATTCGGGAGCCCCTGTACCGGGACGCTGGCAGGACATAGGACCTAGACGCTAGATCAGTTTCTCCAGACGTGTCCCCCTCCACATGTGGAACAAGCATGCCTAAACCGACAGGAAGAACCCATATTGCAATCCATTAATGGCAAAACACTTTCCTTTGAAATGTAAGGATGAACCAGGCATCCTCAAACCCTGTATCTGCCTGGCTGCTCCTCCATCTGGCAAACCAGCCTGAGGCTGCATAACATCCAACCACAATTCCACATCCTTGCACCCAAAAGCCATCATGCGCAAACAGTCTTGCCTTTTGCAAAAGGCAGCAATGTAACATATACACAGCATGCACTTAGAGTGCATGTACATCCCCTGAACCAAATAGATATACTTCAGGACATTCATATGCTCTTCAGGCCTTATCTCCAAGGCAACGGTGAGGATGACACTAGAGGATGGTAGGCGTTGCTAATTAACAAAGGTTGAGGGGGGAGACAGGGGGTTTAGGAACCTCTGCGCTGCACAAATGCACACTACCGCTCACCGGGACTGGTGTCAGGAGCGCAGCAAGTGAAGGGGAGGGAATGACAAACTGCTACCTTGGATTCATCTATTATCTCTAGCAATTCTGTGTGAAATAAAAATTCAGTTACTGCACCAGCTAGTCCTGTGTCAGTATAGCATGCACACCCATTTGCCTCCTCATTACAATTGTGATATTCAAGACTTTAGGGGTTTTCTAAACCTATGTTTGATTCCATTTGAGCTGCAGCCTGGGAATTTCACCTTTGAACAAGTCGCAGTGCCCTATGTAATGTCTCTATTTCAGGAGTAGCTCTAGCTTGGTCTTCACCTTTATGAGAAAAATGATCCAATTCTATACCATACTACATTTGCGTTCATTGCTTTTCAGAAGGTATTTGATGAGCTTTGCAGGGTTTCTTCTGCTTCAGCAAGTTTTCTATATCTTTCTCACATCATTATATATCTATATCTATATCTATATCTGTATCTGTATACATCTATATATCTATATCTAGGGGCCCCGGTGCACTGCTTTGCCCGGGGGCCCATAATGTTGTTAAGATGGCCCTGAGTACCATGGCCACAAAGCTCAGTTGGAACACCAAAGCCTTGGTGGCCCCCTTCTGGCAGGTAAGCGACAAATCAATAATTAATTAGCAGCTTGTGGCCTTTCCTTTACCCTTGATGTGCTGAGCCGGTACAACCAGTAGGCAATCCTAGGCCTAGGGTAGCAGTGGTTATTGGGAAACTAAGAAACTGAATGAGCACACTCTTCCAGTGTTTTTCATGTCACTGCGGCATTCCCACACAAGCACCAACTGCTGATATGAAGACTAAACAGCTGGCAGTTCTTACCTGTCAATGATACTCTGGGAGTGTAGCGCAGGGATATGATGTCACTTGCCAGCACCACACTCCCAGTCTGAGGAATAAAATATGCTACTCTCACCTCCCACCTACTAAGCTAAAATGCAGCAGTGATGGTGGAACAGAAGCAGTGTCAATGAGGGAATACATTTCAGGGAAGGTAGAATACTCTAGATCAGGCTTGGCTAACCTGTGGCACTCCATGTGTTGTGAAACTACAAGCCCCAGCATGCTTTGCTAATATATAGCAGCTTATTGCTGAAAGGATATGCTGGGACTTGTAGTTTCATAACACATGGAGTGCCACAGGTTAGCCAAGGTTGCTCTAGATTAACCCTTTCAGTCAGGGGGATAATATTATTTAGTGTATAATCTGCCTGATTTTCTGGACACGAGAACTGCCTGAATCGCTCAACCACTTGGATTAATAATGAAACTTATGGTAAAATTTCACTTCATATTTGAAATAATTTAATTTATTGTTTTTCCATAATAAAAATATTCATTAGGTGAAGCATTGTTTTTACTTTTGTATTTATGAGAACAGAATGTGTCAGTCTCACTTCTCTGTTGCACCCATCTGCTCTGTCCTTTTCATGGAGGGTATAAATATTTACCTATAAGCATAATCATTATTTACAAAGTTGCAAACTACCTCACTTAAGGTGTTGGCGATTAGGCCGAATGACATGCTAACCTCTCTAATCTATTCAGATGAGATGGGATTTATAAATAAATGATGATGATGATGATGATCCCTGGCCATCAGAATAACAATCCTTAGATAATGTAGGGAGGACAATTCACTTAATTCACATTGCAAACAACAAGTAAAAACCTTTGATTTTATCATGGTGGGAAAGCCAAGAGAACCATTGACAGAATGGTTTGGAATTTTAAGCAGCAGACACTGGCCTGTATGGGTTTGGAGGGATAAATTATTAATTTAGCCTATATATTGATGAGTGCTTTAATGAATTTGCCTACAAACTGTACTATAGGTGTTACCTGGTCCCCTCTAAGATTCGTTCTGTTTCTCTATTAACATCTAATCAATGTTGGAAACAATGCACTCTGTTAGCTTTATTTGCATCATATACTACTCAAGTCTATTGCTATTCTGGTCAGATTTCAGAATCTGACACAGACTATCACAGGTGTGTTGGTCCCCAATTCCCCATAATTCTTTTTATCTCCCTCTGCCGATACCTGGAATCCCAAAACACATGAACAGACTAATCAGACATATTTGTATTCAAATTGTCAAATAGCTGGCTGTGGAAGAGAGCAAAAACACAATATGCTTGCTTCAGGCTACTCCACGTTGTCTTTTTTGAAAACGTAGTTTCTGTGGAAAAACCCCATTAAATTGACATTCCTTTTTTAATTAACTCAATGTTCAACATTACTGCAGACACACTTATCCCTGTCTGACTCACCCGGTGCTACTTACATTTACACCTTAGTACCCAATGCTGATCTCAGCCCACTATGTTTCTTGCTTTTGAGCAGCAATTGCCTCCCAGTTCCCACTGCTACCAAGCCTTCTCTCCTCCTCTTATTTTCCCCCAACCATGTCTTTATTAATATCATCTCCAAGTACTTAATCTGTTAATTACCTGTAATGTAATGCAACATATTGCTAACGTAATTAATACTGATGTTGATGTAATATTATCATATTATGTTATTTACTAGTTTGAGAGAAAGATCTGAAGAAAAAACAGTTATTCTAGTTGGTTGAGTCCTGGATTTTTCACATGACACTCACAACATCTGTAGATAGCTACATGCTCATTCCCACATGATAAAAATATCATTCACATGCCTAAAACTAGAGTAGGTGTTCAAGCAAGTCTGGGAATACAGCCAACTCTCATTAGTATTTTTCCTAAGAAAAGCAAAAAATCAGTAAACAAGTCTGATATTTTAAAGAAATTTATATCTTGGTTAAACATGGATGAACAGTGGCTAAATGGATGCTAATTAAATTATTGATTTTCCACAACCATCCCCTGTGAGTGTCTTATAAAAGTATTTATAGTATTACCTGTTCAAAGATATAATTCTGTAATAGACTGATGTGAATATTATATTCTTCATTCTGTTGTTGCAATACATGACATCCACACATTTGATGGTGGGGTCTATAAATTTAACAAGTCTCTTGACCAGTTGGGTGTAGTACCTGCATTGATTATCTTGTAACACCCCTGACAGTTGTGTTATTGCCAATTTTTATTTAGTTATTCCTATTGCAAGACATAGTCAAATTTCTAGGTGCACTACTGCTGAATATATTAATAATTATGCACATATTACTACTGGACAAATTATTGCTGCTTTGTATGTGCTATGTATAGAGCTATAGTTTTACATACCTCTACGGTTAATTGTGCTACTGCCACGGATTGTGACCACGGAGCTCTGCGCCTGTGTAACGCCCCCTGCGGGGAAAGACAGGGACAGACGCAACACAAAAGAACTCACCTTGAAAACGATGGTCACCTCCAGTCCGCTTCCGATTTCCCAGCTGCGATCCAATCCCAGCAGATCCGCAGCCGCAGTCACCTCCAATCACGTCCCTCTAAGATAGAGACAGAGATTACGGCCGTGCCTACCAGGTAAGGGCTGTCCGAGACTACGGCAAAGAACGAGGACACGGTCAGTCCAAGCTCACTTGCCGCCTCCTCACTTTGTTCTTGCCAAGACGCGGGGGACTACAGGCACTGAAGGCCAAGACTAGTCCGAGGACTAATCCCGCCTCAAGTACCTCACACACCTGCCGGTGAGGGCCTAACCGAAAGGGGGAATCGAGCGTGATACTCACCGGGACACTCCCACTTCCGATCCGGTTCTCCTGCACCTTCCCGACTCCTGCGGATGACAAGAACACACAGCCTCCCTCCACGCTCTCCGTGAGACTAAGATGGCACCCACAAAACTGGACTGACTACAACAGCGACCCGACCCTAACAACAATCTAATGGTCGGCAACGCAACTAAGTCAAACCACTATGACTAACTAGGTGTGGTGCACTAACGGAACTGCTCACTTACACGCTACGGGGAACACCAGCCGGTGTTCACAGCCTAAACCGGAGGGCGGTTCCTAACCCCCTCACCCAGGTCGTACCAAGAAGCTGCCTTCTTGCTATGGGGTCATCTACGGACCCTAAGGACCGGTTCTTTAAGCCCGGCTGAGGCTCAGTAGAACAGCACACTAACCCGCGGGCCGACTGCTGCACGGAACAGCCGATCGAACTGAACCGCCCGACTGCCTGTACTCGGGTATCTCACACGTGTCCCTACGTCCGGAACCACAGGTCCACCTGCACGGAACCGGCCTTGAGGACCCTTGATCAGAACCACGGCCGCCCCTGGAACTGCCTCAAGGTGTGCTGCACTGCCACCGACTCACTCAGCCACCCCCTCTGGGTACCAGTGTGACCCCGGGGACCTAAGGGACAGGGAAACTACGTGTGTTCTCCCCTGACTATGTGTATGCTGGTAACTACACTTGTCCCCAAAACACGGGTTAGCACAGGAAACACAGGGAACAAGAGCCTACCTTTAATGGGGGCCTGACGTCTTGCCCCTGGACACAGTTATGTAGCACACCCCAAAATACCGTAATGTAAACTATACTCGCCGCACAGACAGAATAAATACAGTATACAGTACTTTGCACGCTACTTACCAGAGCACACCGCTGTTAGCCAACCAGCAGGTTGCTACAGCACCACAGGAGCCTCCGCTCTACTGTACCTCCTAACCATGTGTGCTCACCTCACACAGGACCGCGCCTACACTCACGAGGCTCCCACGCCTCTACCACACACCACCAGGGCCTTATGCCCTACACACCATGGGTCTCTGCCCAGCTACACACAGAGCCTTCTGCTCTGTTTCATGGGCCTCAGCCCCCTCTCTAACTCAGGGCTCTGAGCCCACTCACTAGGGCCTTATGCCCTACTACCTAGGGGCACTAACCCCTGCCTGAGGCCTGTGGCCTCCCTAACTGACTGAGGGCCTTGTGCCCTTAATAGCCTATGGGCTACCAGCCCCTAACCAGGCCCTCTGGCCTTTCTATGGCCTCTAGGCCCCTAACTACCTAAGGGCCTTGTGCCCTTGTAACTGGGGCTCCCACGCCCCCTGTCTAACTAATAGGGGCTTGTCCCCTTTATAATCAATTCTATGGCCTACTGGCCCACTAACTTTATCGGGGCCTAGTGCCCTAATTTACCGTGCCAACGGGCCTTGTGCCCGACTGTGCCCACGGGCCTAGTGCCCGAATTAACGCTGAGTATACTTACCTGCTCTGCGCAGGATACTCAACTTGCCACGCCGTCTTCTGCTTCTTTCTCCGGGTCTTAGAGACCCTCCAGCCGGCAGCGCCTCTTCTCCTCTTCGGCGCTGGATCTCCTGTTGCTGCTGGGGCGGGGGCGCTCTCAGCCCTGACAAGGGCTCCCCGCCGGCGATCACTACTTGCTTGTAGTCTTCGGGCGGCAGGGTAGCTCACGGCCCTTACAAGGGCCCCCTGCCGCCGCTGCCACTGGTCCTGTTGCTGGACGTCTTGAAGAGACGTCCTTCCTCTTCTCCGCCGACGGACTTCTGGCAAAATGGCGCCACCCGGCGACTTATATAGTCGCCGGCGTGACGTCATCAGCCGGCGCGAGCGCTGATTGGCTCGCGTCGGCGCCAATCTTTTGAATGGCCAGGCGCGAGCCGCGATTGGCTCGCGCATCCGGCCGCTGATTGGCCAGCGGGGAAAGATGAGCCCTGATTGGCTCATCCTTCCCCCGCGCACAAGACCTGCAGGAAAGAAGCCACGATACTCACCGCTGGATCGCTGGACGGGTGAGTACTTCTCTTCTTTCTCCCTGCTGGGCGCCATCGGGGACCTCTTCAGCCCCTCCAGGGGCACAGCGCTGGCGGACATCTTCGCCCTCTTCACGGGCACCGGCTCCAGCATCTTCCGTCCCTCCAGGGACACAGCGCTGGCGGGGGTCTTCACCGGAGACACCCCCACACCTGCACAAGCCATACTGTAGTACAAGATAAAGTACATTTCCTGAGAGTCTTTGAAATTGTAAAAAAAATCAGCCCAAGCTCGGCCGCGTGTGGAGGGAATCCACGAAAAGAAGCAGTTTGACAGTCGGGCCGAGGCAAGACATACATGAGGAAGGCAAGGAGTACAGGAGAGAAACAAGTGTGGTTGGTGAGAGGTAATTGCTAGGGAGAGATGAGGGCAAAAAGCTGCTGTGCACAGAGAGATAGGTATGGGAAAGAAGGCAAAAAAAAAATGACCTGAAGGAGAAGTTAAAAGTGATATGGTGATGCAGAGAGCAGTGAGCAGGACAGGAGAGGAGGTCTGGGGCTAAGATGAAAACTGAGTTGGCAGGGGTGAGACACAAGGAGAGCCAAGTAATGTGAGAAGAGGGGCCTGATTCATTAAGGAACACAAAGTGAATGTAAATTGCAGATTCTTTTTTTAAACAGTTGGAAAAGCAGGTACACTTGTATTGAATGGGCAGGATATATAATTCTGATTGAGATAATGAGTGCAAAGATATTGTGTTGTCTGGGCCAATTCTACCCACTTCAAGCTGGCTGTCTATTGCGGGGTGCCTTCCTATGCCAAGAAAGCCTTCCAAGTACCTTCTAAGGTTCTCATTAGTCACTAAGGCAAATGCAGTTAGAAAAGTACATCAGTACATTTATTGTAATTAAAACAACACTAGAATATTATATACACACCGTGAATAAATGCCTGGCAGGTTTACCACATAATTTGTCCCTTACCCCTCCAGCTTAAGGGGTTACAGTCACCTGGTTGTCCTGATTTGCAGACCCATGAATCTCTCTCAGCTGCATATGTAGTCTCTGGTAGAGAAAGACAACTAAACACCAGCACCTTCCAGGATCAAATCCACAGAACAAACAACATCTCTACCCCTGGAGTGGCTCCTTATATCTATGGTCAAATTTCCACAGTGTGTCCCTGCCCCTGGGAAAACCCTTGGCTCTCCCCCTCTTTAAACATTGGTGGGTGCTGGATTAGGGGTTTGGAGGGGGAGTGGAGATGAGCTGCTATTCCACAGAAGCTCCCCTGCGGTTTTGCAGACAGAATGGCCCTGAGTCATTAAGGCAAAAAAGGAGTAAATGTTCTCTGGGACAAACCATCTTACAATTTAAGGGGTGCAAAATAGTTTATTATTTGCACATACGTTAAATACTGACTGTTTTTTCATCTAGCACACAAATACTTGCTAGCTTTATTATTACACTGAAATTTAAAGTTGATCGAGGACATGTCCTACTCCAAGTATAAATCTGTCCCAACATTTTAAATTTACCTCCCCCTCCAATGCTACATGGTTTTGCCTAAGTGCAAATGTTACTCCTTTTTTATGCTTTGCTCTCCTTAATGACTCAGGCCCAATGTCTCAAGAAGTTCTGGGGAGGACAATGGGTATTAATTGGCATTCCCCACCTCCAAATATCAGATAACAGTTAAGCCCTCCTGAAATAAACACCTTACATTACTTTGTGCTGTCACAGGTTCCCCAGCTGTTCCATGCTTCCTGTAGATAAAGGTGGAGAATGAATGTAGCTACATCGCCCTCACCTGTATCCTAGAACCTCATCCTTACCTATAACTCACCTGGCTTCACTTTAAGACAAATAATTACAGCTTCACTGCAATATCAACAATATAAAATAAACAATGCACATATTTACAATGAGCTACAAAGTCTCCTTGTCCACCTGTAATTAGACACTGCAGTTGTACTTTCTTGAGCTGGGGAACAAAAGCAAGGACTGTAAAAAGTAGATGCTATAATCCACATTTTGTGAGAAACGAGGGACAGGCTGGTTAAGGTGTTATCAAACGCGTTTTGTCACAGCCAGCACTTGCCGACAATATATATGTATATGTATATAAGAAGTCCCATCAGAACACACAGAAAAAAGAAAGATGAAATTATTAAATACAATAACATAACCAACCATCCCAATTTAGGCAGGGCAGTTGTGATTTGAGGGCTCTGTTCTGCCATCCTGATTGGGACAAAGATTTATGCAGTGGTGATCGGGTGCAGCACTCACTGGTGTGCATGTAAATGACTGGTGCTTGGAGGAGAGGAGAATATGGGCAGGCACGTCCCCAGTATGTGGTCATGTCCCCATTGTTATGTGACCTCAGTCCCATTATGTGGCAACACCCCCTGTCCTCATGCCAGATTCCTAAATGTTGGGAGGTATTGGCAAAGCACTGTCCTATAAAACTACATGATTGAATAATTGGCAATAGAAAAGAGCACAGTAAGCATTATTTTAAAATCCATAACACCAAATGATAGATATGCCCCATAATATGACAGAGAAGTTCTTGCTGTCAGCTATGACTGTGCCCCATACATAAAGTATGTTCTAGTAACAGACTAACAGACTGCCAGTTGGAAATATAATTGTTAAATTGATACATTATATTTTGAGATCTACTTTATTTTACATTGTGAACTTTATCTGCAGCTCCAGATTTTTTTATTTTGAGTGATAAGTGCACAACAGGTGAGCATTCCATATGGCAAATAACCACTTAGCAGAAGTTCTGGGTGACAAAGAGCACACATCAAGATACTGCTGTATTATTTGCTAGAAAAGGTGAAGATTAAGCAAAGGTGGGAGCAAGCTAGAATGAAATAGGGACCTTAATTAGGTGAACTATCACAAGCAGCTAGCAGCAACTTAAAGAGAGTGATAGGCAGTGGAAGTGGAATATAAAAGAACTTTGTATTTGATGATAGAGCTGGGAAAGTGAAAAAGATTGTTCATAAGTTAAGAGGTGAAAAGAAAACTGGCAGGTGATTTCAAGTATGTGGGAAAATATAGAACCATTTAATAAGATGGGAAGAGGCAGAGAGAGTGAATTACTTAACTGTGACCTTGTACTTAAGAGGAGAATGAGAATGAAGACGATAGATAGATAGATAGATAGATAGATAGATAGATAGATAGATAGATAGATAGATAGATAGATAGATAGATAGATAGATAGACATAACACAAATAAGCCAGATCAAGAACAAGCCAGTTTAGTAACAGTAGGACAGACAGAATAAATCATAAAGAAATGCCAAAAGAATTTATTGCCCAACCACCAGACAATTGATTGATCAAGTTTTGAATAGAGGAGCAACTTATAGTACAAGCATGTACTCCTCAATACAATTCTCTATCTTTTTGCAGTCTACAAGGTGGCAGCAGGAATGAAGAGGGAAGACTGCACCCACACTAGGGACATAGGATGCTGCTCCTGGCATTATTATCTTCCTTTTCCAATATCTCTTACACAATGATGTCACCAATGCGATAGTAAGATGGTAATAAGGTTCTATACCAGCCAATAATCCTGCTTTTTCTCCTAACAGTGTATGGGGAGCACACTAATGAGTGGATGTCATGTGTCATGAACAGGAAGTGCAAGTGCATCATAGAGTGGATAAGTAACATTTGGACCAGTCAGTGAACAGCTCTGTCTCACACAAATCGATCATCCATGTATCACACAAGTTAGTGGTGTAGGACTAGTAACGCTTAAAGCCAAATTCCACCAGCGAAAGGTGTGAAATTTCAATGCCAAATGCAGAACAACCCAAATATTTCTCTCATCTTTACTTATAAACTCATGTTTGTATCTTAGGTGTAGCAGAAAGTCCTTTAACAACTGTAATTAATTAATTAATTGTTTTTTCTTTCTTGAACCCAAGATAGATCAATTACAGCTGAAACAAATTAACCTACCTTCCTTCCAAATTTTCTTTTAAAGTAGTTTTGATTGAATTAATAAAAAATTCTTAATTGATATCATTTAACGCTAGATGTTTATAAATGTTTTGCGTAAGAGACACATTTCCGTACTGTGCATGTACACCAAAGATACACCCTTATGTTTATTTTTGTGTATTATTCATTTGCATCTCCTTATGGTGGAACAGGGGTAGGCAGAGGAGGACACAAACAGGCTAAGTTTATTAATAGCAAGTGTTGGTAAGTGTAAAATAACTAGACATTGATGCACCCCCAGGTACACCTTTTAGGAGGCATATCTCTTGCCTGTAATGGAGAGCTAGTGCAATGATACATAATCATCATCATCATCATATATTTATATAGCGCCACTAATTCTGCAGCGCTGTACAGAGAACTCACTCACATCAGATGATGAGTATCAGCATCACAATTTAGCCACTTCTGATTGGCTGATTGCGTCTTGATCCCTCCAGCTGATAGCACCTAAATCATTAACTATATTATATCATGATGCTGCCATATATCTGCATTACTAACTTAACATTTACATTTGTACTACTGAAGGAAAGAAGAATCCTATTTGATTTACAAAAAGGAATTTACAGATGTGGAGTTGTTTGTGTTTAATTACATTTTAATTATATTTTATATTCAAAATGCTACTTTCACATTTATTAATAACTGTCAAGACAATATTCTCTCTTGTGTATATGACACGTGTGTAAAAATAGGGCATTAAGATTTTAGCGTTAGCTGTTAACACAGTCAAGCCACATCTCTATGCTATCATATGCCTGACGCACACCTGGCGTAATACTACTGTTCTTGAGCTGGGGTCATCTTGAGATACATCATGTTCAACATGCTTACATAACTATACTTTTTTGCATAAATTTATCAAACTCTTAATGAGTTACATTGTCTTAAATTGGGGGGAAAAAATGAAAAATTGGGGTTAACAACTCAAAATTGACTAGTAACATGTGTGATAATTGCTTAGGTCTGACATTATGTAATACCATTATGCTATATAAATGAAAGTTATTCATTTCCTTAGTGTCATAAAAATAAATTCCAATGCATATTATGTAGAAGCAGTTCATGAATATGTATTAAAGAAAGACAGAAAATCTAATTTGTGAGTACTTGTAAAAAGATGCAGGTTTTTAAATTCAGGCGAGTTTTTATTGTGTCAGCTTTTAATTGCTTTCTAAAATATGTTTGAAGAAAAAAAAAAAACAGTTTTACAATAAAAGCCGTGTGCTATTGAAACGCTACCAAGCTAAATGAATCAGACATTTTTGTGTTGTAATCTGCCACTATAAACCCCTAAAATAATGTATTTCTATATTGATTTTGTGTAATTAAAACACTTTCAAGCATAAATTTAAACTGATGCCATCCTAGTAGGAGTGCATTAGCTGTGCAGTAATTTGGTGTCTCACAATTGTGTGCAACAGAGAGACAATGCAAATGTAATAGTTTAAAAAAAGAAGTAGACTCCCCGTAAAAAACTAAATTGGTTATAAAGTGTATTCTGGCTGAGCCATTTGTCGCTATTAATGGAAAACAGCATCAGGCCTAGTACTCAGTTGTAATGCTATTTATATTTTTCTATTTTCTTCTCATTTTACATTTCTATTGTATGCGTTTTATGTCTGGTGTGCCACAAGAGCAGATAACGCAAGCATTAGATGGGGCTGATGCCGTGTTGGATGGAATTACGGAATTAAAAACACAGTTGCAAATTGCATTCACATCTTAATGTTCATGCAAAATAGCATACACGCATAATAACATGGATTTTCATTAAGCATAGTGATACGTTATTAAGCGTATGATCATGTTGTTGATACGCCAGTCATCCTCCTCATCTGAAGAGGAAGACTGGTATTAAATGTATTTTAGTGGTCGAAGTGGGGGTGTATATGGTGGTATGCCATACCGACACTTCTCCTACTGTTTTGATTGTATATCTATTAAATTCCATTTGCTTACATTCTTATTACATTTTCCATGCAGCCGCATCGAAATTTCCATAACGCCACTTCTAAAATATCACTTCAACCACTAATATATAAAAACAATAGTTAAAAAAAGGCACTCTCCCCTTAAAGTGTTCCCAGCACTCAAATACACTCACCTCCCAGGTATAGAGGCTTACATCTAACAAGGACTGTCTTGTAAATCACACCCAAAAAGAATGGGCCTGATGGACATCAGCTAATACTACATTAGACAGTTGTTGTCAGTGCTTGTCCTCACCACTGCAAAACTAGTACAATCTGATCACATACCTAGCGAGCTTATTGGAGAACCTATGAATAATAGCACCGCAGCCTGGCCTCTTATTCTGCTGTCCTTTCAATCTGTAGGCATACGTATAAAGCATTGGATGAGGGGGGCTTGTCTCTTTTAAGCTAGGGTCAACATTAGACACTTGGGGTTGGCTGGGAATGCTATGTAATGTCTGAGGAGAATAATGAGAAGTTAGGCACCTCTAACAGAGACAGGTCTACCTGGAAATTAGTTTGGGACATATGTATGCTCAATTAAATTGGTATAAAGTTACTATGCATTGGGGAATAGGGAGCATGCAACGCTTTAAATTGGACACACATTCAGCACTCGTGAGGGATTTGTGTGTGTGTATTCTAACCACCCTGATCAGATAGCTGTAAAATTTACATGGCAGTTGTGAATAAAAAGCATTTAATTTTATGGAAATCGCTTGCCATCCACATAGACATAATTTTTTTTACTAAAGCAATGGAAGACAATGTTCATTTCACTACATTTAATAATACAAATACGTTTTATTTATTTTTGTGTTACTACTGTAGATGAGTGAGATGAGTAGAAGAGTTAGCATTAACTTACATGGTTGTGGGGTTGGTGTTTGGGGTGGTTGGTTCGGCATGCTGATAACCTGAAAGACGCCGCTAGCTTTGACTTGCTTTCATCTTCGTTGACTGGGCCTTTTTAAATTTAAATTTTGCAGCTGTGAAAGTTTCCCTCTGATTTCAACCTGACCCACCAACTCATGTGATTTGGATGAATATTACAATGGTACTAGCTGTGTACCACTCTGATTTCCAAACTGCTTGAAGCTTGGACCTCATCTCCACTCCACATCTCCAGGCAAGAGACTACTTAGATTTTGTTCTCTGGGCTGGATTACTGGAATAAATACTGAGGGGGAGATTCAAGTAGCCGCAATGTTCATGAGAACATTGTGGCTTTGCATTTTTACCGGTAGTATGGTAAAAATATTCTCTCGTTATTGCTCGCACCTCTATGGAATGTGAGCAAAATTCAAAATATATTTCACTGAAAAAATACGCACAAAGGGCTAGATTTACTAAGCTGCGGGTTTGAAAAAGTGGGGATGTTGCCTATAGCAACCAATCAGATTCTAGCTATCATTTTGTAGAAGATACTAAATAAATGAAAGCTAGAATCTGTTTGGTTGCTATAGGCAACATCCCCACTTTTTCAAACCCGCAGCTTAGTAAATCTAGCCCAAAGTGTCTCCGCAGCTGTTCCGGAGACAGTTTGCATGTATTGTTTTGTAATCTCCCCCTGAGAGGTGATTAGCAAAGACATGAGCTAAGCAACAAAGTGTTCAATTCTTTCTTGCTGAAATCATTACATTACACACTTACTATTGCATTGCACACAGCTCTATGATTCGCTATAGAAAACTGGTACCATTGGTTGAAGAGCTTCTATAGGTCCCAGGTAAAACAAAAGAAATATCTGCACTTATTCTTAACCAGCATATGTAAGGTTATTGGGACCAATATTGCCAGTTATCAAGAATTTGATTCAGAGTGAGACATATGTCCATTTGAGTAGTGTACATACACAACTGTGGTTCTTCAGATCTGAGACTTTTTGGTACTTAAGACTCCTTGGGCTATATTTACTAAGCTGCGGGTTTGAAAAAGTGGGGATGTTGCCTATAGCAACCAATCAGATTCTAGCTATCATTTTGTAGACGGTACTAAATAAATGAAAGCTAGAATCTGATTGGTTGCTATAGGCAACATCCCCACTTTTTCAAACCCGCAGCTTAGTAAATCTAGCCCCTTGTGCCTTAAGATGCGTGATGGGTAGGGAAGGGGTGTTGTAACAAAGGCAATGTACAGTAAGAGCGTGTTCAAGCAATTACGTACCGGCTGAAAATGGTTTAATTTGCGGGTGGTCAGGGACAGGTTTAAGTAGCAAATGATTATAATGGCGAATACCTAAACTAGCAAACTGCTTGTAATTAGATAGTTGTTAAAGATTCACAGATGGTCATTGAGAGTTTAGTAGTTGCTCGGCCATAGATTAGGATATGTTGAGGGTGTTGGAGCAAAGATAAAAAAATGATTCTTTTGTACGCATGTCTGGATGCTGTTCCTTCTGTATTAGCTGGGTTATTCAAGCTGATGCTTCATAGCAATTGTGTTCATAACATATACAAAAAAAGGTTTTAGTGCTTGTTCGTAAGTTGGACGTAAGTATCTGTGTGTTGTATCTGTTGTCAAGTGGACACATCTGCTACTCATCCAGACCTGGGCACATCTCCACTTCTGAATATGGCGTACATACACATACACTTGCATGCAACTTTTTTAATGGAAAGTTACTTTTAAGTTTGCATTTCACTCTGAATCAGGCCCCAAATGTTAACTTAAGCTATAGCAGCCCAATTAAAGCAAAGAGGGCTAAGACTTTAAATTTTTAGAGAAATGTATTTGCCTCTAAAGAACTGGCTGCATATTGATTTATCAGACAGCTATTATATTTAACCGTTACTTAGGATAATGAAATAATTCAGAACTTGTGTCAGAAGAATGGTAATCTTATAGAAATAGCATTATTGGCTGGTGCTATAGATCAGAGTGTATGAGTGTGACTTAGCAATATAGCATGATGATAACATTCAAAATTCAACTAAGTGGCCCAGTAATTTATAGTTGCCTGCCAGATATGAATTCAATAATAGTATTTAACAAAACATCATTAACTCTTTTGATACTGCAGAAGCCTGGAAAATATACAATTAATGACATTTATGAGCTTTAACAAGGCCTCAAGAGAATAATAAAGCAGAGAAACAGCAACTTCAACTTTCAGATCTGCTTTCTCTGATGTAAAGCCAGTTTAAGCTTATAGGATTGTATTTAGGGAAGGACTTGTTAGAAATGTCAGACTTACGCCTCATTGACACAGTATTTGCATCTCGTTATTACCACTGTCTGATCAGAACAGACACAGCTGAGTAAAGCAATGTTACATTTATAAAAGGTCACATTGATTGGTAGGATTTTTGGTTGTTTTATGCCATCATGATGCTAGTAAATCTTCTCATTTACAATAAAGCAAGTTATTCTCTGCAAGATGGAGAGAATATACATGTCTCAGAATTGCATTATTTTTCATTACCATCAGCAATACCCTTTTTAGTTTACCAGTCTACAATCCTGTTATGTATCTTATCGTTCATATGTGAACATCCCCCTGTGTGTTATCATAGTTCAAGAGATTTTATATATAGACATGCTGTGGCCTGCATAACGTTTATAATTATGCACCCAGTGGGGCATTATCACATCCAATTAATATGTTTTGCTTGCTAATGAAGACTATACGTTTCTACATGCTGAATAAAACAGAATGTGATCTGTCTTACAGCTGTCAGGATGGAGAAATGTGATATTGATTGATATTGTATTGATGGCTAAGCCATTTTAAATTTAGTAATGCTGTAGAAGTATCAATATTAGTGTATTGTACTTTGTTGTCTTCATCATGTTGGGAGTCATTTTGTTTACATGACCAACACTGATCCAGCAGGGTCAACTTATAAGGTTAATCATGTGTCTTACAGAAGCAGCCAGGGCCTATAGTACGTTGGGTGGTCAAACTGTTTGTTTTTTTAATTACATGTACGATAAACAATGATAATAATAATAATAATAATAATAATAATAATACTACTACTACTACAGGATGAAAACCTACTCTTAACTGATTGTGATAATCTTGCCAAACTACTGACAAGGCTGAGAAGAATATGGTAAAGCATTACAAAAAAAACCCAAATATTTATTTATTTTTTAAATTAGTTTGAAGCATTAAAACTCATCAGCATGTAAACATCACATAAAAATAGCTCTGGCACTAGCCCTTGCTTACAGTTCAATTTAAAAGACCAGATTTGTTTAACTGTTAATGCAGGATTGTCCTACAGTTGGTGTAACACTGGTTGTACTATCAATCTCTTCAGTCAACTGAAAATCCCTGTGACCCAACTAAACCTTATATTTCATATTCCCTTTATCTCTTTGTTTTCATGAGCAGTACCTCTCCCCTATTCCATCAGTTTGTACTGGTATATAAATATTTTACTATGTCTATTCCCAACTGTACAGTGCTACCAAAATGTTGGAAGCGGTATCAATAAATGATAATAATGCATTGCTATAGTGATTGCAGGATTTATTTGATATTGCAGAAAGGTGAACTTCAGGTATACGGAAAGGACATTGACAGTAAAGGAAGCAAGTCATGTATGTGTGTCAAAGGCAAAAGTAAGGGTACTCTATAGTATGATATCACAACCAACAGACAGTATATTCTTGACATCAGGGCTATTCCTTTTCTGACAAATATATGCATCTAAAACAAACATAATTTTATTTGTATGATTATTTATTTCATATTTTTTTCCTTAGTTTAAGTTTTACTTAATGGCTTGATTTAGATTATCATCAATTATGCTTTGCTCCATAAACTAGCAGCTCTAAGAATTTCAATTCATTTTGCAAAATATACTGCTGTTATTACAGAGCACGATTTATTTTATCTAAATCCATGTTGACAATTAGCTGTGCATTTTATTTCTAAATTAAAGTTCTGCTATGCAGCAATGTGGCATGGTCCATTTCCAAATGACAACCAGTCCATTCATCATTTTGTGTTTGTAATAGTGTGCTTCAGATAAAAATACATTGATTTTTATTTTTTTGCTATTAGGCATCATATGGCCACTAGCACACCACCTGACATGTAATTTGCTCACTGCCAGCAAGCTGTAAGCAAAGAACTGCTTAACCAGTAAGATGTTTAATCAATCCAGAGATTTTTTTAAATAATCAAAATATTTTCAATTTTCAGACACATTAAGCTATATGTCAAAATTCCACATGGCAAGAATGTGACACTTAAAGAGAAAATATCTTTCAACATATGTATTAGTTATTCTGTCCAGAAAAACCCATCATGTTGTACAATTACATTATCAACATGAACGCTGTATTGCTTGCTCATCCGAGCAACACATGTTGAACAAAACATTTCTCAGATATAGTGCCTTTGGTTTATACAGAAAAGGAGATTTTGTGGATCCATTCTCTCTCCTTTGGTGTCAGCTAGAATTGTCAGTTAGGCAATTTTGACTGATGGTTTGGCTGACTCAAACTGAACTGACTCAGAATTGCTGGGGCTGGGGGCTGCAAAAATGACCATTTTTGATCACCTTCTTTCAGTTCCTCTTTTATTTCTCCAATTCCTTTCTCTGTGATTTCTTGTTTTATAGTCGCTACATCATCGTCCATTTGAACTTTTTGTAGAGGTACGCACCACACTTCATTGTGCATTCTTCTTTCTGTAAATAGATGTCAAACTTTTACTAATCATACTAATTGTTATTGGTACCATTAATTACTAACACTGTTAACTAACTAATTTTAAACATTGCTAATTACAACTTTTAAAACTCACTTTTTTAAATTTTCTTTCGGGTTCTCAGTAGCCTACTTTGCTCTTTTTTTTTTAAGTCAGACTTTCAATTTTGACCTTTTTTTTTTACAGAGTTTATCTCTAAGTAGATTTAAGAGTTTCAATATATTGACTTTCTTTCGGTCATTATCTTTTTGGTATTTTCATAGTCATGCTGTACCATCATCTCCATTTCTCTTGGGCTCTTTTAATGTCCTTCAATTGCATTTCTTCTTCTCCATTCCTCTATAGTCTCTATAACTTCTGTCATATTTCTTCTGCATCTGTTCCTCATCCACCATTTTCTCACATACCACTGGCAACAGACTGGCTCCTCTATAATTTTATAGACATAGACATGGGCGTTCACAGTTGGTATGGACCAATCATGGCAGCTATAGGTACAGAGTGGAGCATTGTGGGTAAGCATTCATTCTTGTATAATAACCTCGTGTTTGCAGCTGTGTCAGAATAATTTGCCCTAAACTTTCTGTAGCATACGTACAGATACCACCATTTTACCTGATTTCATCACTTTTATAGCAAGATACGCACTTTATAGCATGAGACTTTCTGTAGTTTTTTTTAGGGATGTGTATGTAAATATGACAATATATATTTGTTATTTCTTTTTATAGCACTAGATAGTCTGTTTGTTTTGATTTGAGGTGTGTATCTAAATATAACAATATATGTATGTTTTTTATTTATATCACTAGAATTTTTCTTTTTTCTTTCATTGGGGTGTGTATGAAAATATGACAAGAAATGTGTTTTATTTTTTTAGCAAATAATTTGCCATGGCATGACAGAAGTGTGGAGCTCATGAAGGGCTTTAATGAGGCCTACAGGTTTCATATCTGTTTGTGGAAAACAAAATCAAAACAGCACTCAAACAGGCAGAAGAGGAGTGCGGCTTTGGCAGATGTGGTGAAAGTGAGCCTTCCACATTAGCCCGCAGCAAATGTAAAGTGAGTAATGGGGAAGATACAGAAACTGAGGACTGTTTTTAAAAAAGAACTCAACCAGATTGAGGCCTCCCAAAAATCAGGGGTAGGGGCTGAGGATGTGTATGTGCCCAAGTTGTGGTACTGTGACCGCCTGCGCTTCACCCGTGATGAGGAAATAGCTAGACAGTCCACCTGTAACATAGAGATGGAGTGTAGCTCCTCATCTGAACTTCTACAAACAGCTGACTTACCGGCAAGTGGCACAGTAAGTGAAATATACAACATTGTAATTCCGTAAAATATTTATTTACTTACATGCACCTGACAATACAGTTTACAAGCATACAATGCTAATGTACATACATTCTAAAATGTCATTCTGCCAGGACACAGCACCCTCACCATTAAAATATTCTACATAGATCTCCCTGTTTAATTTTGCAATGTGACTGGCATTTCTCACCTTGGATGACTCCAGTGGTGTCAACCCCGCAACTTCTAAAGTGCACTCCATATTGTTAGGTGCATTGCACACACTGTGGCTTTTACACATAAGACAGTTGTGTAGGACAATACAAGCCATCACCACTTTGTCTAATTTGTCTAAGGGCAGTTTTTGTCAGGCTGCAGGCCTTCTGAGGAGTATACGGAACAGAACACTAACCGGTATTAACGCCACTGAACTAGCAGGTGTGGAGTCTAACGTACCCCTGGTGTTCGCCAGGGACACCCGCAAGGAGGTTTGGACTTCACTGCACAGGGTACGCAGGTTGCGGTCCTACTAGCCAGTTGCCGGTATAGTGTAGAAGGGTCAGAAGGTCCGGGTCAAAGCCAATCAGGAATGTACGGTACCAGGGAGAAAGCCAAAAGCAATTTTCACAACTCGCCTTGCTCTTGACAATCTTTAATTAGAGGTTTTAATACATTGGTGTGTAGCGCAAAAAACAAATTTAGTCCATATTTTGTTTCACTTCGTATTGCCAAATTAAGTTCATTATTTTTAAGTTAAGCATGGAAACGAGTCTGCTCCAATGCCCCGTCATCTGACACCTTCCCATTTTTTCTAATGTCTACAAATAGGAATTCATAGATGGCATCCACTATGGCCATCAGAATAATGCTGAAAAATCCTTTATAGTTGTAGTAATCGGATTCACTTTTTGAAGGTGGCATATTTCTCACATGCTTGCCATCTATGGCACCGCCATCATTTGGGAAGTGCCAAAGAGTTTCAAAATCTTCAGCAATAACTTGCTATTGCTCAACCATTGCAGGAAACTGTAAGCGAAAGATTGTTGAAATGTTAAGTCGGTACATGCATGTATTGTTATACTAACTAGTATAGATTCTGATTTTATTAGACAGCCAGCTGTCTTATCTGAAGTCAGATTCTGTGATGTGACAGAACAAGATGGCACAACAACGCATTCCCAGCCAGCTGATAGTTGACAGCCAGGAGATCACAGATCTACCCACACAGCCACAAGAGAATCAGAGTTACAGGAGGAGAAAAAAAAGGGTTCCTGATCAAAAGCAAAGTGATGCCCTCACACGAAAGCTGTTAAAGTCTGCAACCCACTTGATGTCAAAAGAACCAGAAGAATTTGACCTGCTAGGAGCAACTCTTGCAAAGAAAATGAGAAATGCAAGTCAAGAAATGGGAATAGAGATGTAACATTTAGTGTATGACATAATTTGTAGATCAACGAGGGGGGATATCTCACAAGACACTGTATTAATACAATCTCCCCACACACAAGAGCAAGGACATTTCAGGCCGGCCCAATCATATACATTTTGCTTACTACCACTCTACATGCAACATCCCGTCATGGGAGGACAATCTGTTACCCCGCTAGCCTACAGGACTTCTACACCTATGGGTAGCACATATATGCTACAGTAGACAGGGAGCCCATCAGAATTGGAAAACAGTGAACATTTGCCTTATGAACAGTTAAGACCCTTGGTTTTTTTATGTGCCCTTTTTAAGTTAAAATATTTGTTTTCCTTGCCCATCTTGTCTCTGGTCTGCATACCAGAGATGGATCTCATACCCCTCTACACCCAAAGCAATGTTTGCCCTCAATTCTCATAAATATTCATTTCACTTTCCCATTTTTAACCCATCTCTACCCATCTTTGATGTGCAGAGATGGTTCCACATCCAGACAGCATGTAGGCCAAAATAAGTGCTTATCCATATCTACAGTTTTTCTGTATATTTTGTTTGTGTGTGTGATTTTGAATATGTAAGTTAATGTTTGATTTCTATTTCAATAAAAAAAACTCAGAGCTTGCGGTGAAATTGCTATGCTGTATTTGAGATCAGCCAGTGTCCTCCCTGAGGCCAAAAATCTCAGGGTAGCAACCAGTCTCTGCTCTGCAAATATGGGTTTCTTTTAATGAGCATCCTCCTTCTGGATGAGGGGGGTGACAAGTTGCAGCATCTCCTCAAACATGGGCTCATTCATCCTTAGGATATTCTTGAAGTCATCAGGGTTGTTGTTCTGTATCTCCTTTAGCAGGGGCATATGAGAAAAAGAGTCTCTCCTCTTAGGTCCAACAGGTCCGATTCTTTCTTCTTCTTTCCCTCCGGGTCTGTGTTTGCAGTGTTCTTGCTATAGCAACTTGCAAAATAAACACAACATTTCTGTTGTTCAATTGTGGCCATTGTATTAAAATAAAACGTAGTAAATGTGCAGTTGCGAACGAACGTACACTATACACAAAGATGTGGTATAGAATGAATGGCAATGATGTATTTCCTTTTCGGGAATCTGTGCTGTGGGAATTTTTCGCCAGTGATGTTTAGCCCTTTATTTAAATTTATTTGGTATATTGCTGCAGGGAGGTCATATATTGTTTCAGTGTATACAGAGTCACAATCTTTTGAGACAGCTCTATGACTGACAAAAATTGCTGCCTGGACAGTTAGTCGAGCAAAAATCGTTTAAAACGTGTATAGTGTGTCCGCATGCACCGGCCAACTGATTTGAACTTCAGTCGTAGGTAACGCATTGATAATACATTGGTCGGTAAGTTCTGTAGTTTTTACCTAGCCTTACGGAGTTTTGTTATAACATACCAAGAAGTAATATTAAATCTACAATCAGTATTGAAGAGTTTTCTTTCCGAGTAATAGCATTGCTTGAAAAACGCTCCAGATTAGCTAAATAGAGCATTTATGAACACATGCAGTTTTCCACCCTGATAGTAAATGTTGAACAGCTGCTCTGAAATATTTGAGTATAATATTATGTTAAAACAAAGTATTATATTTCAACTCAGAAATATACATCATTTTACGTAATATTTCCAAAGTGCATTATTTTCCTCCTGCTTTTAGAAAACTTAGAGCTGTTATATTGTTATCTGATTTCAAGATAATGGTGTAACAAACATTTCAGATTGATTCATATACCCTCATGTCCTCATATTTTGTCTAACAGCTTATTTGCCAGCACAAGGACTTCAGGAAAGAAAAGGTTAAATGCCATTGTATTATTATGTGACACAGCTTAATCGCTACGCTTTAAATTACAGATGAATATTTTACATATTTGTAAAAAATATGACCTTTTGTATAAGCGTTAGCCTTGAGTCATTTATGAATTCCAAAGCAATTAATGTGACCAATTATATTTCATCACTGAAGTGGCTGACCTTGAGCGCCAGATTAAATATTCACATAATATCTGCATGACTTGTTGAATTTACTGAATTTAAGTTATGTAAAATGCTCGTTCATAAATGATTTCTAATGGATATCATTTGGCAACATAAACAATACTAGTATGTCTGATACATTTTTTTAATTAAATATTATCAAGAATTTTGGCTCCTATTGCTTTAAATTTCATCTGATGATGTGCTTTGGTGGTGGCAGAAAATATTATTTTAGATCTGTCCTAATGAGCAGTAAAACACTGTAAAAGTATATGAAACTGACAATTCCATATGGTTTATTAAGACGAACGTGAATGGGAGAGATGAACGTGAATGGGAGAGATGAACGTGAATGGGAGAGATGAACGTGAATGGGAGAGATGAGCCAATATATTTTATGCACCCCTAGTAAATGTTTAAAATTTATCCTTTTTGTATCCCTTTACATTAATAATCACATAATGGGTTATCTATATAGAACCAGAATCTATCAGAATCTATTTATATAGATAGTTTATTCACAACTGCACAGGGTATAGTAGAATCCATAAAATGCCGAAATAATAAAATTAACCTTCTACTTAGTAAAGGATGTAAATCCAGTATTGGCCTTGCATAGACATGTGTAGACATGTATGGGTGTAAGATTTCTGGTTTCACCTATGCAAAGTTATTTGACATTAATAGCTATACAAATTGGGATTTTCCTTTTTTTAATTGCCTCGATCATGATCAAATGCGTTGACATGTCTGTCCCTTTTGTGGTCACACAAAACGCCTTAAACAATAGCCAGAACTATTGTAATTTTTTTCATTGAGTAAGTGTCATCAGTAAGCCCACACTATTGCTTTTAATGATTTTCAAAATACAAGAAAAATATGCTTACAAATGTAGCAGTAAAAGAGTACAGGAGGAACTGCTAATTACACAAAATCTGGGAGTCATCAAAACTTTCCAGCTTTGTACACTAATAGAAAGCAACTTCAAAACATTGCAAATGTCACACTACAAATAGGAAATAATTTGCTTATAGCAAATGAAAATATGTCACAATTTCACAAAGATTTTTAAAGTTAAAAGCAATGAATGTATTTAATAATAAGTGGCATAAAGCAGGATAATGGGAGTAAAAATAACTTACAGAAGTAAATGCCATAAGACACACTTAATAAAGGATACATATTTAGCATAATAAATGCAAGTAATTCAAACCTTTTTTGTCGAGGGTGCATTAAATATACTGTAATGCACTTATATGTCATCAGCCAAGTGAAATACATAATATAGTGCTTCAATTACAAAATGATTTCTCTGATGCTTTCATGATGGGATAATTCTAGTTCATAATAGAATAGCTACAGTCCCCTGACCTGCATAAAAATGTATGCCTTTAAAGTAGGAAACATACAGACATGATATAACTTAAGCTACAGTTACTTATAAAAAAAAATGTGTAGCATTTGAGTGCAGTGATTTCTGTGCCCAGTTGAGATTATATCATAATGAGTATTTACTTAATGCTAATAAGGGCATTCAGTTACAGCCTCCACCCATGTTTTAACAATATTGCTAATGTTGCTTGAGAATCTTTTGTGCCATAAGTGTCTTATAACAAAATGCAAGAGTGTGACAACTCAAGGAATGAATGCTTAATAAATATATAAGTGTCAGATAGAGAATAATAGAGCAATGGTGGAATTAGACATGCACCCTTTCAAATATATATATTTATATAGGCTAGCTAGGGTACACATGAGGATATCGCCCAAGACTATTGTGGCAAATTAGTAAGTTAACTCTTACCACTTAGGGCCAGAATCACGAGACAGTTGAATATCACTTAGCAGTCATTACAGAGATAGGTGATTTTCTATTGCCAGATCTTAATAGATAGAGTCCCTCAGACTCTGAAATATTGATATAACATTATTATTAATTCTTTCTGCACATTTTGATCAAACTGTGAATGGACATTTACTGTGACAAGGTGACGAAATTCAGATGGATAGCTACTCTAGCAATTCATTTTTACTAAGGATGAGCGGGCTCGGATTTTCTAAATCCGAACACCCCCGAACAGTGCGGATCCGAGCCCGATCCGAGCACTGTTCGGGTATTCCCGCCGATCGCAAAACTCAAAACGAGGCATTTCGTCATAATCCCACAATCGGATCTCGCGAGATTCGGATTCTTTATATTCCCCGCTTGCCGCCGCCATATTCACTCGGGCAATGATCAGGGAAGAGGGAGCAGTGGCGCACGCAGGGGGGGTTTCTGGTTCTCCAGAAACCCCTCCCCTCCGCGAACCAACGGTACTGTACAGCAGCCGCGGAGCTGTCAAAGAAGCGTCCGCGGCAGTGCTGTATTGCAGTATAATACAGCACTGCCGCGGATGCTGCTTGACAGCGCCGCGGCTGCTGTAGAATTCAGACTCCCTCTCGCAATATTTTTTTTTTTTTCGGGGGGTGGAAACCCCCCCTTCTAAATCCTGCGTTCGCCCCTGGGGAGGGTGTGTTAGTGGTGTCCTCTGTCCTGCTCATTCCAGTGGTGCTGTCCTGTGCTCTGTCCTGCTCAGTCCAGTGGTGGTGTCCTGTGCTCTGTCCTGCTCAGTCCAGTGGTGCTATCCTGTACTCTCTCCTGCTCAGTCTAGTGGTGGTGTCCTGTGCTTTGTCCTGCTCAGTCCAGTGGTGCTGTCCTGTGCTCTGTCCTGCTCAGTTCAGTGGTGGTGCTGCCATTATTCCAGTGGTGCTGTCCTGTGTCCAGTACAGTGGTACTGCTATAGAAGTTCACTGATCCTGCAGTATAAATCCATTGGTACTGCAATATAATAACTACGTTCACTGATCCTGCAGTATAAGTCCATTGGTACTGCAATATAATAACTACGTTCACTGATCCTGCAGTATAAGTCCATTGGTACTGCAATATAACTACGTTCACTGATCCTGCAGTATAAGTCCATTGGTACTGCAATATAACTACGTTCACTGATCCTGCAGTATAAGTCCATTGGTACTGCAATATAACTACATTCACTGATCCTGCAGTATAAGTCCATTGGTATTGCAATATAATAACTACGTTCACTGATCCTGCAGTATAAGTCCATTGGTACTGCAATATAACTACGTTCACTGATCCTGCAGTATAAGTCCATTGGTACTGCAATATAACTACGTTCACTGATCCTGCAGTATAAGTCCATTGGTACCGCAATATAATAACTACGTTCACTGATCCTGCAGTATAAGTCCATTTGTACTGCAATATAACTACGTTCACTGATCCTGCAATATAAGTCCATTGGTACTGCAATATAATAACTACGTTCACTGATCCTGCAGTATAAGTCCATTGGTACTGCAATATAATAACTACGTTCACTGATCCTGCCGTATAAGTCCATTGCTACTGCAATATAATAACTACGATCATTGATCCTGCAGTAAAAGTCCATTGGTACTGCAATATAATAACTACGTTCACTGATCCTGCAGTATAAGTCCATTGGTAGCAATATAACTACGTTCACTGATCCTGCAGTATAAGTCCATTGGTACTGCAATATAACTACGTTCACTGATCCTGCAGTATAAGTCCATTGGTACTGCAATATAATAACTACGTTCACTGATCCTGCCTTATAAGTCCATTGCTACTGCAATATAATAACTACGATCATTGATCCTGCAGTAAAAGTCCATTGGTACTGCAATATAATAACTACGTTCACTGATCCTGCAGTATAAGTCCATTGGTAGCAATATAACTACGTTCACTGATCCTGCAGTATAAGTCCATTGGTACTGCAATATAACTACGTTCACTGATCCTGCAGTATAAGTCCATTGGTACTGCAATATAATAACTACGTTCACTGATCCTGCAGTATAAGTCCATTGGTACTGCAATATAACTACGTTCACTGATCCTGCAGTATAAGTCCATTGGTACTGCAATATAATAACTACGTTCACTGATCCTGCCTTATAAGTCCATTGCTACTGCAATATAATAACTACGATCATTGATCCTGCAGTAAAAGTCCATTGGTACTGCAATATAATAACTACGTTCACTGATCCTGCAGTATAAGTCCATTGGTACTGCAATATAACTACGTTCACTGATCCTGCAGTATAAGTCCATTGGTACTGCAATATAATAACTACGATCATTGATACTGCAGTATAAGTCCATTGGTACTGCAATATAATAACTACGTTCACTGATCCTGCAGTATAAGTCCATTGGTACTGCAATATAATAACTACGTTCACTGATCCTGCAGTATAAGTCCATTGGTACTGCAATATAACTACGTTCACTGATCCTGCAGTATAAGTCCATTGGTACTGCAATATAACTACGTTCACTGATCCTGCAGTATAAGTCCATTGGTACTGCAATATAACTACATTCACTGATCCTGCAGTATAAGTCCATTGGTATTGCAATATAATAACTACGTTCACTGATCCTGCAGTATAAGTCCATTGGTACTGCAATATAACTACGTTCACTGATCCTGCAGTATAAGTCCATTGGTACTGCAATATAACTACGTTCACTGATCCTGCAGTATAAGTCCATTGGTACCGCAATATAATAACTACGTTCACTGATCCTGCAGTATAAGTCCATTTGTACTGCAATATAACTACGTTCACTGATCCTGCAGTATAAGTCCATTGGTACTGCAATATAATAACTACGTTCACTGATCCTGCAGTATAAGTCCATTGGTACTGCAATATAATAACTACGTTCACTGATCCTGCCGTATAAGTCCATTGCTACTGCAATATAATAACTACGATCATTGATCCTGCAGTAAAAGTCCATTGGTACTGCAATATAATAACTACGTTCACTGATCCTGCAGTATAAGTCCATTTGTAGCAATATAACTACGTTCACTGATCCTGCAGTATAAGTCCATTGGTACTGCAATATAACTACGTTCACTGATCCTGCAGTATAAGTCCATTGGTACTGCAATATAATAACTACGTTCACTGATCCTGCAGTATAAGTCCATTGGTACTGCAATATAACTACGTTCACTGATCCTGCAGTATAAGTCCATTGGTACTGCAATATAATAACTACGTTCACTGATCCTGCCTTATAAGTCCATTGCTACTGCAATATAATAACTAGGATCATTGATCCTGCAGTAAAAGTCCATTGGTACTGCAATATAATAACTACGTTCACTGATCCTGCAGTATAAGTCCATTGGTACTGCAATATAACTACGTTCACTGATCCTGCAGTATAAGTCCATTGGTACTGCAATATAACTACGTTCACTGATCCTGCAGTATAAGTCCATTGGTACTGCAATATAATAACTACGTTCACTGATCCTGCAGTATAAGTCCATTGGTACTGCAATATAAGTACGTTCACTGATCCTGCAGTATAAGTCCATTGGTACTGCAATATAATAACTACGTTCACTGATCCTGCAGTATAAGTCCATTGGTACTGCAATATAATAACTACGATCATTGATACTGCAGTATAAGTCCATTGGTACTGCAATATAATAACTACGTTCACTGATCCTGCAGTATAAGTCCATTGGTACTGCAATATAATAACTACGTTCACTGATCCTGCAGTATAGGTCCATTGGTACTGCTGTATAACTCCAGTCCAGTGGTACTCTCCTGTGCCGCATATAATTTTTAAAGGCTTTGCCGAGTGTGTGTGGTTTAAGGGTACGCTCTCTTGTGCTGCATATAATGGAGAACAAAAATTTGGAGGATAAAGTAGGGAAATATCAAGAACCACTTCCTTCTAATGCTGAAGTTGCTGCCACTAGTCATGACATAGACGATGAAATGCCATCAACGTCGTCTGCCAAGGCCGATGCCCAATTTCATAGTTGAGGGCATGTAAAATCCAAAAAGCCAAAGGTCACTAAAATGATCAAAAAAAAGAAATTAAAATCATCTGAGGAGAAACGTAAACTTGCCAATATGCCATTTACGACATGGAGTGGCAAGGAACGGCTTAGGCCCTGGCCCGTGTTCATGACTAGTGGTTCAGCTTCACACAACGATCTAAGTCCTCCTCCCCCCCTCTAAAAAATTTAAGGGAGTTAAGCTATCAACAACACAGCAAACAACTCTGCCTTCTAAAGAGATGGCATCACAAATCCCCAAGGCGAGTCCAAGGGTGTTGGTGGTTGCGAAGCCTGACCTTCCCATCACTGTACGGGAAGAGGTGGCTCCTTCCACCATTTGCAGCACGCCCTCTGCATATGCTGGAAGCATCACCCACAGTCCAGTTACAGATTTAGATAATGAAGGTGTCAATGTTGTACACCGGGAGGAGGATATTGATGTAGCTGGCGCTGAGGAGGAAGTTGACGAGGAGGATGCTGATGTGGTTATCTTAAATGAGGCACCAGGGGGGGAAACAGTTGTTGTCCATGGGACGAAAAAGCCCATCGTCATGCCTGGGCAGAAGACCAAAAAATCCACCTCTTCGGTCTGGAATTATTTCTATCCCAAACCGGACAACAATTGTATTGCCATATGTAGCTTATGTAAAGCTGCAATAAGCAGGGGTAAGGATCTTGGCCACCTAGGGACATCCTCCCTTCTACGTCACCTGAAGACCCTTCATAATTCAGTGTTTAGTTCAGGAACTGTGGCTAGGACCGTCAGCAGTCCAGGGACACCTAAATCCCTTGGTCCAGTTGTATCCACACCAGCAACACCCTCCTCGTCAATTTCCTCCTCAATCTGGATCGGAGATAGTCCTGCAGGCCATATCACCGGCATGACTGAGTCCTCTTCAATCCGGGATTCTTCCAGAGGATTCTGTAGCGCTACGCCTACTACTGCTGCTGTTGCTGCTCGGAGTCGGTCATCTTCCCAGAGGGGAAGTCGTAAGACCGCTACGTCTTTCACAAAGCAATTGACAGTACAACAGTCGTTTGCCATGAGCACGAAGTAAGACAGCAGTCATCCTATTGCAAAGCGGATAACTGCGGGCTTGACAGCTATGTTGGTGTTAGACGTGCGTCCGGTGTCCGCCATCAGTGGAGTTGGATTTAGACGGTTGATGGAGGTATTGTGTCCCCGGTACCAAATCCCATCTAGATTCCACTTCACTAGGCAGGCGATACCCGGGATGTACAGAGAAGTACGAAAAAGTGTCCTCAGTGCTCTGAAAAATGCGGTTGTACCCACTGTCCACTTAACCACGGACATGTGGACAAGTGGTTCAGGGCAAACTAAGGACTATATGACTGTGACAGCCCACTGGGTAGATGTAACGCCTTCCGCAGCAACAGCAGCATCTCCGAAATGCCTGCTCGTTCCAAGGCAGGCAACGTTGTGTATCACCAGTTTCAGTAAGAGGCACAACGCTGACAACCTCTTAGAGAAACTGAGGGAAATAATCTCGCAGTGGCTTTCCCCACTTACACTCTCCTGGGGATTTGTGGTGTCGGACAACGCCAGTAACATTGTGCGGGCATTACATATGGGCAATTTCCAGCACGTGCCATGTTTTGCCCACACAATAAATTTGGTGATGCAGCATTATCTAAAAAGTGGCAGGGGTGTGCAGGATATGCTTGCGGTGGCCCGCAAAATTGCGGGACACTTTCGGCATTCTGCCACTGCCTACCGAAGACTGGAGCAGCATCAAAAACGCCTAAACCTGCCCTGCCATCACCTCAAACAAGAGGTTGTGACGCGCTGGAACTCCACCCTCTATATGCTGCAGAGGATGGAGGAGCAGCAAAAGGCCATTCAAGCCTACACAGCCACCTACAACATAGGCAAAGGAGTAGGGATGCGCCTGAGTCAAGCGCAGTGGAGACTGATTTCCGTGTTGTGCAAGGTTCTCCAGCCGTTTGAACTTGCCACACGAGAAGTCAGTTCCGACACTGCCAGCTTGAGTCAGGTGATTCCCCTGATCAGGCTGTTGCAGAAGCAGCTGGAGAAAGTGAGGGTGGAGCTGGTAAACCATTGCGATTCCACAAAGCATGTAGCTCTTGTGGATGAAGCCCTTTGTACGCTTTGCCAGGATCCAAGGGTGGTCACTCTTTTAAAGTCAGAGGAATACATTCTGGCCACCGTGCTTGATTCTCGGTTTAAAGCGTATGTTGTGTCTCTGTTTCGGCCGGACACAAGTCTACAGCAGTGCAAAGACCTGCTGATCAGGAGATTGTCTTCTGAAGAGGACCGTGACATGGCAACAGCTCCTCCTTCATTTTCTTCCACACCTGTGGCTGCAAGGAAACAGCTGAGATTTCCTAAACGACCAGCTGGCAGGGATGCAGAGAACATCTGGTCCGGACTGAAGGACCTGCCAACGATTGCTGACATGTCTACTAATGCTGCATTGGATTCTGTCACCATTGAAAAAATGGTGGAGGATTACTTTGCTGACAACATTCAAGTAGACATGTCAGACAGTCCTTACTTGTACTGGCAGGAAAAAAAGGCAGTTTGGAAGCCCCTGTACAAACTGGCTCTATTTTACCTCAGTTGTCTCCCCTCCAGTGTTTACTCCGAAAGAGTTTTTAGTGCAGCGGGGAACCTGGTCAGTGAACGGCGAAGGAGGTTGCTTCCGCAAAATGTGGAGAAGATGATGTTCATCAAAATTAATTATCAATTCTTCAATGAAGACCAGCAATGGCCTCCAGAGACTACAGAGGGACCTGTGATTGTGGAGTCCAGCGGGGATGAATTGATAATGTGTGAGGATGAGGAAGTACACACTGAAGGGGGCGAAGAATCAGAGGATGATGATGAGGACGACATCTTGCCTCAGTAGAGCCAGTTTACTTTGTACAGGGAGAGATGAATTGCTTTTTTTGTGTGGGGGCCCAAACAAACCAATCATTTCAGCCACAGTAGTTTGGTAGGCCCTGTCGCTGAAATTATTGGTTTGTTAAAGTGCGCATGTCCTGTTTCACCAACATAAGGGTGGGTGGGAGGGCCCAAGGACAATTCCATCTTGCACCTCTTTTTTTGGCATTATGTGCTCTTTGGGGCCTAGTTTTTCAAACTGCCATCCTGTCTGCCACTGCAGTGCCACACCTAGATGGGCCAAGTGTTTGTGCCGCCCACTTGTGTCGCTTAGCTTAGTCATCCAGCTACCTCGGTGCAACCTTTTGGCCTAAAAACAATATTGTGAGGTGTGAGGTATTCAGAATAGACTGGAAATGAGTGAAAATGAATGTTATTGTGGTTAATAATAGCGTAGGAATGAAAAAAAAAAAGCAAAAATCTGGATTTTAGCAGTTTTTATGCTTTTTTAAAAAAAAATCAGAACCCAAAACCTTGAGGGGGGTGTTTTGGCAAAACACATTAGAACTAAAGATGAGCGGGCTCGGATTTCGCTAATCCGAGGCCACCCGAACAGTGCGGATCCGACGGGATCCGAGCACTGTTCGGGTACTTCCGGCCGCCAAAGCAATCCAAAACGAGGCTATGACATCCAAGTCTCGCGTCGGATCTCGCGAGACTCGGATGTCATAAATTCCCCGCTCGCGGCCGCCATCTTAATTCTCCCTGCGATCACTGAAGAAGGAGGTTGTTTGGGAGACCCTGTGCTTTGTCCTGCTTATCAGTTTAGTCAAGTGGTGCTTTGTCCAGTGCTCTGTCCTGCTGAGTCCAGTAGTACTTTGTCCAGTGCTCTGTCCTGCTGAGTCCAGTGGTGCTGTGTCCTGTGCTCTGTCCTGCTGAGTCCAGTGGTGATTTTGTCCTGTGCTTTGTTCTGCTAAGTCCATAGTAATTTTATAATTATTAAAAAATCATTAAAAAATTTAAAAAAAATAAATAAATATACAAAAATGATTTAAAAAGTATAAAAAAAATTCTAGTGCAATATATTCTTGCAGTCCAGAAATATTAGTACTGCTATATTTACCTTTGTTCACTGTTCTTGCAGTCAGGAAATATTAGTACTGCTATATTTACCTACATTCACTGTTCTTGCAGTCCAGAAATATTAGTACTGCTATATTTACCTACGTTCACTGTTCTTGCAGTCCAGAAATATTAGTACTGCTATATTTATCTACGTTCACTGTTCTTGCAGTCCAGAAATATTAGTACTGCTATATTTACCTACGTTCACTATTCTTGCAGTCCAGAAATATTAGTACTGCTATATTTACCTACGTTCACTGTTCTTGCAGTCCAGAATTATTAGTACTGCAAAATTAAAATACGTTTACTGTTCTTGCAGTCCAGAAATATTAGTACCAGAGATTTAACTATAATGGAGTACAAAAATTTGGAGGATAAAGTAGGGAAAGATGAAGACCCACTTCCTCCTAATGCTGAAGCTGCTGCCACTAGTCATGACATAGACGATGAAATGCCATCAACGCCGTCTGCCAAGGGCGATGCCCAATCTCCTAGTAGAGGGCATGTAACATCCAAAAAGCCAAAGTTTACTAAAATTAGCAAAAAAAGAAAATTGAAATCATCTGAGGAGAAACGTAAACTTGCCAATATGCCATTTACGACACGGAGTGGCAAGGAACGGCTTAGGCCCTGGCCCGTGTTCATGACTAGTGGTTCAGCTTCACCCAAGGATCTAAGCCCTCCTCCTCCTCCCCCTCTAAAAAAATTAAGAGACTTAAGCTGTCATCAACAACACAGCAAACAACACTGCCTTCTAAAGAGATGGCATTACAAATCCCCAAGGCGAGACCAAGGGTGTTGGTGGTTGCGAAGCCTGACCTTCCGATCACTGTACGGGAAGAGGTGGCTCCTTCCACCATTTGCAGCATGCCCTCTGCATATGCTGGAAGGATCACCCACAGTCCAGTTACAGATTTGGCTAATGAAGGTGTGAATGTTGTACACCGGGAGGAGGATATTGATGTAGCTGGCGCTGAGGAGGAACTTGACGAGGAGGATGCTGATGTGGTTATCTTAAATGAGGCACCAGGGAGGGGTAACAGTTGTTGTCCATGGGATGAAAAAGCCCATCATCATGCCTGGTCAGAAGACCAAAAAATCCACCTCTTCGGTCTGGAGTTATTTTTATCCCAATCCGGACAACAAATGTATGGCCATATGTACCTTATGTAAAGCTCAAATAAGCAGGGGTAAGGATCTTGGCCACCTAGGGACATCCTTCCTTATACATCACCTGAAGAACCTTCATAATTCAGTGTTTAGTTCAGGACCTGTGGCTAGGACCGTCAGCAGTCCAGGGACACCTAAATCCCTTGGTCCTGTTGTATCCATACCAGCAACACCCTCCTTGTCAATTTCCTCCACGATCTCGATCAGAGATAGTCCTGCAGTCCAGAAATATTAGTACCAGAGATTAAACTACGCTCACTGTTCCTGCAGTCCGGAAATATTACTACCAGAGATTAAAGTACATTCACTGTTCCTGATTGGTTTGTTAAAGTGTGAATGTCCTATTTCAACAACATCAGGGTGGGTGAGAGGGCCCAAGGACAATTCCATCTTGCAACTCTTTTTTTGGCATTATGTGCTCTTTGGGGCCTAGTTTTTCAAACTGCCATCCTGTCTGCCACTGCAGTGCCACTCCTATATAGTCATCCTATAGCAAAGCTGATAACTGCAGCCGTAACAGTTATGTTGGTGTTAGACGTGCAGCCGGTATCCGCCATCTGTGCAGTGGAATTTAGACAGTTGATGGAGATATTCCACTTCAATAAGCAGTCCAGAAATATTAGTATCAGATATTAAACTACGTTCACTGTTCCTGCAGTGCAGAAATATTAGTATCAGATATTAAACTACGTTCACTGTTCCTGCAGTGCAGAAATATTAGTATCAGATATTAAACTACGTTCACTGTTCCTGCAGTGCAGAAATATTAGTATCAGATATTAAAGTACGTTCACTGTTCCTGCTACATCAAAAAAGCATGAACCTGCCCTGCCATCAACTAAAACAAGAGATAGTGACGCGTTTGAACTCCACCCTCTATATGCTGCAGAGGATGGAAGAGCAGCAAAAGGCCATTGAAGCCTACACAGCCACCTACGATGGGCCACGTGTTTGTGCCGCCCACTTGTGTCGCTTAGCTCAGTCATCCAGCTACCTCGGTGCAACCTTTTGGACTAAAAACAATATTGTGAGGTGTGAGGTGTTCAGAATAGACTGGAAATTAGTGGAAATGAATGTTATTGAGGTTAATAATAGTGTAGGAGTGAAAAAAAAAATATGGATTTTAGCACTTTTTATGCTTTTTTAAAAAAAATCAGAACCCAAAACCCAAAATCAGAACCAAAACCTTTCGTGGGGTTTTTTGGCAAAACAAATCAGAACCCAAAACCTCAAGCTAATCAGAACCCAAAACCCCAAAAGTGGCCGGTGCACACCCTTAATTAGAACCCAAAACCTGAAGGTAATCAGAACCCAAAACGCGAAAAGTGGCCGGTGCACATCCCTAATTTTTACAACACAATTCAGCAGTCAAGTACCTTTACCTACATTTGTTTTGCAAATATAAAGTCCTTTTTGTTAAATAAATACTGTCTCTGTTTTGTACCTAAACATTTCGTATTATTATTTTAATGTATTCAATATACTCTATAATAACAAACAAATCCACACCATTTGAATGCACATCTATGAACATTATTTTATATATTTTTATAGAAAATTATCATAAATGCTATTAAATCTGAGCCAAAATGCTGGTGATCTGTATATAACATTTATATCTGATTATTTTTTTTAAACAAACAAATAAAACTCTTAATACCTGAACTAATGTAAAGTTTCACTCCCTTATGTCTAACTGTTGGTTAAATTGTTGATCATGTCTAGAGATGCTCAACAGGTCTCTGTCTGACTCTCAAATTTTAGAAGTGATTAAAAAATGTTCAATGTTCAAGCCTGTACAACAGTGTGCTAGTCAGTTTTTTTGAGTCCTACCCATGTGAGATCCGGCTTGAACCCCGAAAACAGTGATCCTCCAATGCAAAGGGCAATATTTTATATTTATTAAAAATATTAACTTGATTGTGTTTTAAAAAAAATAAAAAATATATTTCTAGTAGATAACCAGACACGATCTCCAATTTTTAGTGGTGGAATAGCCCGCCTCTTCTTATCTGCGAAAGATTTATATTTGATAGATGTCTTCTTTAAACAGGTTTTGACCTGAGACCAGATATTTTTAAAGGTCTGACAAGCAATCTCCACCGCAGGAACTTGGGTGGGCGGGAGGGCAGGAAATTCCGGAAAAGACGGATGGTGACCGTAGACCACAAAAAATGGAGTTTTGGATGATGACTCGTGATACATGTTGTTATGGGCGAATTCAGCCCAAGGGAGTAACTCTACCCAGTTGTCTTGATTGGCTGATGAGAACATCCTTATAAAAGTCTCAAGATCCTGATTGACACGTTCAGTTTGACCGTTAGATTGCGGATGGTAAGAAGATGAGAGTGCTAATCGTATGCCCAAGGTTTTACAAAGGGCTCGCCAGAATCTGGAAACGAATTGTACTCCTCTATCCGACACAATCTCAGACGGACATCCATGGATACGGAAGATCTCTTTAATGAAATGTTCAGCCAGAATGGACGAGGAAGGCAAACCAGCCAGAGGAATGAAATGAGCCATCTTCGAAAATCTGTCCACCACCACCCAAATAGTGTTATGATTCTTACTAGGTGGTAAGTCAGTAACGAAATCCATACTAATATGGGTCCACGGTTTGGACGGAATGGGTAGTGGTCGCAGCAACCCTGCTGGAGTTCTGCGGGAGGATTTAAACTGGGAACATAGCTCACAGGAAGCAATGAACTCTTTGACGTCTCTCCTCATTGAAGGCCACCAGTAACTTCGAGAGAGAATCTCAAAGGTCTTGTGTTCACCGGCGTGTCCAGAAAAACGAGAGGCATGGAACCACGAAAGGATTTTCCTCCTTAGAGTAGGAGGCACGAGGGTCTTCCCAAATGGTAGCGTTTTGGTGGATGAAGCAGCCAGTGAGATACATTTGGGGTCTAGAATGGTATGGTTGGAAACCTCTTCTATATCAGAGGACGTCATAAAAGCTCTAGATAAAGCGTCAGCTTTTTTGTTCTTGGCAGCTGGTTTGAAGGTTATTATTAATTCAAAACGGGAAAAGAAAAGAGACCATCTTGCTTGACGAGGGTTCAAGCATTGGGCGGACTGGAGGTATGACAAGTTTTTATGATCTGTGAAGATCGTCACCGGATGGCGAGCTCCTTCCAATAAGTATCTCCATTCCTCTAATGCAGCTTTGATAGCCAGTAACTCCTTGTCCCCGATAGTATAATTCTTCTCTGCGGGCAGGAGACCCCGAGAATAGAAGGCACAAGGATGAAATTTTTGCTGTTCCGAGCGTTGGGAGAGAATAGCTCCTAAGCCCACATTAGAGGCATCTACTTCCAGGAAGAAGGGGAGTGTCACATCAGGCTGTCGAAGGATTGGAGCCGAAGAGAAGGACTCTTTTAGTATTTGAAAGGCTTGAAGAGCCTCAGGTGACCATTGCTTAGGATTAGCCCCCTTCCTAGTCAGGGCCACAATAGGAGATGCAATGGAAGAAAAGTCTTGAATGAAGCGTCTATAGTAATTGGCAAAACCTAAAAAACGCTGGATGGCACGAAGAGTAGTTGGCTGGGGCCAATGTAGTACAGCATTCACCTTGTCGGGATCCATTTTCAGGCCAACTCCGGAAACTATATACCCCAAGAATGGAATCTGGGGTAATTCGAATGAACATTTTTCTAATTTACAGAACAATGAATTTTTCCGTAGCCTGGAAAGGACTTCTGCCACATGTTGGTGGTGAGCAGGCAGGTCCTGTGAAAAGATCAATATGTCGTCCAGGTAGACGACGACACATACATATAATAAGTCCCGGAAGATCTCATTAATGAAACCTTGAAAAACAGCGGGGGCATTACACAGCCCGAAAGGCATTACCAGATATTCGTAATGCCCGTCTCTGGTGTTAAACGCTGTCTTCCATTCGTCACCGGAACGGATTCTGATTAAATTGTAGGCACCACGAAGATCCAACTTAGTGAAGATACGGGCTCCCTTGATGCGATCGAATAGCTCAGTGATCAGCGGAATGGGGTACCGATTCTTGATAGTAATGGCATTGAGTCCACGAAAATCTATGCAAGGGCGTAAAGATCCATCCTTCTTTTTAACGAAGAAGAACCCAGCTCCAGCGGGAGAGGTGGAAGGTCGAATAAACCCACGCTGGAGGTTCTCCTGTATATACTCAGATGTAGCTTGAGTTTCAGGTAACGAGAGTGGATAGACCCGGCCCCTGGGGGGAGTCTTGCCAGGTAGAAGGTCGATCGGACAATCCCAAGAACGATGAGGAGGAAGACGTTCAGACTGAGCTTTATCAAAAACATCAGTAAATGAAGCATATTGAGGAGGGAGTCCCGGTGAGGTAGATGAAATGGAAGATTGCTGTACTTTGAGAGGAATGACTTGGGAGAGGCAACGATGGTGACATTCAGACCCCCAAGACGTGACTTGAGGGGTGCGCCAGTCAATCTGGGGAGAGTGACACTGAAGCCATGGAAGGCCTAAGACAATTGGACTTGTCGTAACAGGAAGGATTAAAAACGATATTTCTTCATGATGCAGGGCACCAATCTGAAGGGTTACTGGAGACGTACTCTGGGTGATGAGACCGTTGATAAGACGTGATCCATCTATAGCCGTCACAGTAATGGGTGTTTTTAAGGTAATCACTGGTAGGGACCATTGATTTACTAATGATTTGGAAATAAAATTTCCTGCTGCTCCGGAATCAATCAATGCCTGTGACTCAAAGGTTTTGGAAGCACAGGAAATCGTAACGTCAAAGGCACAGACTTTAGATTTCATGGAAGATGGAGAGGACTCCAGGGACCCTAACTTCACCTCTCCAGAACTAGTTAGGGCCTGGCATTTCCCGATCTCTTAGGGCAAGAGCTGAGCATATGAGTGGAATCAGCACAATAGATACAGAGTCTATTCTTTACTCTTCGTTTCCTCTCCTCTGAAGATAATTTGGAACGTCCTATCTCCATGGGAATCACAGAGGGTGAAACTGGACGAAATTGAGGGTTAGAACGAAGAGGTGCTTTAGCAGAAGTTGTTTTCTCAGCCTCTCTTTCACGAAATCTCATATCAACACGATGGCAAAGAGAGATCAGATCTTCAAGTGACGAAGGAAGCTCCTGGGTAGTCAGTGCATCTTTAATTTTATCGGAGAGCCCCTGCCAGAAGGCGGCAACTAGAGCTTCAGTGTTCCACTGAAGTTCAGAGGCTAAGATCCTAAATTGAATGACGTACTGTCCTACTGTATGAGATCCTTGTCGCAGACGGAGGATGCTGGAAGCAGCGGAGGTCACACGACCTGGTTCATCGAACACACTTCGAAATGTAGCAATGAATTTGGCACTATCTTGCAATATTGGGTCGTTTCTTTCCCACAGAGGGGAGGCCCAAGCCAGGGCTTGTCCAGAAAACAAAGAGATAAGATAGGCCACTCTGGAACGATGGGTAGAAAAATTTTGAGGTTGGAGCTCAAAATGGACTGAACATTGGTTAAGGAAACCCCTACAAGTTTTGGGGTCCCCATCGTACTTTGACGGAGTAGGCAGGTGAAGCGTAGAAGCTGTAGACACCTGGGATGGCACTGGGGAAACGGAGGAAAGCACAGGAGCCTCAGTAGTAGCTGTCACTGTCTGTCCAGATGTTCCTTGGGAGGTTAACGATTGATAACACTGAAGTAACAGCTGTTGGCGGGCATCCTGTTGCTCTACACGGCTGACCAGATGCTGCAGCATCTCTTTGGCTGTAGGTTCCGTATCTGGGTCTGTCATGGCCTGATCTTACTGTCACGGGCACTAGGAGTCTTTACCCAGGGATCACCAGGTGGTAGGCTTACCAGAGCAATGTAGATGGTAATAGGGTACTCTGGTAGCTGGGTGATCACGGAACAGGAAACAGCAGATGATGAGATGCTCAGGAAAGTCTATGACTAGCAGCACTGGTAATATGGAGGTAATAGTAAACGAGGAACTGTAGGACAAGGACACGTGAAGGTAGTCAGTGGTCTGCGATAGCAAGTTGTACCACTGCTATAGTGAGGAGGAATGTCCAACAGAAACGAGGAGGTGATGAGAGTCAGCGGTCTGCGGATAGCAAGTTGTACCGCTGTCTGAGTGAAGGAATGGAATCCAAGTGGAGGTATCCGGGGAGTCAGTGGTCTGCGATAGCAAGTTGTACCACTGCTATGTGAGAGGATACTGGAACAGGTGATACTGGAAACAGGGATCAGTGGTCTGCTACTAGCAAGTTGTACCACTGAATATATATGTGAGGAGGTGCACGGGGAGAGACTGCAACACAGGATATACACAGGCACCTTATATACGATCCACAGTAACATGCACAATATATATATAAATGACTGAACAGGTCTGCAAATATAGGAAGTCTCTTGAAGTAGTCCAGCACAAGTTAACACAGTCAATGATGGCAATAGACTTAGCGGATAGCAGACTCCACAGGAGAACCAACACAGTCCAGCAAGATATGCAATACACCAGCACAGTCAATGAGAAGTATGCATACCGTGGTTCAGCAGCAGGTAGTCAGATAGGAGTGCAGGGATACCTGAGCGGCAGGAGGCCGGCTGGATGAGAAGACCCAGGATACCTGAGGCAGCGGTCAGTAGGTGCAGCGCACAGATAAGTAGACCAACAGGGACACGAATCCACAGGAACCAATAACACGTGGAACTGGACTCACGCAGGACCCAGGAGAGTGGAGATGATCCAGCAGAGGAGTAGTAGCTGAGATATAAATCCAATGCAGACAGGAGGGTAGACCTGCGGGACACGTGAAGGCGTGGAGAGCGGATCAGCAGTAGATGGATGATAGCGCGATCAGCAGCAGCAGGGCTCTGCGGTACACGGAGGTAACCAGTAGCAACCAATAGTTGTCAGTAGCGATGGAACACGGGAGAGCAGAGTAGACCAGGAGCTGTTGATCACGGAGAGTAGCAAATGGCAATGAGAGCAGCAGTCTCGAGGAAACACAGGAGAGCTGAGAAGAGACTGCAGTGCACAGGAGCAGCGGATAGGAATCAGCTAACTTGTCACGATGATGAACACAGGCGAGTTGTAGGCTGGAGGCTGTAGTGCACGGAGGCAGCGGATAGGAATCAGCTCACGGACTTGATGAGGAACAGGTGAGTGGATGTAAAGTAACGGTTGGAGTGCACAGAGGCAGCGGGTAGGAACCAGCAAACAGTCACAGTGAGATATAATAGCGATGATGTGGATTAGAGGACTGAAGTGCACGGAGGCAGCGGATAGGAATCAGCAAACAGTCACAATGATAAGTAATAGCGTTGAAGTGGTTTGGAAGACTGTAGTGCACGGAGGCAGCGGATAGGAATCAGCTCACGGACTTGATGAGGAACAGGTGAGTGGATGTAAAGTAACGGTTGGAGTGCACAGAGGCAGCGGGTAGGAACCAGCAAACAGTCACAGTGAAATATAATAGCGATGATGTGGATTAGAGGACTGAAGTGCACGTAGGCAGCGGATAGGAATCAGCAAACAGTCACAATGATAAGTAATAGCGTTGAAGTGGTTTGGAAGACTGTAGTGCACGGAGGCAGCGGATAGGAATCAGCTAACAGTCACGATGATACAGTTGATGGTAGAAGTGGTATGGGAACCACAGTAGTAGAAGTGGTTTGGAAACCACAGAGGTAGAAGTGGTTTGGAAACCACAGGAATCAGCAGCGCTGAAAACACGAGGAATACAGGAACACCTTCAGAGACTCATAGGGAATGAGACTCCAAGATCAGGCAACGTGGTGTTGACCACAGGTGCTTAATATAGGGAGGTTGCCTGATCTGCCAATTAAGTTAAAGGGACATACACTGAAGTATAGGAAAGGGCTGCGCATGCGCAGACCCTCAGGATGGAGGACGGCCACGGTTCCTAAATGTCCGGGAAGAGGCACTCACGGTCCGGTGAGTGACAAGTTTATTATCAAGAAACGCTACCTGTATGACTAGATTATTGTGCATGTTTTGACAAGTTTAAAGAAAAGTGGGTCAGAGGTACCTCTTGGTGCAATAGAGTAAAGAAGGTGGGAAACCTACAAATTGTGTTTAAGTATTCATATACATTTTGCTGCTGTCTTAGGACATTTTATATGTTAATTCTTGCCTGAAGTTTAAAATGTTTTTCATTTTACATAGCTACCATTAAATCGACTTTTTCAAAGCTGAAGTATATTTTTAATAACAAAAATGAAACAAAACTTTAGTAGACCATGTCTTCCCCCCAGGGGGGGGGGGGGGTGGATTATGCAGATTAGCCACTGTTAAGTGCCTCATCCAATATGGCCTTAGTGCATTTCCTTTTTTATTTTCCAAAATATTTTTATTGTTACTGCTCTGAAACTGATTGTCAATTGCTACAGCGCTCAAATGTCAAATATAAACATAACATGACATAAACCACACATTGAAATTGAATTCCTTTGATTGTGTAGACAGCTTTGCCAATGCCACTACCGATATCAAAAACGGATTCACACTATCTCCATATTCTAGGATATTATAGATACCGTCACTGGTTCAGTTGTGTGAGTAGCGTTATTTGTCCCAAAAATGTCTATTTCTTCCAATATTAAACAGACTGGGTTGGTTGAAATAATATTTCCATATACAGACCTTCCCTTCTGTGATCTTAATGCCACTCCCGAGGATGGCATTCAACTAGACTCACGGCTGATGTTCATACGATGCTTGGGTGTTTGTAAATCATGTCACCCTCGATGTTGCAAGCATCCGTCTCGTCAGGAGATGTTCTTTTACTCCGTTTTGCAGCAGTGGGATCCAATCCACGTGTTAACGGCAAGAGAAGACCAGAGTAATGGATAAATAAAACAACTTTATTCCACTATACAAAACGAGCATCGGTACTTACAATTTAGTACATATGTAGATGTTCACAACTACCCCCTCAACGCGTTTCGTTCCCAAGATGGAACTTTATCAAGAGTAGATAATTGCAATTATTGATATCCCTATATACCTATAAGATGGTCTCTATTGGTCTATCTCAATTGGTAACACATTGATTAATTTAACCCTATAGTTCCTCGTTCATGAGTAGTTTCATATGCATTTGTATATCTTTGCTGATAAATAAACTTTGTTAGTGCAATAATAATAATAATAATAATCATAGTAGTTATAAACATACAATTGATATATTAAAAAGATTTTTTAAAAAATATATTAAAGATATATACATAAAACCAGGAGTTTGTATACCATATCTAAATACATATACACATTACACTATACTGTCTCAGAGAATGTATAATATAATTAAATGTAACAACAAACATGTTTCCAATTTATTTATACTCTATGATATATTCTATTCCATAAACCATATTCCGTGTACCAATGATAAATGCGGCCACAACTAAATACAAAAAATTCAAAAAATTGTATACACATATATATATATATACATATACGTACATACCAAAAAAAGGGATATGCACATATACATATACATACATATGCCTGGACATCCACGTATATGTACATGTGTCTGCGCTTGCACATATAGTTATAACTCGTTGACAATAGTTGTCCTGCCATATGGAGACGATATATATATGTATGTAACAAGGGGGATGGCTAAAACTCTGTTATCAGTGTACATCTCACATATTAATGTAGAGATGAATAGTACACTGTCTTTATTTCTTAAAGTAAATTATTAATTTCAAAATCTATGTTCATCCCTCTAGGGGCTAAGGTCCTCAATTTGTATATCCATTTCATTTCCTCCTTATTTAACTTCCTGATATAATCACCCCCTCGCCAATCTGGTTTAACTTGTGTCAAAGCCACAAATTTTAGACCATTTGGGTTTCCCTCATGATATGCCGCAAAGTGCTGTGATACACTATGAAGCATATTACATTTGCGAATGTTTCGAATGTGTTCGCTGATACGAACCTTTAGTTTCCTTATAGTGCGACCCACATATTGGATATGGCACGGACATTCCAACAAGTAGATCACATTTTTACTGTTGCAAGTCAATTTTTGTTTTATTTTAAATTGCTCTAGTGTTTGGTTGGATTGAAATACATCAATGGGCTTGTTGGATCTCATTCCCAAATGTTTACAATTTGTGCATGTACCACAATAATAAAAGCCCCCCTTATGGGAAATGTCCATAAGCCAGTTGTTAAGTTTTGTCGGTTCAGATACATGACTATGTGTAATTTTCAAAGCTAGATTCGGAGCCTTTCGAAAGACCAATCTGGGTTTGGTAGATAAAATAGAATAAAGCTGTTCATCCTTTAATAACACATGCCAGTGTTTATTAAGGATTTTCCTCAATTTGGGAGCTGATCTTGAATACTGAGTTATGAACAGAGGTATTTGTGCTTGTTGTAAATCCTGATTTTTATCTGAATTTGATTTATACCTAAGTAAAGTGGAACGATCTATGTCCCTATTTGACTCATAAGCCCTTGATACTAAATCTGGGTCATATTTCTTCTCAAGAAATTTTGCCCGCAAGTGTACACTCTGTTCCTTATACACATCCAAGTCTGTACAGTTTCTACGAATTCTGCGAAACTGCCCTTGTGGGATATTAGTCAACCAATTTGAATGATGGTGGCTTGTAGCCAGAATATATCCATTGACATCTACTATTTTGTTAAATGTTTTTGTCTTTAAGATCTTGTCTTCCACGTATATCTCTAAATCTAAATACTCTATTCTGTTATAACTACATGTGTAGGTAAAGAGAAGGTTATTCTGGTTACAATTTATATAGTGCAAAAATTCATTCAACTGTATCTGCGTTCCTTTCCAGACTATAAGGATGTCATCTATGTACCGCCTCCAAAGCACCAGGCCTGCCCCGAATTCGTGGGAGGCAACAAAGTTCAAACAGATGTTACAGAGAATGCCTGGGTAAATGTACATAAAGTGTAGTTACATATATAGTATTAAATATATAGTTATAGCTACACAAACTAATATACCATAACATAGAAGCATGGGCCCATTGGTGACATATACAAACAAGATAAAATCAACTAAATCGTTGGTCATTCAGTAAGGAGTTTTATTATTCACAGAGAACATGTTTAGTAGGTCAGAAGGAAAGAGACAATAAAATCTGGTGACGCTGCACTGGAAAGTTTCTCCCCTTATAGAAGAACTGGAGGGTCATCAATAATGACTCCCAATTCGTACCATGACATTGAGGAGAAGCATCAATAAATCTGTGACTTCATTTCAGGCTGAAGTGAATCGATGTAGCTCTCCCACATTTCAAAAAACATTTTGACTCTGGATTCTTTGGCCAGTGAAGTCTCCAACCAATTCATTTTAAATATGTAGAATTATTTGTCTCTATCTCTAAAGGGGTTGAACAAGGGGACCTACGACTGTGATCATACCTGTAAGATGGTTTTTTGGCTGCTGAGGGCCAGCAGCAGTCTTTTGCTACCTCTTGACACCTGTTGGCCTTGAGGAAGTATACCCAGAATGGCCCATGCTGGCGTGAATGATAGGTACTTCACAAGTTTGTCCAAGCAAAAGGTTCTGACTTGGAGCCAAAAAGCTTGTACTAGTGCAAAATCCCAAAGGCAATGAAATATATCTGCTTCTAACTCCTGACACCTTGGGCAGTATCAGGCCATCAAAAAACTACAATGGGGGGATATAAAGGATCTGTGATACGCATTTAGAAATAATTCAGTGTACATACTTGCTGGGATTAGGCCATTAGAGTTGTACAAATTTGAAAAGGATTTCCATTGTTAGGTCTGGAAATGATCGTATGCAATGTGGAAGACCCATCGCAATGGTTGAGTAATCGATGCAATCCCAAATAAAGTGATAGTGGAGGGTGATTACCTTGTGTCAAGGGAGGCTTTGAAACAAGAGTACATCCAACCTTCCACCTAACCCCCTCATCTCCTCTGCCCGTTCTCCCCTCTCTCACCTTGTCCCTTTCTCTCTCCCCTTGCATCACTGCCTCCCTTTCGTGCCTGTTTCGTCCACCCTCCCTTAGGATGTAAACTCGAATGAGCAGGGCCCCTCGCCCCTCCTGTCTCCATACCCATTCTTCTGCTCCGTATTTACTCCATTTGTCTGCCCGGAGTTTCTGAAGCATTGGTACTTTGTGTTTACTGTTCTGTACTGTTTCACCCTGTATGATCTACTGTTTGTACTATGTACGGTGCTGCGGATACCTTGTGGCGCCTAACAAATAAAGGATAATAATAATAATCCAGAGGATTCTGCCAATCTAGGTCAGAGAAGGTTCTAACAAAGCTGCTGATATAGTGTTGCAAAGGGGAAAGAACTAAGAAATTTCGCTATTGCTTTTATATGTGGTAGGGGGCATCTGTTTGAGATATGTTATAAACAGCATATTTTAGTGATGCTTCTATCCTTTCCGGCTGCGATGGTGTAGGATGATGAGCCGTTCTGAAATTCAGGATTGAACGTAAGTGATTGAAATATGGATTTGTGCAAATTTAAGTGGGTTTAGTGTCTAAGAATATGCCAATCCTTGCGTGTGTTCCACAGGAGAGGATTGACTTTTATCCCTTGGTGTAGTTCCTGACCGTGTAAGTGAAGAAAAGATACTCAGTCATGGTTGGTAGAAAACCACTTTCGAAGGGAATGTCTGTATAAATATCTGTGACATAAAGCCAACCTCTGAGATGCCTGAGTAGGGCTTAATGATTGTTTTCTATAATGTTTGGAAAACTAATCCCACTGTTTTTTTGTTGTAATTTGATCAAGCTAATTCTTGATCTTTTATTGTTCCATGTAAAATTCCTAAAAACTGAATTAAGAAGTTATCTTTTTGGGTGAGGAAGAGTGGTAGGTACAGTGCAAGGTACATGAGTTTAGGAAAAGATATAATTATAATCAAATTCGCCCTCCCCAAATAGGAGAGCTGGAGATGATGTGACCCCTAATTCTCCCTAGTTATAGAGGAGACAGCCTTGGGAAATATTCAAGTGGTATAAAGAAGAGGAATTGAAGTAGGTGAAGTTTTTTTGCCCAAGTAAATGGGGTATGTTTGCCCTATGACGGACATGCAACTGCTGGCTTAAGATACATAGCTATAGCTTCTTCTGCATTATCCAAATTCCAAGGAGCCCCCAGGCGCCGAAAAATGTGATAGTATGCAATAATGTGGAAATGTCTAAATGGTAAAAAGTTTAATTGAACACCATGAAATGTAGGTAAATATCTGCGCTTTATAGAATAGCTCTCGTAGGAATGTAGATAATGTAAAGAGGGGATCCCTCCCTCCAGGGTAAAGTAGCATAGACTACAAGTAGTTCTATGTAACCTTAAAGGTGTTTAAATAAAATAGGTAAGAGACAAGATGTTAATGTAATGAAAATTATATATTCAAACACATAGCAAATGACTGTACTTTGATAGAGAACAATTGGGTGGTATGTATAAACAGTGCGCGCACAAAGATAAAGTAATGCAAAACGCAAGCAGCTGCACCTATATGTTAATCCCCATCAACATATAGGTGCAGCTGCTTGCAACACACAGTCCAGAGTAAAACGGAAAAAAGAGAGAGTCTTTCATGTAGGCTGTATGTTCACTCTTATGCAGGCAACGGTGTATAACTGCACTGCGTGAGGGAAAAAACACAAACCAATAAAACAGGGATCCAATTCCCTATCACGTGGATGTAAAAGTAACAAACCTCCCAAAAATTTCCAGGTAACAATCATGCATGATATAATAAATTCAATATCACAAAAAGTACGGTGTTAAGGTCCAGTAAATGAAAGCTCAATGCTGAATCCCTTTCAAGAGAAATTCCGTGATGATAATCCATCCAATTACCACTCAAGGTTAGAGACAGCTCCAATGGGGTAAAATGGGAGATACCATAAGGAAAGGCCAGTGTTAGAATGATTATAGTCAAATTGAGTACGTATTAAGGAAGACTGTTGTGAGATGGCAGGGTGAGTTAAGGGAGGTTTTGAGAGTACAGCATCCAAGGGGTTATCCCAATCCGAGGGAGAGAGTTTACGTAATACGTGCTAATGTAATGTTGGCATTGAAATATAGCTAGGTGATAGGGAGCCAACTGCGGATAAGTAGCACTAATCTGAGCATAGGTCATAGGTTTACATGTAATTGTATCAATTATTGGTCTTATTTAAATAATTCCCAAATTCGCCTAATCAGTAAATGGGAAGGAAGCTAATCCATTTTGAAAGTTCGGGTTATGTAGCAAACGAAGGTGCATTGAAGCATAAGGGTTTAAATGGTACATTTGAGTTCAGTCATTCAGCAGAGTCCAGGGATCCATTGTTCAACAGAGACAACCGTGACAATTCTTAATGAAGGTACAAGAATCTCAGAGCGTAGGATCTTCCCCTTCCCAGAGGGGAGAAGCCCAGGCCAAGGCTTATAATTGTATAAGCCACTTTTGTCCTCTCGAAGGCAAAATTTTCAGGGGCAAGCTCAAACTGAATAGCGCACAGGTTAAGGAACCCACAGCATTTCTTAGGATTGCCATCATATTTCTCTGGCGGTGGAATACGTAGGCCACTGGAACTAGAGATGCTAGCATTAGATGTTGTGGCTGTGGAGGAAATGGTTACTGCTAAAGCCGCTTGACTTGCTGGAAGAGACCCCTGGAGGGTGTCTAAATGAGAAACAACCCCTTGTAGACATTGCAAGAGTTGTCCCTGATTGGAGTCTTGTTAATCCACCCTCTGGGCTAAGTGGAGCAGAAGGTATCGAGCTGAGGGTTCGTCCTGTCTACTCATATAGCCAGAGTATACTGTCACCGAATTTCAGAGATGGCCGCTGACTGGTATTATGCAACTGAACACGGAGGCGCGGAGTCTAACGTACCACTGATATTCGTCAGGGACCGTGCAAGGGAGTTTGGGCGTAGTTGAAGAGGGTACGCATGTTATGGTACTCCAAGACTCACCGCTGTAGCGACAGTAGTAGACATGCGTAGTCAGGCAGTCCAGGTCAAAGCCAAACGAGTGTTGCGGTACACAGGGAGGTTACAGAGAGAAGTCAGGTCAAGCTAAATAGTCAAACCAGCCGGGCAGCAAGGTACCAAAATGAAAGTGAATAGTAACAGGAAGCAGAGTCAGAACCGAAGAACTCTGGACCAGGAGTTCATGAAGCGCTGGAGCAGGAGTGAATCAATACTCTGGCACCCAACATGTGTCAGGGGGTGCTCTATAAACCATAAGGTACATCCTGATTGGGAGATGGAGATTTGGTGGACAGACATGCTGACCACTGACAGGTGAGCGGAGATAGCGTCACGCTGCCTAGCAACGGGACGTGACTGAACAGAGCATGCACACGCATTGCGTGCAAGGAACAAGGAACGTCCTGCTGCTAGGCAACGGGACGCGACTGACGAGAAGGTGCAGGCATTCGTCTCCTGCACCATGTGTCAGTGCGGAGATGGCGTCTGACACAAAGGCTGTATTCGAGCAAAGAATCCACAAGATTAAAATGTCAGTTTTCTAAATACGTCCTCTTCTTCACAAACTATACATCTGCTTCTTGGAATATGTATACTAGACTAGAGGGTATGGAGAATCACTCGTGACCAGATATGAAAATCCTGGTGAATGAGAGTATGAATAATAAATTATGTAAACTAAATGGTAACCGTATGCTAAGCGTTCACTATTGACAGTACTACAGTATGCTCTATGCTATGCATAGCATTCTGAATTAAATTATTTTTTGCAACAGTATGCTGGACATTGCTACATTTATGTTGTGCACGTATAAATAATTTTAAATGGATATTTGTAATAATAAAAATGCAAACAGAACTCCTTCCATAAAACCTCTGATTTTGCTCAACCATACCTACCTCATTTTAGACTCCATTGCTTATTTACTCCAATTCCAAAACATGTCCTTCACAAACGTTCATGTTTTATGTCATCCTCATTGATCAGTAATGCCTCTACCTGCCTGTCAATCTAATTTTGATCAGGGCAGGACAGGGTATTCATAAGAGAGAGAAGTTTTTTAGTGAAAATGAAAAGTGGATGGAGTTAAGAGTATTTCAGTGTAGTTTTGGGTATGTGAATTTGAGTACAGTAGGGGAATTGAAAAAACTAAAAACAGAGAAGATGCAGGGAAAGACAAGATCAAGGTTGTATCCAAAGATGAAGATGAGGGAATAGATAGGTAGTGTGGACTTCAAAGAAAGAGAAAGAGACGGAGGGTCCTGGGGGTAGGACTAGGAAAGTGTAATATGAATTAGTAGAATACTTAAACCACCACTTTGTCTGATTCTGAGAGTGTGGCTGAGGGAGAGTCCCCAATAAGAGAGAACTACTGCAGTTGTAGTGTCAAAGGAGGTATGCCATATTTCTGGCAAGGAGGTTCAGGAAGTTTAAAATTATATCATGGATAGATACATGTTCGTTACAAACAGATTTTGCATTTCAATGTGCACAGGATTAGGGGAGGTGGGGTAGTGTTTATATGTGGATAAGATTAAAGGGTTTGTAGGGATGAGGTGGATGGAAAGTTTTGGGGTGGAACAAGGAGCTTGAGAATAGTGGGGCTTGCACTGGGCCCAGGGTGAGATGTTGTCAGCAAAAATTAGAAGGAGCACAACAAGAAATAGGACATGTGATGATAATTTGCATGTTTCTGTTTATGGAGTGAGTGTGTTGGGTGCAGGAAACAAACCAGATCATGGGTTCCGACCAGTGAGGAGGGAAGTAGTGAAGGGGAATTAATAAGAGGGAATGGAAAAATAGGATGCTGGAGAGAGAAGAGGAGTTTGAAGAGAAGTATGGTGATGGTGAGAGAGAAGGTAAAATTGAGTAAGTGTATGGTTGTATGATATGTGATATGAGGATGAATGTGGACAAGCTAGAGTAGGTAATGAGAGAGTGAGAAGAAACAATTGATCCAAGTTGTGCAAGGCAATGGAGTAGGTTGCTACTTTACTCTCCCCTGGCTGGGGTTAATAGAGTAGGCAGTCCCTTCAGCATAAGCTTTCACCACTTTAACTGACCCTTTTACAACTCTGCCAGTTCAGCCTTCCCCTCCTCTGCTACCTGCCCGGACCACTAAGCCAAATGTCCTGTTTGCTCCTATTGTGTCTCACTTATCCCTCTATTTAAAATTTAAGCTCTCATGAGCAGGACCATCTATCCTATGTCTCTTATCTATCCACCCAGTTGTTCTTATTTGTCCTTGTCATGTCTTATGCTGATTTTTCTGTATGATTTGTTCTGTTAAGTGCATCCATGGATTTATTATTCTGCTCAACTATTTATATTGCTTTAATGTTTGTCATTTGTATATAATTATGTCAGGCACTACAGAATCTGTGGCAATATATAAATAAACAATGATAATGATGCAGGTTAAATATGAGGTCCAGGATACTGACAGTTGGGCTAAGTAGGTCCAGCAGCCAAACAGCGATGGCAACGGCAATGAGTGGGAAGCTGAACAGAAATGGGAACATCAATGGTTGAAGTCAATGGGACCAGCAGCAAAAGAAATAAACAAGACTATTCCAAACACTTTACAGATCTACGATAGAAAAGCAAATTTCATGGTCTATTAATTGTCACATTTATGATAAGATCCCTATTTCAGTTAGCTTCAGTGACTGCAGCTCAGACAGAATGTTTAGAAGGCACATAGCAAGCAACCATATGTTAGAAACCTTAATGTTGGCAATCATGAAAGTCTTAGCAGCCAGACCTTCATGGGATTTCTGTAAGTGCAAAGATAACATTGATACTCATTTTAGTTTGAAATATTTCCACTGAGGAAACTCAATGGAATCCTGTGATTCCGTAAGAAGTGCGTCTGCAAGTATTGGAAATCTGCGTGAATTAAAAAACGGGACATAAAACTGTATGTAGCAACTTAAAAGTCCTCAGTTTAAAAAATATTCTATCACAAGGACACTTGAATGTGGTACGCAGTACTAAAGACCATGAGACCTGGCATATCCAGTAAACTTGTCAGAGGTTTTACTTTCTTCTACTTCTACATAATTGCTTCATGAAAAGTTGATTTAGAAGCATTTGATTTTATGCTTTTTCTCCCTTGGATAATAACACAACTTTTTGTGAGAACATTTAGAAGACACACCTTTATAAGAGAGCAGTCAGCCACTCACCTGTGTCCTGGAACTTTTTCCTTACCCATAACCCACCTGGCTTCACTTTAAGAACAATGAATACCAGCTTCACACCAATATCAAGAATATACAATAAACAATATATATAATTACTATGAGCTACAATGTCCCCTTAACCACATGTAATTAGACACTACAGCCGGGAAACAAAAAACAGGCCTATAAAAAGTACATGTTGTAAAGCTAAACATATTGTGAGAAACTAGGGACAGGCTGGTTGAGGGGATATCAAGCTCATTTTGTCACACTGGCCATCATCCTGGCTCTTACCAAGTGGTGGTACGTTCCCTCTCAGCTTGATTCTGGGAGCATCCGTTTTTTATGGAGTTGTTGGAAAGCATCAATGTTACAATGACAGTGCTCACCAAGGTTCCTTAAGCACTGAAAATATGTTTGTTCCTCCCAGCTGCAGGTTCTGCAATGGTGACATAACTCATGATTAGCAGGGCATCCTGTTATCAGGAAGACTATTTATTTGATCCTTCAAGAATTCTGGTTACCCTATGAATTAAATTATTACTTGTGCATGCCCCAAGGTACCACAGGCACTGTCTTCTGGGTTCTTGATGCCCCTATTCATTCCACAGAGGCAATGGAACCATGTGCCTATTGATTTCTTCACTGTACTTCTCAACTCTTATGGCAACACCAGTATTCTGGTGGTAGTGGATTGCCTCTTTAAGCAAGTCCTCTCACAGCCTTGAAGAGTCTGCCATCAGAACATCAATTTCTACAAGGAGGTCTTCCAGCTGTACAGACTTTCCTTGAAGATAGTATCTGGCAAAGGGGTTTAGTTTGTGATGAGGTTTTTGAGGGTCTTCTGCAAAGGGCTGGGAATTCCACTCTGCTTTTTATCTTGGTACCACCCCCAATCGAACAGACAGAAGGAATCTGTCAAACAGTCCCTTGAACAGTTCCTGCAATGCTTGCTCTCAGCTGCCCAGGATTACTGGTCCCAATTACTTGTGAAGAGTTCTCACAAAACAACATAGTGCAGGACTCCACAGGAGTGTTCCCCTTCTAAGTCAATCACAGGTTCCATCCTGTTGTCATTCCATCATATCACATGCCACCTCAGGGGTTTCTTCATCAGACAAATCTGAGCAAGTCTTCAAAGACTGTGGTAAATGCTGCAGGAGCAACTTAAGATGGTTGTAGCTAATCAAATAAGTTTGTAGACCAGATGAGATGGGATTGTGGGCGATGAAGTGTATTTTTGCACATGAAACATCAGCCTGAGGATGCCCTCATTCAAAATTGAGCCTAGGTACAATTGTCCATACCTAATCAGTGGGAAAATAAGACCAGTAGCATACAGGCTATGGCTACCACCTTCATTTTGGATCCGTCTGGTATTCCACATTTCCCTTCTAAAACTGGTGGCAAAGGATTTATTTCTTAGACAAGTGGTGGTTCATCAACCCAAAGTGAAGGTAGAGGACCACCAAGAATACATAATTCAGTTGATCCTTGTCTCTCACACATCTGGGAGAGGAGTGCAATACCTGGTGCAGTGAAAGCGCTTCGGTTCTGAAGACTGCTCTTGGATTAGGTCAACCAATGTTCACTCAGCTGAACTTCTCGACAAAATCTTCAGGCTAAATCCTGGCAAGCCTAGAGGGCCGTATCCAGAGTCAGCTCCTAAAGGAGGGGGGGGGGCACTGTGGTATTCAAACACCAACTCCAGATAACTGTTCCCAATGACAGCTACAAACACCTTTTCTCAATTGCTGTAAACAGTACTCTACTAAGAACAGCAATCTAACTGGTTACCTCAACTGGACTATTGTACAGCTTTCCCTACTCTGCAATCATCCATTCAGTGAAAAGGTCAAGTCAATCAGAACAATTCATCTCACCTGTTTGTAGCTTTTATAAGTCCCTCAGTTCTACCAAACCATTGCCAGAGCAAAGTTTTGTTTTGGATCTCTCTGCTTATGCTTTACAGAAGACTTGTTTTGTTGGACTGTACATCACGATTCTATCTTTTCCAGTCCTTCAAATTCAGATTAGTCCCCCACTATTCTATTTCTCCAGTCCCTTGACTTAGGCATTGTCCATCACTATTCTACCATGGACTTCAGCTTCTACCTCACTACCACTGCCTCTCAGGACTAAGCAGCTTGGCCATGTAGCTGACATCTAAATACTAACAACGTAAACCTAAAAATAAGACCAATTCTGCTGATCAAGGGAAAGTAAAGTAAAAGCAATCCTGATCCATGAACACAATCAAATTATTTACTTGTATACTAGCAATTGTTATTTGCATTGTAGAGATACTGCAAACATGCCCTGTGAAAAAAAAGTGTAAAGCTGGGTATACACCACAGAAAATTACTGCATTTGAGATTTCTGTAACAATTTTACCAATGACTGTGTACACACCTACCCGATTTACCTTCAGATTTGTGCTCTTCATCTCTCTTAACCATCTGCTGAAAAGATTGTGACTCTGCAAATTCCATAGAGATCTGCCTTCACTGCTGGTAATGAGTGCATACACACTTCCACAGTTGCCCGACATCATTCCATCATTGATCTTGATTTTTAGGGAGGTTATAACACCAAATCAAACAATACAATGTGTTTTGGTACGATAAAACATGATCATGGGAGCTTAATGCATTTTTTGACCAAATGGTCATTTATTGTGTGATCAGCACGAAAATTTTTATGAAAAACCTGTAGTGTGTACCCAGCTTTAGTGCCCTCATTACTCTGTATAAGATGGTGTTTAAACTACTGTCATTACTTCAGTCCGAGTGGATGTTCCCTTTACATTTGCATAGCCCTGGGTGTAAAACAGTCTATTTCCAATTTTTTTTGCATAACATCACATATTTTATAAACAAATGATATGGTTGCTTGCCTCTGAACTGTTTCTAGATCACCCTATATTTTTTAAACGTGAATTTTTGAAAAACTATATTCTATATTTCAGTAGTGGTTTATTTTAAATAATACAGTGTAAAATTAATGTTTTCTTTTCATGCATCTATCCATCTTTTTATGCATAGTTGTAAATAAGATTTGACCTGGATAACACCAGTTAATTTCCTGTAATTCTGTAAAATTTCCTTAAATAGTTTCCCCATTGTCTCACCGAATGTAACTTCCTGTCTCTGGTTTTGTACCTAGTTTAAATATTAACCTCACATTCACTTTGCCAATCATATGGCACTGACCTAATTTGTAAATACATCACCAAAAAAATTAACTAAATTAACTTAACTCCCTAAGCACACCTGAATGGATATAATTTGCCATTAAGCACTTTATCAACTTTAATCCAACATATCATCCAGTGTCTCACACATTATTATTAATCTATAAATAGCCTCTTAAGATAAAGGTTTGATTCCAATCAAGGCCTTACCTGTGTGGAGTGTGGTATGTTCTCCCCATGTTTGCAAGGGTTTCCTCTGGTTTCCTAACACAGTCCAAAAACATACTGATAAATTAATTGGCTGCTGACAAAAAATGCTCTTTATTGGTCTGTGGTCCAATGGAGTGGGGACTGACGTGAATGATTAAATATTCTGTCTACAGCATTGTGCTATATAAACAATGATCAATAATAATAATAATAATAATAAATAATCACTAAAGCACATCACACCAGTATGTACATATGTATTCATGAGTGCAGGGATTGGTTCAGTCTTAATGTAGAAATTCCTCAATCAAGTCTTTTGATTAAAAAAACAGTTGCATTATACAAAAGAGCTAATAAATAAAACATTCACAAATAGATATTTGAAAGCTTCCACATTTTGATAGAACTTTAGACACTTGACATTGTATTTAAATTTGGTGTGCAGTTGCTTTAAAGCTATTCCTATTTCCTATGTGGTTGGCCGCAGTGTCCTTCAGTTAAATTACTAACTGGAAGTTTGCTGGGAGCAGGAAAATATAAGTATTTCTCAAATATGTTTCAGTTTTGCAAAAGTTATTAGTAGCAATTTTATATATGTTTATTTTATGTTTGGTTGGAATTGTTTTATTTCTCACCACCAACTGATCTCCCCATTTTATCTTCCAGTAACATGCTATTATGACTTTTTAATGTTTTTGTCATGTGCAATTGAAGGATTTGTTTTGTAATAAATCTTGTTTTTTTTTATTTTAAGCAATCAGTTGTTTAGTTCTATGCTTTCCAATATATTTTCATTTTACATATTTGATAGCATTACTTGTAGGTGTAATGTGTATAATTTTAACAATCAAAATTATGTTCTCTCGTTTACCTTATTTAGTAACATTGTATTATTTGTATTACTTTTTGCCATAAAGTATTTACCGGCAAGTCCATCACAAATAAATTATATTTGATATATTATAAAACTTAACAATGTTGTAGAAAGTGACCTCTTATTTTTAGGCATTCTATGGTTTTCAAATTATCCAAAACTTGTATCAAACAAAAACTGATACAAGACATCTGAAATAGTAATATATGCAAGGTAACCATAACTTGCCAGTTTTTAGCAAAAGGGTTAACTTTTTTTCTATGTTGAGAGTTGCAAAATTATGATAAATACAATATGCTTGAGGGCTAGATACTAATGGAAAATATACTGCTAGTTGGTTTGCAGAGAAACTAAGGGCATCAGTCTTCATGAAGACATTCAAATAAGTCTAATTAAAATACATTTTGTTAACTCCATATGGTTTTACTAAGACATTGAACAAAAAACACTTTCAGTTATGTTGTTCTTGGATATAGGATGGTGTTAGCTTGTTGGTTCACCTTTCACAAGTGTCAGTTTATAGATTTTACTTTAGGTTAGCTTTACCAGCCCTTTCAATTACATAAGTACACCCCCAAAACTAAACTGTAGTTGGACGAAGTACACAGTTAACATAAAAATCAATATTATACATATATACTAAGCTCCATTCCATCTGACTTGCCCAATACCATCAACTTATTCACCTGAATTGCTAGTTTTGGGTGGCTATCCTTTAAAAGATTTGTTTGATTTTCCCATGCCATTTCAGACCCTTTCTAGTATTTGGCCTCAATGAACACATGGGGGAATATTTACTAAACTGCGGGTTTCAAAAAGTGGAGATGTTGCCTATAGCAACCAATCAGATTCTAACTTTCATTTACTTAGTACACGCTACAAAATGAAAGCTAGAATCTGATTGGTTGCTATAGGCAACATTTCCACTTTTTCAAACCCGCAGTTTAGTAAATATACCCCATGGTGTCAACAGTCAAAATTTTCTGTATAACTTCCAGTCCAAAATTAGGAATGTGACCTACTGTAGATCTAGTTGGACTTGTGGAGATACACTGTTATTGCCATTTTTCAGCTTCTGTTTATTTTAAGCAGTATGAGTTATCTAAAGCTCATCTTGCTTCCCAACCCAAGCAGTTTATAATGATCTCTAAATTTCATCTTTCAAAATGTGACCACAACAAAATGGCTTACACCCTGAAAGAATCATCTTAGCCAATTTTAATTAGATGCAGCTATTAAAGTTTCTGATAAAAAGTTGTCTTTTCATGTTCAGGCAGCTTTAAGATTGAGGTAATGTAAAAGATTATAATAAACTTTGCTTCAGCTGTACATGTATTGGAAATTCACTATAGGTTTGCAATTGTTATTCAGAAAACAGTTTACCTCAATTAGAGAAGTCATCTAAAGTGACCACACACGTTAAGGTCTAAGCTTGTGACCTGACTGCAGAAAGTCTGGATCTGTGTCCAATTTGAGCAACACGTGAGTTCCATTACTTTATTCATCTAATCACACCACACACATAGCAAAAGTAGTTACCATCCAATTGAATGTTTGACAAAATTATTTAAATTCAGATGGACTCCCAACTATTCTGAGCCATTTTAGTGATTTCAGGTAAATTCGGTCTAAATCAACCAAATTTGCATGCGTGTGGCAAGTTTAAACTGACAAGTGTTCTGCTGTAATGCAAGTGTATTATATGTTAATGGATTTATCAGTGGACTCTTTTCAGTCCCTTTTTTGGAATGTGCAATATATATTGTTGGTACACTCAAGAATGAGAATGACTAGGAAAAAAATGTTTAAATAAACAAGCATAGCTCTGTTGAAATGGATTAAACCTACCAAAACTTGAGCAATTACAGTGCAGAATTGTATTTGCTTCTCTAATTGCAGCTATGTTTTAACATCCTTGCTATATAAACTGCTTACATCAGTCTGTTTGAAAGTAGAACAATACAGAAACTCTGCTCTATTTGTTGAAGGCTGATAACAAATGTCTAAACATAACATTGCTCTCTGGGTGACACAATGGATGAGGTTTTAATACCTTAAGGCATTTTACGTGGCTTAACCTAATTCCTACCTAATCATTCTAATAGTGTCTTGTGACACATTTTAGCACCTGAGCCTCTGGTGAAAGTAAAAATATGCAAATCTGTGTCCGGTAGTTTGAACTTATCTACTAGCGGTGGAAATATAATTGTCACAATCTTTTGAATTAAGAGAGATAATAAAATGGGTGAGCTAGATCAGGCAATTTGGCTCTTTATTTTGCTCCATTTCTACATTTTCACAAATGACTTCAAATTTGTATTCAAGTCTTCCCTTTTTATACACATAGGTTTTCTTTACTAGTTTATAATTTTGAAGAATTCTGAATAGCTTCAAAATACAAAAACATATTAAAAAGCAAGAACAAAGACAACCAGAGGAGGCAAAGCAGTAAATCTTTAATAATAATGAATTCTTGTAAATCTCTGACTTAAAGCATGCAGGCAAATGTCTTGGGCAAAGGAAGGCTCAGACTCCATTCACTTTACCAAATTATGATTTAACACAGTGCTCTCGATACAGCACAGCAATTGATGTAATGGGAATCCATAATGTAGGCAGACACAGCTCTAGTAAACAGAAACAAAGACTTTAAATAATAAAAGGACAAAACAAGAGGGCCTTAAATTGCTGATTGTTTAATATCCTTCAAAGTATGCATTCTAGCAATTTTGATACCTTCAATTAATAAAAAGGCTGCAGGGAAAAAAAATAATACAATAATCAAAAACCATTCCTTGTAACATTCACCATTAAACACAGTGTAATTGTATACTACAAAAAAACCACTGGTTTTGTGATATATAAAATCTGTAGAAAAATCCTGTATTTATTTTATGGTTTGATTTAGGAGATGGCAGATTTTACACACAATCCAGTAGGGTTTCTGTGTTTCTGAGAGATGGAGCTTGCAGTTCTAGCGGCTGTCTTTGTCTATGGAATAATATTTGTCACTAGAGCAAGTGTGAGTAAAAAGAATGAATTATTGAGTGCTTTTGTCTCTTGCATATTTATCACAGGTAGAAATAACCTTTCCACCCATCTTTTTACTACTGTAAATGCAGAATATGGCCATGTTTGTCAGGTAAAGCAAAAAAAAAATGAAAAAGCACATACAAAATTAATCAATTTATTAAAATGATGGCGGTTTGTCAGCACGCTGATTACATTCATCGCACTAAATACATAAACTGAGATAATTATATATACAATACCCCTTCTAAATTGCTAACAGGGGCATAAAATGAAGCATACAGCCATGAAATCTTCATACTCGAACATTAGCAGCAGAATAGGTTATACTGAAGAGCTCAGCAGGGGTTGGTCTAGAATTTTTTTAGGCAGGGGTGATTTAGTTCCCACCCCTTTTTTTAACTTTTAACAGAATGGAGTGCTGGGGCAATCACCCCCCCCCCACCCCCCCGCTAGCAGGGGTGTTCTGTCTGCAGCTGCATACTATGGGCGGCCCGTGTCTGCGCAGACAAGCAGGCAAGGTATGCTCTGAGAGTGGTGGGAAGACACGGACCACGCATAGTGTATGGCTGCAGACAGAACATCCTTTCTCCCCCCAGAACCACCAGTGGAGCTCAGTGGCTTTCAACGTAGCACTCTCACAGGATGCCACCTTTCCAACAAGTTAGCTGGTGCCTTGCTAGAGCTGGCCCAGTCAACTGTAAGTGCTAGTATTGCGAAGTGGATACATCTAGGAGCAATAATAGCTCTGCAGGGGCTCGTTGTATGTAAAAATTGCCGGTTGCTTGTAGTAAGTTTGAAAACTTACTACAAGGTTTCAATCTGCAAAACTGCATCTGAAAGCAATGTCAGCACAAGAGCTGTCAGTCGGAGCTTCATGGACTTGGTTTCCATAGCCGAGCAGCCACACACAAGCCTCAGATCATCATGCATAATGCCAAACCCCAGCTGGAGTGTGTAATGAACACTGCCATTGAACTCTGATGCAATGGAATTGCGTTCTCTGGAGTGATTAATCCCACTTTACCTACTGGCAGCCAGACGGATCTGGGTTTGGCTGATGCCAGGACATGTTTCCTACCCTGAATGCATACTGCAACTGTAAAGGAATTATGGCCTGGGCCCCTTAGTTTCAGTGAAGGGAAATCTTAATGGAATTGCAAACATCTAAATTCTAGAAAGTTGTGTGCTTTGTGCAACTTTGTGGCAACAGTTTGGGGAAGGCCCCTTCCTGTTTTAGCATAGCAAAGAGAGGTCTATCAAAAAGTGGTTTCCTGCATTTGGTGTGAAAGAACTGGACTAACCTGCTCAGAGCACTGACCTCAACCACATTGAACGCTTTGGGATGCATTAGAATGCTGACCACCAGCCAGACTATAATGCCCAACATCACTAATGCTCCTTTTGCTCAATATATGTGAATTCCCAGTAGCCATGTTCCAAAATCTAGTAGAAAGTCTTTCCAGAAGAGTGGACGCTGCTATAGCAGAATAGGGGGACTTACTCCATATTAATGCCCATGGTTTTGGAATGAGACTTTCAATAAGCACATATAGATATGTTGTTTGGGTGTGCACATACTTTTGGCCATGAAGTGGATATTCAACTATACTATAGGATGTACTTTTCAGAATGCTTGTGTTTTCAAGACCAACCCCCCATTATATTGAGCTACATAATTATATATATATATATATATATATATATATATATATATATATAAATAAAACAGAGTAAGAAATGGCCATGTTTTCTCCACTGCCAATAGCTTTCCTCTCATTATCATCATTTATTTATATACTAATTCCGCAGCGCTGTACAGAGAACTCAGTCACATCAGTCCCTGCCCCATTGGGGCTTACAGTCTAAATTCCCTAACATACACACATATAAATACAGAGAGAGAAACTAAGGTCAATTTGGATGGCAGTCAATTAATTGGAGTGTGGGAGGAAACCCACACAAATACAGGGAGAACATACCAATTATAAAACAGATAAGGCCATGGTCGGGAATCAAACTCATGATGTGAGGCAGACGTGCTAACCAGTAAGCCACTCTGCTGCCCCATTAAATTGTTTAGCACTTCTTATCATAGTATCTTTAGATACAGTTAGTGATCATGTCTGCGTACATGACAACAATACAGATATCCAGCAATATTAAAAAAAAAATTGGCCATAACATTCTAGATAATAGAAATGTTTTAAATCAGATGCAACAAAACATATTTAGATATTGCTTTATTTATAAAAAGCTGTACAGTGTTAGTTAAACCTCCCTAAAACAAAACAAATCAGTACATCTTTGATACACGGAGTGCAGCTAATTTAACTAAAAGCAATTACTATACATATTAGCATACGTCTAATTATAGCATGTTCTTTACATACTTACATTGCTGCAAACTTGTTTGTGATGACAATGAATACATTAAAGGATTTTGTTCAGTGGATAAGAAACCAGTAGAAAATCAAGATTGACTGTGGTGTCAAGCTTTTTATGAAATGGTAATTTTAGACATCTATGCATGTATTCAGCAGGATACCAGACAGGTTTCCAGTAATTTTAGTCTATAAATATAATTACTGGATGTGGATATCTGATAATATTTTATTTGACTCTAGACATTTTAGTTATGCACCATGCATTAAATAAATAATTGTTTATTTTGTGTCATACTTGAGGGGGGGCGCACCGAGGGGGGGTTTCTGAGTCTCCAGAAACCCCCCTGCACTAAGTGGCCGCCATAGCGGCACTCTGCTATACAGCAGCCGCGGCGCTGTCAAAGAAGCGTCTGCGGCGGTGCTGTATTGTATACAGCACCATCGCGGACGCTTCTTTGACAGCACCGCGGCTGCTGTATAGGACGGCGCTGCTGCGCATGCTCTCGTGTTTTTTTCGGGGGGCAGGGGGGAGAAACCCCCCCCTGACAATCCTGCGTGCGTCCCTGCCTTACCAAACTCTTTTAATAAAGTTCATTTTGCCACCCCACTCACTATATGTGATTATTAGAAAAAATAATAAGGTGGAGTATTTCTCTATTAGAAAGCTCAAATGCTAGTAAATTTCTGCAGTTATTATGAAATAGGCATTTTATAAAACTAATTGCCTAAATATATTCATTGTAATCAGAAGCAAGTTTTCAGACATATAAGTAAATATATACAATTCCTAGATTTGGATGCTAGCTAATATTTGTATTAATTGCTTCTAGTTTAGCCTCACCTTCACCATACAGACTCACTTTAATATTATTTTGTGGCCTGTGTAAAACAATGGTTTTGAGTTGTCAGTGAATAATTTGTTTCTTTGGAGCTGCACTATAACTTGTTTAAATTCCTTGAATATTTGTCTGCTATACCTTAATTTCACAGTGGAGAACCAAATAATTAAGCATATAAAAATATAGTATATAAAAATATGCAGTAGTTGTAAATTATAAAGACAACATTGCAGATGCCAGGCCTCCTGGTATCTCCAGCCCATCAGCTGTATAAGGACATGACAAATGCAGATGGAGTGAAATAAATAGGCAGATCTTGCAAGACAGAACAAAACTTCAGAACTGTGGAGGTGGACACACACTTATGAAGAGCAGCTAGTTGCTGTTTACACAAGAACATTCTGATACCAAATGATTTTCTTGCTTTTGACAAAACAATCCTCAACATCAATATTTAATACATTTGCAAAATTAGTGTGTACTCTTTATATATCACACACATTGACATCTATTTTTATAAATACCTCCCTTCCCAGACTCTACTTGTCAGCTTCTCACATACTCCACCCCTTCAAATCGGTAGAGCTGAACACTCTTAGCTGAAAGGCAATATACCCTAGATCAGTGTTTCCCAATCCTAGTTCCCAAGTACCCCTAACAGTGCATGTTTTCATGTCTCCTTGCTGGAGCACAGGTGTAATAATCACTGAGAGACACATTTTGAAAGATTCACAGGTGGTACTAATTATTTCACTTGTTACCTGGAAAATCTGCACTATTGGGGGTACTTGAGGACTAGGGTTGGGAAACACTGCCCTAGATAGAGCATCAACATTACCTTGCAGTTTTCTACAGAAAAACTAAACTTTTGTAACGTGTGGAACTACCATGTGACTCTGGAATTTCTTTCTTTAGCTGGACTCATCCATGTGATAAGGGAGCGATCTGCGATTAACCTAAAATGGCATCCTTTAAGGCAATATTTTTCTTTTTTTTTTAAGGAAGAGACCACACAGGTCTCGAAACGTCGCTACCAGATTGGAATAAATATCCTTACTTTATCTGTATATCATGAGTGCCGTCTGTTTCATACATGCTTAATTATTAGGGATGTGCACCGGCGACTTTTGGTGTCTCGTGTTTTGGATTCGGATTTTCGCGATGTTATGGGTTCGGATTTGTTTCGCAAAACACCTGCCGAAAGGTTTTGGTTCGGATTTAAGGTTTTGGATTCAGATTTTTTTTTTTAAAAAGCATAAAAAGTTCAAAAATCAAGTTTTTGGGCTTATTTTCACTCCTACGCTATTATTAACCTCAATAACATTCATTAACAAGCATTTCCACTAATTTACAGTGTATTCTGAACACCTCACAATATAGTTATTAGTCCAAAACGTTGCAACGAGGTATCTTTCTGGACTGCGTAGTGGAGTGGTCCCCACAATATAATAAGAAAACCATCAACTGGTCTTAATCGCACCAAAAAATGTACCTGGACTGCGTAGAGGAGTGGGTCACCACAATATAATTTAAAAACCCTGAACTTGTATGATTCGCACCAATAAATGTATCTGGACTGCGTAGAGGAGTGGGTCACCACAATATAATAAGAAGACCATCAACTGGTCTTAATCGCACCAAAAAATGTACCTGGACTGCGTAGAGGAGTGGGTCACCACAATATAATTTAAAAACCCTGAACTTGTATGATTCGCACCAATAAATGTATCTGGACTGCGTAGAGGAGTGGGTCACCACAATATAATAAGAAAACCATCAACTGGTCTTAATCGCACCAAAAAATGTACCTGGACTGCGTAGAGGAGTGGGTCACCACAATATAATTTTAAAACCCTGAACTTGTATGATTCGCACCAATAAATGTATCTGGACTGCGTAGAGGAGTGGGTCACCACAATATAATAAGAAAACCATCAACTGGTCTTAATCGCACCAAAAAATTTACCTGGACTGCGTAGAGGAGTGGGTCACCACAATATAATTTAAAAACCCTGAACTTGTATGATTCGCACCAATAAATGTATCTGGACTGCGTAGAGGAGTGGTCACCACAATATAATTAATATAAAACCCTCCACGGCTCTGAATTTCCCCAAAAAAAATTCTGGACTGTGTAGTGGGGTGGCCCCGGTACTAAATTTGTTACCGGGGCCACAATACCTCCTCCAAGATCCAAGTGTAGTGTTTATAACATATTAACACTACACTAATTCTAGCACGTCAAACCCTCTTGTTAAAAATAATGACAGGGCATTTAACTTTTGATTACATTTTTTGAATTTGTTGACATTTTCTTTTACTTTTTGAACATGGCAAACGACTGTTGAATGGTCACATAATGCCAAAAAAATAGTTGCAAGATGGAATTGTCCTTGGGCCCTCCCACCCACCCTTATGTTGTTGAAATAGGACATGCACACTTTAACAAACCAATCATTTCAGCGACAGGGCCTACCAAACAACTGTGGCTGAAATGATTGGTTTGTTTGGGCCCCCACACCAAAAAAACAATTCATCTCTCCCTGTACAAACTAAACAGGCTCTACTGAGGAAAGATGTCGTCCTCATCCTCAACCTCTGATTCCTCTCCCCCTACAGTGTGTACTTCCTCCTCCTCACACATTATCAATTCGTCCCCGCTGGACTCCACAACCACAGGTCCCTCTGTACTATCTGGAGGGCAGTGCTGTTCTTCATTGAGGAATTGATTATTCATTTTTATAAACATCATTTTTTCAACGTTGTGAGGAAGCAACCTCCTTCGCCGCTCACTGACCAGGTTCCCCACTGCACTAAAAACTCTTTCCGAGTACACACTGGAGGGGGGACAACTCAGGTAAAATAGAGCCAGTTTGTACAGGGGCTTCCAAACTACCTTTTTTTCCTGCCAGTAACAATATGGACTGTCTGACATCTCTATTTGGATGGTGTCAGCAAAATAATCCTCCACCATTTTTTCAATTGTGACAGCATCCAATGCAGCGACAGTAGACATGTCTGCAATGGTTGGCAGGTCCTTCAGTCCGGACCAGATGTTATCAACATCCCCGCCAGCGGCTTTTTTAGGAAAACTGAGCTTTTTCCTCGCAGCCATAGATGTGGTAGAAAATGAGGGTGGAGCTGTTGGCATGTCACGGTCCTCTTCAGAGGACAATCTCCTGACCAGATGGTCTTTGCACCGCTGTAGACTTGTGTCCGCCGGAAACAGAGACACAACATACGCTTTAAACCGAGGATCGAGCACGGTGGCCAGAATGTATTCCTCTGACTTAAAAAGAGTGACCACCCTCGGATCCTGGCAAAGCGTACGAAGGGCTTCATCCACAAGAGCTACATGCTTTGTTGGATCACAATGCTTTACCAGCTCCTCCCTCACTTTCTCCAGCTGCTTCTGCAACAGCCTGATCAGAGGAATGACCTGACTCAAGCTGGCAGTGTCGGAACTGACTTCTCGTGTGGCAAGTTCAAACAGCTGGAGAACCTTGCACAACACGGAAATCAGTCTCCACTGCGCTTGACTCAGGCGCATCCCCACTCCTTTGCCTATGTCGTAGGTGGCTGTGTAGGCCTGAATGGCCTTTTGCTGCTCCTCCATCCTCTGCAGCATATAGAGGGTGGAGTTCCAGCGCGTCACAACCTCTTGTTTGAGGTGATGGCAGGGCAGGTTCATGCTTTTTTGATGTGCCTCTAGTCTGCGGTAGGCACTGGCTGAATGTCGAAAGTGTCCAGCAATTTTGCGCGCCACCGCAAGCATCTCCTGCACACCCCTGTCACTCTTGAGGTAACGCTGCACCACCAAATTAATAGGGTGTGCAAAACATGGGACGTGCTGGAAATTGCCCATATTTAATGCCCGCACAATGTTACTGGCATTGTCTGACACCACAAATCCCCATGAGAGTCTAAGTGGGGTAAGCCACTGGGAGATAATTTCCCTCAGTTTCTCTAATATGTTGTCAGCGTTGTGCCTCTTATTAAAGCCTGTAATATACAATGTTGCCTGCCTTTGCACGAGCAGCCATTTTGTAGATGCTGCTACTGATGCAGCTGTTGCTGCGGAAAGCGATGCATCTACCCAGTGGGCTGTCACAGTCATATAGTCCTTCGTTTGCCCAGAAACACTTGTCCACATGTCCGTGGTTAAATGGACAGTGGGTACAACTGCATTTTTCAGAGCACTGAGGACACTTGATCGTACTTCTCTGTACATTTTTGGTATCGCCTGCCTAGTGAAGTGGAATCTCGACGGGATTTGGTACCGGGGACACAATACCTCCATCAACCCTCTAAATCCCACTCCACTGATGGCGGACACCGGGCGCACGTCTAACACCAACATTGCAGTTACAGCTGCAGTTATACGCTTTGCAATAGGGTGACTACTATCGTATTTTGTGGTCATGGCAAACGACTGTTGGACGGTCAATTGTTTTGTGAAAGACTTAGTGGTCTTACGACTTCTCCTCTGGGAAGATGACCGACTAACAGCAGCAACAGCAGCAGTGGCAGTAGTAGGCGTACCGCTGCAGGATTCCTCGAATGAATCCCGTATTGGAGAGGACTCAGTCTGGCTGCTGACTTGGGCTGCAGGACTCAATCTGATGGAGATCGTGGAGGAAGTTGGTGAGGAGGGTGTTGCTGGTGTGTATCCAACTGGACCACGGGATTTAGGTGTCCCTGTACCGATGACGGTCCTAGCCCCTGTTCCTGAACTAACCACTGAACTATGAAGGTTATTCAGGTGACGTATAAGGGAGGATGTCCCTAGGTGGGCAAGATCCTTACCCCTGCTTATTTGAGCTTTACATAAGCTACATATGGCCATACATTGGTTGTCCGGATTTGGATAAAAATAACTCCAGACCGAAGAGGTGCATTTTTTGGTCTTCTGACCAGGCATGACTATGGGCTTTTTTCTCATCCCATGGACATCAGCTGTTTCCCCCCCTGGTGCCTCATTTACAATAACCACATCACCATCCTCATCATCAAGTTCCTCCACAGCGCCAGCTACATCATCAATAGCCTCCTCCCGAGCCACCTCTTCCCGTACAGTGATGGGAAGGTCAGGCTTGACAACCACCAACACCCTTGGACTCGCCTTGGGGATTTGTGATATTTTCTCTTTAGAAGGCAGAGTTGTTTGCTGTTTTGTTGCTGACAGCATAACTCTCTTCAATTTTTTGTAGGGGGGGGAGGAGGAGGAGGGCTAAGATCCTTGGGTGAAGATGGACCACTAGTCATGAACACGGGCCAGGGCCTAAGCTGTTCCTTGCCACTACGTGTCGTAAATGGCATATTGCCAACTTTACGTTTCTCCTCAGATGATTTTAAGTTTCTCTTTTTGCTTTTTTTTGAGAACTTGGGCTTTTTGGATTTTACATGCCCTGTACTAGGAGATTGGGCATCGGGCTTGGAAGACGTTGATGGCATTTCATCGTCTATGTCATGACTAGTGGCAGCAGCTTCAGCATTAGGAGGAAGTGGGTCTTGATCTTTCCCTACTTTATCCTCCAAATTTTTGCTCTCCATTATATGTAGCACAAGATACTGCAGAATGTGTGAACTTGGTAATATTGCAGTACCAATGGGCTTATACTGCAGGATTGGTTTGGCAAATTTTGTTGTAATTAAAAAAAAATTTAATTAGTTTTTTGTATATTTTTTTTATTAACTTTTTTAAAAATTTTTAAACACTTGGGAATATTGGGGAAATAACTATGCCCTTAGAAGCACAGAGCACGGGACACAGGACCCCTGGACTGAACAGGACACAGCACACAGGACCCAGCAGCACCACTGAACTCAAAATTGACAGAGCACAGCACACAGCACCACTGGACTGATACTGCAGAATGTGTGAACTTTGTAATATTGCAGCAGTACCACTGGACTTTTACTGCTGAATGTGTGAACTTGGTAATATTGCAGTACCAATGGGCTTATACTGCAGGATTGGTTTGGCAAATTTTGTTGTAATTAAAAAAAAATTTAATTAGTTTTTTGTATATTTTTTTTATTAACTTTTTTTTAATTTTTTAAACACTTGGGAATATTGGGGAAATAACTATGCCCTTAAAAGCAAAGAGCACGGGATACAGGACCACTGGACTGAACAGGACACAGCACACAGGACCCAGCAGCACCACTGAACTCAAAATTGACAGAGCACAGCACACAGCACCCCTGGACTGATACTACTGAATGTGTGAACTTGGTAATATTGCAGTACCAATGGGCTTATACTGCAGGTTTGGCAAATTTTGTTGTAATTAAAAAAATTTTAAATTATTTTTTTTTATAACTTTTTTTTAATTTTTTAAACACTTGGGAATAATGGGGAAATAACTATGCCCTTAGATGCACAGACCACAGGACACAGCACGACTGGACTGAACAGGACACAGCACAGGACCCAGCAGCACCACTGAACTCAAAATTAACAGAGCACAGCACACAGCACCACTGGACTGATACTGCAGAACAGAACACAGCACAGCACAGCACAGCACAGCACGAAATCTACCAGAACAGAGTACCACAAAACACACCCTCCCTCTACCCTGATCAATGCCCGAGTGAAGATGGCGGCGACTAGCGGGGAATTTATAGGTTCCGAGTATCGCGAGATCCGACAACGGGATTATGACTCGGAGCCTCGCTTTCAAGTTTTCATTTGGCGCCAATACCTGGATCTGTCTCGGATCCGACTCGGATCGGCAACGTTCGGGTGGGCTCGAATTCAGGAAATCCGAGTGCGCTCATCTCTAATATATATATATATATATATACACACACAAGTTAACCCGTACATGATACTCATGCATTCTAGTCAAATCAAGCTACTTAAGGTGTTAAAAAGGTTCTTGTCATGCATTTGGGGCTAGGAAAGGCCTCCTCAGGGGAAGAGCGTTACTTCCCAAAGCAAGCGCCCTTTTTTAACGTGGTTTTGTCCACATGTCACAACCTCATCATTCTTCTCAATCACCTCATCCTTCATCTTCATCGCCACATCTATCCAGATGTCTATCCAGACACAGGGATCTCTCTCAGCGGTCCTGAGTATCACACTCCTCTCGCTCTGTCACCCCAGGCAACCACCAACCACTCTCCACTGTCACCCCCGGCAACCACCAACCACTCCCAACTGTCCCTTCTCCTTGAAGAAATATATATATATATATATATATTTTTTTTAAATCTTTATAAACACTTTTAACAATTAACAAATTAAATTAACAAATTAAAAACATCTTAGTATAGCAAATTTAAGCCCTTTCTGAGTTTTTTTTTCCACACACACACTAAGAATTTAGTAGGTCAGTGTATAACTCCGCCCATCAGGTGGCGCTGCAGCTTGGTTTTATTTTTACACACACACACAGACAGACTAACACACGCCACTAGCCATTTTTATTATAGATATATATATATATTATAGATATATATATATATATATATATATATATATATATATATATATATGTTAGCATATTAAGAGGGAAAGTGGCGCCAAATAATGTAGCGTTAGCTGGTAAAAATCATCCAGACAGTCAATATATACTGTGTATAAAGATGCAAATACAGAATGTAATGTTCATCATGTCAGGCTGGTAAAGACATTATCAACTAGTTTCCATAAACTCTGACCATGTACCGAAATAGAGACGGAAGGAAGCAGAAGACAACGTATCAGATGTATCCGTAATAAACAGTATAAAGTAGTAGGTGGCAGCGTACCAAAAAAATGTAAATAAACAGCTTATCTGTATCAGAGATGCTTGGAAGTAGGCTCCAATCAGCTTAGAAAGTCAGGAACAGGCGTATAGACAACTTGTGCGGGTATAATATATCTGGAACATCGGCCACAGCACAGTCACAGCTCACAAACTTCACTCATTCGATGTATTGAGAGAGGAAAAAGCCATATAGTGTAGTACTTATGTACAAAGATTTATTCAGCATGTATCATATAGAAAACACACTCACAATATATAAAAGGTTTAAAAGCTTATCTGTAATCCTGTAGTAAAGGAATACTGCTACACACTGTAGATCACTGGATAGTCTATGAGGTAAACACCAATGGGCTCCACACAGAAGTTCTCAATGGGGTAACTCTCAGGGACCAGGTAGACAGTAGAGCCTTAAGCACACCAGGAGGAAATGATAGGGAACAGTCTCAACGCATTTCGTCATATAGACTTCATCAGGAGGAATATATATATATATATATATATATATATATATATATATATATATACACACACACACAAGTTAACCCGTGCATGATACTCATGCATTCTAGTCAAATAAAGCTCATCGCCACACACACACGCCGCTAGGCTTTTATATATTAGATAATGCTAAGAATTTAGTAGGTCAGTGTAGTATATAACTCCGCCTAGCAGGTGGCGCTGCAGCTTGAGCACTCAGTCATCACACACACACACACTAACACAGCATGTGTGTTCATGAGTTTGAGCCCTCAACTCATAAATTTAGCCTTTAATACCCCCTCCCACGGGGGGAAGGGGGGATGATGGAAGTTAACTGACTTCACTATTCTAATTTTTTTGTCAAATAATGTCAGTATACCAAATATCAGGTCAGTTAGATGAGCCCTTTCTGAGAAAATAGTTTTTTCACACACACACACACACACACACACACACACACACACACACACTAACACACGCCGCTAGGCTTTTATATATTAGATAATGCTAAGAATTTAGTAGGTCAGTGTAGTATATAACTCCGCCCAGCAGGTGGCGCTGCAGCTTGAGCACTCTGTCACCCGGTAGTTTTTCCACACACACAAACAGACGCCACTAAGCTTTTATATATTAGATATATATATATATATATATATATATATATATATATATATATATATATATATTTATTTTGTATCTTTTTTGTGGGCATTTATCTGTTTTTTAGGTAGGCTCAGCATATTTTAGCAGCATTAACAGCCAGATAATCCACAGCTAACGGTTTAAACCCAGTCTGGTTGACTTTTATTTGCATGAAAACAATGTCTGCAGTGCTTTCTGGGCAGTATGCATGCAAACAATATGATCATCATTTATTTATATAACGTCAGCAAATTCCATAGCACTTTATAATTGGGGACGAATACAGTAATAAAACAGTACTGGGTAATACAGACAGAGATGTAAGATGGCCCCGCTCACAAGCTTACAATAACATAAAACAAATCCTGCTCGTCTGAGTTCTAACAGCAAAACAAATCCTAACTATCCAGTGTATCCTACCAACATAGGTCACAAAACAGAATCACCTGGTGATATCTACCATAATTAACCCCTTCATTCAGAATACATAGGATAAAGTCCTGGGAGAAAAAAATCTCCCTTCCCCAACTCTTAACAGTCACCTTCTCACAATATATTTATACATATATATATATATATATATATATATATATATATATATTTACACTTCTATAAGTTTATATATTATGTGGGTTGCATCCTTCTGAGTTTCCAGTAGTGGGCTCCAGCTTTGTGCGCCTGGATTCAGGTACCAGTTCTCCACCAACCGTTCCATACTCTTACAGCTGTGGATTCCAGTTCAGTATTCCGGCACAGATCCCAGTCCTAAGACTCCTTCTATTCTGCTAGTGCTACTCTAGATTCTGGCAGACTACGGAATATACCTCAGCATTCCTTAGATCAGTGTTTCTCATCTCCAGTCCTCAGGGACCCCTAACAGTGTAGATTCTCCAGGTCACAAGTGAAATAATTAGTACCACCTGTGGATCTTTCAAAATGTGTCAGTTAGTAATGAATACACCTGTGCTCCAGCAAAGAGATATGGAAAACATGCACTGTTCGGGGTCTCCAGACCCTGAGGACTGGAGTTGGGAACCAGTGACACAGATGAGCCGAAATTTAACCAAGGCCCCCAGTTTCACCTATACTCCAGCCTCAGCTAGAACCAAGGGTCCCGATATGAATCAGCAAAAACAGATTACTAACATTATAGATTTATGGTTTGACACATTTTAATAAAGTTGTATATATTTATAGTAAAATATCCTGTACACAGAAGATTTGTGGTGTTTCTATTTGATTAAACAGGCATATCTTTTGTAGATTTCCAAGTACTTTTTTCCACTTCCTATGTATGTATTCACATGTAAGGCATGTTATAGATTTAGAGAACACAAAGCAGCAGTCTCCAAAAAGACTATATTATCTCAGTGGATATCATCAGATGTTGCTAATATAAATGTATTGATTAATCAAATTTCCTTTCTCTTTCATATGGATTGGGTGGAAACTATGTCTGATAAAGAAAAATTGACAGAAAAGTCTTTTGGGACAGAGTCCCTACATTCACACCATGTCCCCACATATGAAGGAGACCCTTAAATCTTCCTTCCAGCTTACTTCTTGGTATAACCTTGAATTATTAGCAGGAAGAATACTTTCTTAACATTTATAAGGTAAAATAAGCTGAGGAAGGGATAGTTCATATTCAGGGCCGGACTGGGACTAAAAATCAGCCCTGGCATTTAAAGTACACAGGCCCACCTGCTGTGGGCTCCATGCACGATATTGTTGCATGCTGATGTGGCGTTGCTGGTCCAGTGCCTCAGCACAAACGTATTTATCAAGAATTGTCTTCTGCCCACCCTGATCAATTTCCTTTTTGTGCAAAGCACCAGGAGCACTGGGAAAATGCACAAAACCACAATGTTTTTTAAAAAATTATATATTGTTAAAATACAATGTATAGTGTGTCCATGCTACTTCCCACTGCACCATATAAGACAGTAATTTTTTGAGATGCAATGGCCATAGTAATTTATTGAATCATAATATACTATATGTAAGCCACAGCATCAAACCAAAAATAACTTTAGTATTTTATTTAACAACTAAAATTAACATGTAAAACATAAATTGCATAGAACTGAAATAAAAGACCTAATTACTGAAATTTAAGCAAACCATAAGTCAGCAGACCCTCCAACATGACCCCTTCCACCAGGTACAAGAGGCTCTGCCCCTGGACTTCCACATCATTTATGATTGCTGTCACCTTTGCTATAACTTTTATTAGGTATATTTAATATATACTGAAATTACCTTCAAGTATTAAAATAATAATTTGGAAATCAGACGGTATAAATAAGCTTAAGCAATATCTAAAGGATACAACATTGTACTGAATTATATAACGGTATATTTATTGATTCTAATCTCTCCAGTGTGGACAAGGAGTGATATAAATGTTGCATCCTTTACATATTATTTAAGCCATTTCCAAATAAATCACTTTGGATCATGGAAATTACCTTAAAGCATTACAGTCTATGTTAAATATACCTAATGAAAGTAACATTTGACATTTACTGTTTGTTTATGAGTCTATAAAATATAACCAAAGAGCAAATTTTGGTGCTGAGCTTACTTCTTACCAGTTGGAAAATTAAGTTGCATCTGTAATAGAAGACCTTACTATATGTCCCAACTCAAGACAGAAAAACTAAAAAATACAGCGCTGCAAAAAACTGGTGCAAATTATTAAATTTGATTAAATTCACTACGGCAGTGAAAATTAGGGTTTGAGTAATTAAGGAGAGTAAGGCAAAAAAAAGGGTTAAGGTTGATTAAGTGTTCTGCCCGCCCTAGGCGAATACACTGGTTGCGCCCCCCCCCCCCCCCAATGTATTAGGAATACTCATGAATATGAATATTCAGATGTATTCTCCAGCATTCAAGGTTAGACAGATTGTGCCGTTGTCTCTTAATAGTTCTTGCTCTTCTCTCCTGCTTGTTCTTGCAGCTTTGTTGTCTTTTTGATGGATTTTGGAAAGTTGGAGTCCTGTATTGAAAATTGTATCATTTTATAATAATGCAAAATGTTAATAAACCCTGAATGATTAGTCCCTTTAGTCATACTTGCCAACATTTTTTTTTCTTTTTCCGGGAGATGCCGGCTGGGACGTGGGCGTGCAGGGGGCGGGGCTGCAAAATCGCGTCATTTTGGCCCCGCCCCCGTGACGGAATGACGCAAATCGCGTCATTTTACAGTGGGTGAATCGCGGCGTTTAAACTACATTTTTCCCCCTTCCTATCAGGGAGATTGCCACACTCGTCCGGGAGACTCTCGCAAAATGCGGGAGTCTCCCGGACAATCCGGGAGAGTTGGCAAGTATGCCTTTAGTTAAAACAAAACACTCCATTATGGCCAAATAAAACTACCCCATTGTACAGACATATAAAAGCAATAACTGAACATTTGCTGTCAATCAAATATTAACCTCTACCAGCCCCATCTCTGAAGTATTTAGTATTCTAGTGATCGCTAGGGCCACAGAGAGCTTTCATGTAGCCACCACACAATAAAGAGATCATGCCCCGCAAAGCTGCTCTATTTATTAAATACCCCCAAGATATTTTATTACCCCTGCACGAATAAACTCCAGCGCCATTAAAACAGTAAACAACGTAAAAAAAAAAAAAAATTTAATTTAATAAACTCATCTATACACAAAAATAAATTGTGTACTTCCAAACAAGTTAATACTTCCCGCTGCAGCTGTTAAAAGGGACTATTGCTCTTCTTCTAACTAAACCACACATCTAAACACAAGAAAAACAGCGCTGTAGGCAGTAAAGTGTATAAAAATGTACATAATTGAATATATATATATATATTCTTGATTAATAGAAAAATCCATTTCATTACCCACCTTCGGCCATTTTCATTACCCCCCTGCAGCCATTGCCATCTCCCCTGCAGCCATTTTCCTTACTCCCCCATGCAGATATTTTCACTACCCCCTCCAACAGTCATTGTCCCCCCATGTATTTCCTTACCTCCCCTACTACAGCCATTGCCTCCCCCCTGTCATGTTTACTTACCCCCCCCTTCTACAGCCATTGCCTCCCCCCTAACTTCCCCGCTGCAGGTATTTCCTTAGCAACCCCTCCTACAGTCATTGCCACCCCTCAGTCATTTTTAATTACCCCCCTTCTACAGACATTGCCTCCCCCCTCAATCATTTTTACTTACCCCCCCTTCTACAGCCATTGCCTCCCTCCTCAATCATTTTTACTTACCCCCCTTCTACAGCCATTGCCTCCTTCCTCAGTCATTTTTACTTACCCCCCTTCTACAGCCATTGCCTCCCTCGTCATTTTTACTTACCCCCCTCTTCTACAGCTATTGCCTCCCTCCTCAGTAATTTTTATTTACCCCACATTCTACAGCAATTGTCTCCCTCCTCAGTCATTTTTACTTACCCCCCCCTTCTACAGCCATTGCCTCCCTCCTCAGTCATTTTTACTTACCCCCCCTTCTACAGCCATTGCCTCGTTCCTCAGTAATTTTTACTTACCCCCCTCTTCTACAGCTATTGCCTCCCTCCTCAGTCATTTTTATTAACTCCCCCGCTGCAGGCATTTCCTTAGCACCCCCTCCCCCTCCTACAGCCGTTGCCTCGCCTGCTGTATTTTTTACTTCCCCCCCACCCGCAGGTATTTGCTTACCTTGTATTCCCTTACGCTGCCCGGAAGCGGCTGCCGGCATTCACTCGGCGCCTCCAGATACCAGACCGCTCTCCTACGTTGCTGCGCGTGACGTCATGACGTCACATCGGGTGCGCAGGGAAGCTTCAAGACCACAGGGAGCGCCGGCGTCGGGAACCAGAACAAGGGGGAGCCAGGAGCCGGACCGGCCCATCTAGCCATCGGCCCTTCTGGCAAATGCCAGATGGCCAGTCCGGCCCTGGTCATATTGTTAGGATATTGGGAATATTGAGATTGTAAAATATGATATAAAAAGGTGATTATATATTAATATAACTTAAATGTTTGTAATATTTTCCTTCTTTTGCTTATCTGATAATTATTTCTGTTTTTTGCATTATAACTTCAATAAAATGGATTATAAAAAAAGAGGCATATTACAACAATTGGTTTTGCGTTTCTCAGTAGCATTTGTGTCAGGGGAGATCCAATCTGCACTTTATCCCTGGACTCCTAAAAGATTCCCCACATCTAAATGAAATCCAGTGACATCATAGTTCTCTTTAGGTTTTCAAGCAACTATTAAGCTCTGAATGCAGAAGTGCTGTGCAATCAGTAGGACAGGAACTAAACCAATAGGTTTCTGCATTGACTAAGAGATATAGGTGGACTACTACATTAAAAGCCTGTTGTATGTTTAAAAACAAAAGTAATTACATTACTACACATGCTCGTTCTAGCTAGGTTTCGCCTCTAGATACAGTTAAATTTTATTTATTCAGAAGCGGAAGAGAATGTATGGTAGATTTTCCATAGAACAAATAATAGCAGCAACAGCCACTAACAGCCTCCTTTACGACATAACATTGCCAACAGCTTTAAAACTCACCCACCATCTGCAAATGAGTGAGGCCATGTGTGACGATTATGTAGTATATCTGATGACTGATTGCTATTTTCTGTTGAATTCATATATGACAATGTATATTGTAGGCAACCTTGTATTGTAATGTAATCTCAACGAGTGCTTTGCTAACTGACGTGAGTTTAAACCTATGCAAGTGTCAATAACCTGGTGAAATTAGCCAAACCAGGGAGAGATAGGTATCTCTGAGGAGTTTGAAGCCCCAAAGTTGTAAACCATATAGCCAAGCAGAAGGAGCAGAGGTGAGAACTCAAGGCCTTTGAACATTCCGATCTCAGGACATCCCTAGCTCACTTCAAAAGCCCTGTGACATTTGGGAGATCAATCTGTCCTTATTGACAGCTAAACTGTCAGGGGGTGAGAGCTATGTGAAAAAGAGTTTAAAATCTTCTGCTTTTGACATTACTGTGTGAATATTCATGAGGGGGTCTATCAAGACTGAAATGTCCTATTTTCCTCAATTGTGTTAGCTTACACACCAAGGGCTAGATTTATTAAACTGCGGGTTTGAAGAAGTGGAGGTGTTGCCTATAGCAACCAATCAGATTCTAGCTTTCATTTTGTAGAATGCACTAATTAAATGATAGTGCATTCTACAAAATGATAGCTAGAATCTGATTGGTTGCTATAGGCAACATCTCCACTTTTTCAATCCCGCCATTTAGTAAATATACCCCCAAGTCTTAACTAGTAAGTAGTACTCTGGCTTTTTTCCCCATTTTATTTTCTGAAACTTATTTGTATGTCTTGTTATTACCTTTTTTGTAATTAAACCTTGGAAACATTTTTCAGATTAAATTAATTTAATTTAGTGTGTTCTCTGTGATTCTTTGTGAATTTACGAAGCCCAGGGAGGCTCATGCTACATGAGTATGTGATTTAAGTGTGAAACATCAATAAGTGGCTTTGGTGAACGTAAGGACACCATAATAAATCCTTTGTGGTGGCAGAAAAGGTGTATTCATTGCTAAGTGACTAAGGTGACGCCAGTTATCAATAAAGTAACTTAACATTAATACAGATGTTGGAACCCATAGAGAACCCCAAGTTTTCAACTACTGGGTATCCACAAACAGCAATGGCGGGAAACTCAATGGCTGCTATTACCTTTACAGCTCTAGCATGGTGTTACGAACGCCCAGCCTGTCCCACATCCAGCTGTTCAGATTGCTGTATCTGGGACAGGCTGGGCGTTCGTAACACCATGCTAGAGCTGTAAAGGTAATAGCAGCCATTGAGTTTCCCGCCATTGCTGTTTGTGGATACCCAGTAGTTGAAAACTTGGGGTTCTCTATGGGTTCCAACATCTGTATTAATGTTAAGTTACTTATTGATAATTTTAATTAAGTTAAGAACTGTGTTCGAGAAGAGTAATGCAAAACAAATGTTTACTCAGGTTACCCAATGAAACCTAAAAACAGCGCTGAAGAGATGTAAATAAACCTGTTTATTTCATCATAAAGAAAGACAATATGGCACCCCATACTGTCATTGCATTGATTTTCAGATGTTTTATTCTTATCACCAGACAATGTGTCAGTTAAGTATTTATGTAACTGCTACATAACTGTCAACTGTTAGGGGTAGACTGAAGAGTCCCCTCTAGAGAGAATGAGTGAGACCTTACCTCCTTTAGACGAGAGGGCTAGAATAATGTGGTTTTAGGTGATGACTCATAAGTATGAAATGCACCCTGTGATGTGAGTGAATCTTTATAATGTCAGACATTATTTGAAAATTCAGAGTAAAATCCCCCAGCAATATTACTTGAAAATGAAAAATTTTTGGTCGCTGATGAGAAAGGTAGGTTATTAAATATATATATAAAAAAAAAAAGCAAATCACTTTTTCCACTCAAAAAAAGTGCCAATTTCCAATTTATTCATTCATACAATTCTTTATAAAAACTATAGAATTAAAAGACATTCTGGGAATTATAGGGAAAAAAAGAAAAAGACATAAAATTTGCTAAAACTTTAACATATAAAAAGGACAATAAATAAAAAACAAACAAACTCCAATCCATGATTTCTCTCCCATTTATCTGGACACAGCATGTGTTGTCTGTAAACACGAACAAACAGGCAAGATGATTCTGTATGGCAGCTTCCCCCAGTGAGTTTGAATGGATATTGTAAGAATGGCAGGCTTTATTTTCTCACGTCTTCTGTGTTCTCTTGTTGCTCCTTCTCCAACCTCATTTCTTTCAATTCCTGTCTGTACTTCCGTTCGATAAAACGCTTCTGATGAGCCATCTGGGGGAAGTTATCTGGGGAAAGTAGAAGAATGACATCACCTATGCCATACTCACAGACAGACCCTCAGAAATACAAATGTGCCAATAATAGTAAATGCATTATGCCACAAGAAAAACTACGTTGTCTGCATTGTGCAGATATAAGTGATAAGCTCCCTAAAACTGCACTTGTACAAGTTCTTTGCATTTGGTCACGCTAAACAAAGACCCTGTCAAAGTTAATATATCTTCAGTAATGAAACTGCTTTCAGCACGTTATAAATAAGAGCTGCAAGGTTTTAACAGCAGAAAAGAATAAAAAAAATATAGAAAACGACAAATATAATCTTACATTTATCCAAGGCGTCCATAGCAGCTCCCATCTCAGCCTGCTGAATACTGCAAAAGTAAAAAACAAAACGCAAATGAACCTAATTACCACCATCAGTTTTAACTGAGCTTTTAAATCCTTTTAAGCAGCAATAAGACAAGAACATGGAAAAATGAGATACATCATTTTTCTTGAGGGTCTTAAAAAAACTATTATTATTTTACTACTACTCAGCTTTTTTTATTTATAATTTCAAAACATGGCCCATAGCCACAGAGATATTGTAAATTGTATATGTGTCTGAATAGATTTAAGGATAGGGGTACACAGGTGATTTTCAGTCTCTGCGATTAATCCTTTCAGAAAAAACAATGTGACTTTACATGATTTTATACAATTCATCTCATGACATCAATCACTCAAAGGGGGAAAACAAAAAAACTTCTTCTGCTTTCTATCTTAATAAGCATTTTCCTGGCACTGCGCGACTGCAGATCACCATGCTACATACAAAGCGATCAGCACTGCTTGACTGGCAGAGCATATGGGAAACAATGGATTACAAAACAAGTGATCTCTGTTATTGGATTAATGTCCAGGTCGCACAATTTGAAATTGACAGTATCCCAATTTATAAAGCGCACCTCTGTTAAGCATCACAAAGGTGCTGCACATATTAACTGCACATCACTCTACTCTTGATTAATGACAGAGAGATACCAAAGAAAAATGCGCAGAACCTTTACTAATAACATTCCTTCTGGATGGTTACAACAACTCTCTAACAGAATGCAGACACAGATGGGTAACAATAGGAGCTGTCAAAGAGCGCGAGGAAAGGGGATGCAACATGGATTTTCTGTCAACCTTTCATTCAAAGATGTCATGTTGTATAAGAAATGTATATGGCTTTGTTCAAATGTATGTAATGAACTGACAATATGTGTATGATGTTGCTAATTACAGCTGACATTACAAGCAAAGGGTATGCTAGAGTGTTCATCAGAAGTAACCAAGCATAATAACTCAATATTGTTTTTTCTTTTTTTACCTCTCAAGACACATTAAGACTAAAGGGGGAAAGCAATGTATTATTGTGTGCGATACATACTGTTGGAGCAACTAGGTTAATAGAGAATGCTGAAAAAACGTTTCTAATCAAACAAAGAGTAAGCATTAAATACCTTGGTCCTTTTCCACAGCCAATTCGTTCACCTTTGAAATACACAGCCACAGTATATGTTCTGGCATGTGATGGTCCCACTGTTTGAAGGGTCCTAGAACAGAACACATCACTCTGATAATTACCTTCTACAGGTACATGAATATTTTGCAACATTTAACATAATTTAAGAACTTTGGTTTGTGATAATCGCTTTTTATTTTTTGTAAAGTCACACTAAATCAACTTTTATGTAATCTTTGCATCTGTCCAATGGAATTAGAAGGCATGAATGTATTAACAATATTCTTGTTGCTGGAATGTATGTGCCTTCAAGACATTCTTAATAAGTCTTCTTTCATTTAGTAGTAGGCAAATGTCTGTCACCTAATATTAAGATTCCTATTAAGATAGGACAAACCTATTATAATAGTCACTATGTGAGCACTGCAGCCAGCAGTAAGTTAGACCACAAACAACCAGTCTGACCAGTCCTGGCAGTCAGTCCAGGCAGGAAAAGGCTCAATAGCAAGATAAAAAAACTAGAATTAATTCTAAAAAAAGAAATAAAATATGAGCGTTTCCAGTCCAGCAGGCAAGCGGGCAATAACCTCTAGACTATTGTTAAGTAACATAAGTGTTGGCAATAACCTCCAACATTTTTCATTACTATTATTATTGCAAAGTATTACACTGCCCCCACCAGGCTACCCCGTAATGCCAGATGACTGACAAAATATTCTGGGGAGAACGCTGTAGGCCATTCATAGCTCACACTTCAAGCCTGACATGTCTTAATCTGCGGAGGGAGAATCTAAAATTTATAACAATTGACACATTGATTAATTTATTTTTTTAAACATTAAAGTGGCAGTTGCAATTATACACCATTACTGAAGTCTCTCGTTCTATCCTGTGTCATTTTGAGGTATTGCATGGAGTCAAATGTAGCTATAAAGCTATAAAGATGATGATGTGCAGCAACTGACTCCCAATAAAGAGGACTAGCTTTGTTTTGACTAAGAGTTGTGGCGTAAAGGAGGAAGCTGCCACACTTTAGCTGTTAAACAGTCAGGGGCGGGCTGGACAGAAAAAGTCTATTTTGGGCCGGTAGAGCGACTGGTCCAAGTCTATTACTTGGTGGCTGGCCCCTCCTCTGGGACCAGCCACCTTCCTTATTGGCCGTGGATCCTCCAGATCCGTCCCCCCTCACCTCCTCCCCAATGTGTGAGATCCCGGCTGTCACATGGGACGTGCTCCATGTGACAGGTGCCCACCCATGTGTGAGCAGCAGCAGACAGCGCGTGGAGAGAATAAGATAAGTGTGTGTCTGATGTTCGTTAATACATTTTGTGTGTGAGTGGGGGCCACAATGTTAATACAATGTGTGTGTGTGTGTGTGTGTGTGTGTGTGAGAGAGAGAGTGGGGGCCACTATGTTAATATAGTGTATGCGGGAAGGGGGGGTCTTAATATAGTGTGGGAGGTAGGCTATTTAATAGTTGAGTACATGTGGGGGATAATTATTTAATGGATGCTATTTTATTTGTGAGGCTATTTAATAGTGGAACCTATTAATTTAAGGTTAAGTGACAGGACCTTTAATTAATGCTGGAGTCGTTTGGGGATGTTAATTAAATATGGGGCTCATTTTGGGGAGGAGTGTTATTTATTAAATGTGAATATGAATTATTTAATGCCGGGGATGGTTGTGGGAAATGGTTATATTAATTAAACGTAAATTATATTTTATTTATTTCTGGGGCTGTTTGGAGGGAGGGAAATAAGTTTATATATTAAATGGGAATACTATTAATTTAATGTTGAAGCTAATTGGATGGAAATAGGTCTATTTATAATATTTGTTTGCTATTTAATGTCAGGGTTGGTTGGAGTGAAATAGATCTATTTAGCAAATATGAATATTATTATTTAATTTGGGTGCTATTGATTTAACTCCAGGGCTGGTTGGAGTTTTCTAATTTTTATGTACCCATTTTTTTTCCAAATAGGGCATCCAACATTCCAGGATTCAGACTAGCAGCAAGTTAGCTAAAGACACCAAAAGCCACAACTGGTGAAAGTGACAACAGGTAGGAGTGAGCAGGACAGTCTACCAACTGTCCTGAATCTAGTGGGGCAGTCACGAATTTGGGCAACTGTTCCACTTAGGACAGATGGGAAGCATGTCCCGCTTCACAGTGTACTGCTCGTGAAGGCATAACTACATGCACCTAACAGAAGTGCACACCAATATTGCCTGTGTATTTGTCTAAAATGATAACCATGTTACATCATAGGGGTTACCCTGTCTAAATTGCCCCAGACCCCCAGAACCTTAATCCAGCTCTTGGCCAGGGTGTCAGATTCACACCTAGTGCTCTGCTCCTCCTACCAGTAGCACCGCTCTTATTATTTGTTTTAAGTTAACCCTAAAACAATTAATAACCCTGTTAGTATATAGGGCGAAGCAAAAACAAGCCCTTTGCTTTAAAAACCTGATGTTTTTGCCAGCAAATGGGATTTTTGCATTTTGATAAATTCCATTATAATCAGCCAGGTATGTAAAAAGTAAAAAAAGGTGCTGTAGGGAGAGGGAACATATATAAAAAAAATACAGTATAAAGGGAGGTTTGTTTTTTTGTTGCATAATTTAGTTTTATTATTTAAGATTTTTCATTTATAATAATAAAGTATTGCTGGATTAAGCAACATTAGAATAGCCTCTCTTTATATTGAAAAATATATATTGTACCAAAAACCACCCTTTCAGAGTGGGACGCTACTTATGGGCCAATGCTGTGTGCTTGCCTTCCGGGCTAAAGTCTGCCAGCCAGCCCCTGCAAATAGTAGACCACATTCCCCAATCCCCTCCAAATTCCATATATAGCTAATAGATATCGATCTATCCTAAAACATTAAAAGTAAGACAAATATTTAGCAGTCCTGGATTTTTCTTGAGTATATAAAGATAGACAGATGGCTTGAGTGACTGCAATAAACATTTTTGGCCTTACAAGAGTGGAAGAATAAAAAAATGTAAATAAATTCAAACAGATCTTACTTGTATAGGGGAATATCTGGCTCTTTCCCTTCAGTTCTAAGAGTCAAACAGCATTGCTGAAGTTGTGATTTAGGATCATTCCAGTCTTGATTTAAAATAAACTCCTGTAGACCAAAGAGAACAGAATAATAATTCAGCTCTAAATAGTGTTTGATAGACTCTTAAAAAACAATACAAGAGGCAGTAGGAATCACTTGGTCAAATGTATCGGAACAATAATCTTTTGTTATTCACTACTGCCAAACCCAAGATAACATCAATCACAGGCAGAATACTAGAACTACCTTCCAAACAAGTTTTGATTAATCTACTTTGTCAAACTGTTCCTAGCTACCGATGATTGACTATTTCATGTGTCTACTACACAAGTGCCTAACTCGCTCTGTGATGCCCCTTAAGCAAACTATCTTTTCTCAAAAGTGATTTCCTGGTTACTTATTGACACCCCGAGGGTATTTGAATAATGTTATCTTTTCTTTGCCAATCCATCCTTACAGAACATATCTGCAGAGCTTAACGCAACTTGCAATTTATGTCCATAGACTACTTACACCCACTGGTGTTTAATCCTGCTGTATTTGCCAGAAAATGCACATTACTGTTCTAATCTGTTTTGGGCTAATTGTAACATCTTTATGTTTAGCAATGGAGAGAGGAGAGCAAACAGCCATCGGCTCAATAAATATATTTTACCTTCAGTCGCGGGAAGAAACATACATTCATAAATGTGTGAACGTATTCCAAGTCCTTATCGATACAAAGTGCAGCAATAAAGGCTACAGATAAAACACACAGGTTAATACTGAATACCTTTTCGGCTACAAATATCAATAATAAAAAAAAAACATATAAAAAAAGCAAAGTGCAACATTGGTCACATTTTTTCACGGCAGAATTAAGTAGTTGGGACAGAATGTTGTTATAGATGCTCAAGCGCTAAAAGCAAATGCCAGGCAGTTAAGAGAAAGGAGTAGGTTGGTGAAAGGAATAATAGAAGCACTTATGTGTTTCTGACATAGAAATGCAGTGTAATATTAAATATTTATGCTGGCATCACCAATGCAGAACTAGTTAAAAAACTGTTCATTACACAGCACGGTCTAATTCTTTTCATACCATTTGCCGTCACTTCACATAGTGACAGGAGAACACTCTGCTACATGAACATACATTCTTTTTTCTGGTAGTGGTTGAATGGAAGATTTGAAGTCTTAGCTCTACTCTTTATATTTACCAATATGTTCCCTCCAGAGATATTAACATATGCTCCCTAGTATATTGAAAGCTGCAGGAATCTCCATTGTATGTCCTTAACGCACAGTAATAGGTGATTGAACCAGCGTTTGAGACAGTCCTGCATCACTCTTTGAGAGTATTACATTAACAAACATTCATAGATGTGCCACCTGGTTGCAATATCCTAACTAACCCTAAATAGGATCAAGACAATATAAAAGAAGATCTATAAAGTAATTAGCTGTACAGTGCCAAGGAAATAGACACACATAACAATATTAAAGATGCATTATGTTAATATTTCATCATTCATTATCTTACAAAGATCGTCTTGGATTTATTTGATGGCATGTACTATACTTGATCACACATTATCAATACAATGATTTAATGTTCACTAGTGCAGCATTACGTAATTCTAGAAGCAGAGCAGCTTAATTTTTAGATTCCAGGTCAATTTGTAGGATTTATATTCAATTTGAAATGTGGACAAGGCACTTCCAAAATTTTAATATGCTCAAATCCTTTGCTGCAACATAAGGAAGGAAATAGTAGTACAATCTAATCAAATGATAAGTAATAACATCTCAAAAAGGAAGTAATAATATAACTGTTAAAACAGGACTCTTAAAAAAAAACCAACAACACCCCCTAATAATAATCAAGCTGTTTAAAAGTGGGAAATTTATGTTGTGATCTTAGTTACACAGACCAACAGGCCTAAAAACAGAGTCCAATGGTACATTCAATTTTTTATTGTTAAAATGAACACTGCACTAGAAATATTAACATGTAAATGTACCTGCATCTTACTGACTGAATTTACTATAGTCTTGAGTGAAAGTCTCTTAATGTGCCTTTACCAAGCTATACCAAATGCCCGATCACAAGTATGATGCCAGACAGTGCAAAACCAAAGTTGAAAGATAGCAAATGCTTTCCCAACTCTAAAAAGCACAATTTGATCAATATATATTTAACATGCATTGCTGCTTTGGTATGAGGATTTATTGTTTACATACATTCAAGCAAGTCAGCCAAGGTCTTGGTACGGAGGGCCACAGGCCTCTTTGTTTTATCGTTTGTGATGGCAAACTCCTGCATACCAAGCTCTTCTGCTACCTTGGCCTGTGTCCTGTTGTTCACCAATGAACTACGCAGAAGCTGCAATATACACAGAAAACAAGGTAATTAGGGGACATAAAAGCACAGGAACACAATCCAAAATACTGACATCTTAAAAAATGAGACCACTAAAGATCAGCTCTTAGTGTTCTTAGAGTAGGTATGTGTATTCATAACTCAAACAAATGCCCCAAACCAAGCCAAAACAAATCAAAAGAACCAACAAGCCTATCACGGGTTTTAAAAGTATTAGCATTTTACTTAATTTATGATTCCTTTCTGGCTTAAATTCTGCATTCCTCACTGACTCATAATTTGTTGAAAACTTTTCCTTACGCATAGATCTCTCATTATTTCTAAAGCTATTCCCTTTATTAAATCTGTTCCTTGCAAGCTGTCACTCTTAAGGTATTTTAGACAGATTAGGGCACCCAATGTTACATGAAAGATAAATGCTCATCATGAATAAGAAGAACTTTCTGTTACAGATCTTGGCAATGTCAGTCATGTTTGACAAGAGATGGTAATTATAGTTCAGGTTAATATTGTTTCCAGATCACAAGTGCCTAGTTTATTTTTCTATCACACATACATGTATGAGTATAATATACATATATCTTTATCACAAGAAATCACACAAAAGTAGTTTCTCTGTGCACTCCAATAAAAAATAACTTATAGATGGCCACAGAAGTACTCACTGCTCGAAAGTAAAGCAAGGATTTATTGCAAACACCCTTTTTTAAAAACTTAAAGAGCTCAAATATTTATAAATAATACACAAGTGACATAAATATATATGTAAAATATCCTGTCAAATATATCCTTATATCATCCTTGCTTACTCTCCCAGAATGTCTTGGAAGATTAGGCTCCCCTCCGATATTCTTGCAAAGATAGGGGTGGGTCTGCAATTAAGTCATTCGCTCCTCATAACCGCAAAATCTCAATTCTATTAATTCTCAACCACTTTCCATCTATCCTCAACAATGTCTTCTTTCCATGATTTCTACATTCTCACGTACTGATACAACACCCCCATGTTAATCACACTCCAGCAGCAACCCTAGATGCAGTAGCTCTATTTGTGGCACACAATAGAAATGTACTGCTTAAAAAAAACTCTCCTACAAAGTAGATCATTGAAGAAAGTTTTATACTTGTGACAGCTTCAAATATACTGCAACTAATATACTACAACACTGACAAACAAACAAACATGCTTCCATTCACTCATCTCCATTCATCCTTCTAACCACATTCACCTCTTTAAATAGGATTTAAATTTCTTCCCAGCCCACCCACACCGTCAACTTAACATGGCCCAAGTCATAGCTTCCTACTTCAAAAATAAGATTGACAAAATCTGATATGAAATGGTATATATTCTACCCAAGCAAAAACGTACTCCTTTACGTTCCTACATGCTCTGGTACCACAAAATAATTCTATTCATTCTTATCCTCTAACCAGTTGCTCTACCCTATGCTAATGACATACTAATTCTAATCTTAACTTACATCTGAAATCTCTCCCTCCACTGATATCTTTGCATCAATAATTAAACAAGTGTTAACTACTCCTATTTAAAAAACAAACTCATTCTGACTCAAATACGTTCTTAGATTACCTAGTCCTATCTCTCAACTCCCATGCTACTCCAAGCTTTTTGGGAGCCTTGCCTACACTTACTTGCGTACCTCACACAACTTATTGAACATTCTTCAGTTACAGCTAGACTTTCATTCCAAATACTCCACAGACACTGCTCCAAATCTTTCACTATCCATGTTGGCCCACATTACCAAATGTCTTTCAGCCATTTCATCTTGGACATTCACTCACCAATGTACCAATGACCTATGCAGTGGCCTTATTACTTCTTTCTTTACACTACTTATTCCTCTCCCTATGCAACCAAGCATCTGACTTTCCTTTCTCATTGTTTTGCATAAAAAAAACTTCTTTATGTCTGGGAGACCTCTACCCCTATTATTAGAGCTCCTTCTTTGTGTTGAAATTTTTTGTCTAGGTGGCTTGTCTAGTAAAAATAAATTTAGATATTGTCTTCTATATTTTTCTAAACCTGGGAGGAGTACTGGAATGGCTTGGGAAAAGTATGACATTCTTGGTAAAATATTCATGTTGGTCTCCACCATCCTTCTAAACCATAAGATCATCTGCTGCCCCCATAATTGTAGATCTAGCAAACTGAAAAGGGATGATTTCCTTATACTGTAGGATTGTAATTGTCTGTAATGTGTATACCAAAATATTTAAATTTCTTGGACTTTAAATTAAATTTAGTTCTGGGCTTATTTCTTTTACGCTTAAGAGCAGTGCACACTTGCCTCTTTGTTGGAGAAGTACTCCGTGGCTAATGGAATATGCCCCCTAGTGTATGACATGCACATTTGTGCCATTAAAATATCATCTTTATGTGAACTATTTTCAAAAATAATTGACAGTAGATTCAAAGTAATAAGAGACATTACAACTGCACAAAAGTAGTGATGTAAACCATCACAACCAGATTCCAACTGGCTTTGTGGAAAGGCCAAATAGGCCCAAGACTAGAATGGCAGAGTTTATGCATTATTTGTATATTAAACATGTATTATATACTAATTAAAAGCACTTTAACACTGCTTGAAATAGAGCCAAAATATTTACATTTGTCCAGCGATGCTGCAGGATATTGCTCCTTCGTGTCAGTAATAGGCTGGAAAAATTTAGTTGTGCTGTGAGGGAGCAGCAGCAAAGGCACTGACAACCATTCCTCAGCTTGCTCCATGCATGGTAAGAAGGGAGGAAGGGGAACTGTAGCCACTGAGCAACCATTGTAAAAGAGAGCATCTGAGGGGGAGTGGTGTCTACTATCCTACCATTACCATTCCATGCACCTTCAAATCCATATTATATGGCTATGCGACAAATGAGGTCCTTTAAACCTAAGGCCCCCCAGCTCCATCTTGCTTTATTGACAGATTTGTTTGTTTTATCTTGCAACAATTGATTAAAATGCTGATATGTTATTAAAGATAGGTATATCTCTCTTTGATTAAATGTATTGTTTTAATCTATTCCTGTGATTAAGCGTAATGTGTGTCCCTTTGGAAGGGCCACACCATGCGGTGATTGTCTATCACTGGTTTATACAAATTCCTTCTGGAACCCAAAATATAATATGCAGAGTAACACTGAACAGTCTCACATCCTAGCAATTCAAACACCTCATTCACCATAATATAAAGTGCTCCAACATGCTTATTAGTAAGTCATTGAATACATTACTATCTTCTTATTTTATTTTCTATCTTTTGAGCACACAGAGGATATTGTTGCCCCAGGCAACCACACCGAGGTGATCAGAATTCGGGCATTACATCAGAAAAGGGTCAATAGTTGCTCCCAGGAACACTATCCCTCTTTTGACTATGCAGCTGTTTGGACAGTTCTAGTAACTTAAACGCAAATGAAAAAAACGCAGAATTACATGTAAATTAATAGCAGCACTGCATATCGTCTGATCAAATTTGGCACATGGAAAGTGTAACAGTTGGAAAATAATTAAAACAAAATTGCAGATAAATTACATGTTCATCCTGTATGATACAGTATTAGAGAATGGTAATTGTTTTCCCCATCTTCACAAAACTTTCATTTCTTGTCCAGCTCCTGCAACATTTACTAAATACATAGCTTTTTCTATCTAACTTCATTTGGTGCTTCTTTCTATGAGGCAGGATTTTTTATTTCTGATGCTGAAGTCACAGAACAAATTTGCAGAGCTCTCTGCATTGGATACTACTACTATGTGACAAAACGAGGGTGATATGTGATTATAGCAAATACTTTTTATAGCCTTCTTTTGTTTCCCCAGCTCACCAGACTATAACTGCATTGTCCAATAACATGTGGTTAAGGGGACATTGTAATTCAATTTAAATATGTATATTTTGTATTATATATTGATGACTTGAAGTAATGTTATTCATTGTCCTTAAACTGAAGCCAGGAGGGTTATGGGTAAAGATCAGGTGGTGTCTAGGATACAGGTGAGAGGGCTTGAGCTGCATTCATTCTCCCCCCTCCTTCCTCTACAGGAAGCATGGAACAGCTGGGGACCCTGTGACATCACAAAGTAGTGTAAGGGGTTAATTTTAGGAGGGGCTCACTGCTACCTTATCCTTGGAAGTAGGGGAAGCCAATTAAGCATCAATTGTTCTCCTTAGGACTAGTCCAGACGTTCTGTCTGCATCCCAGCAGGGGGCTTCTGTGAAAGGACATCTCATCTCCACTGCCCTGTCCAAACCCCCTAGTCCTGCACTGGCCAATGGGGAAGTAGAATAGATGCAGGGGTTTGTCCAGGGAGGGGAAAGACTGTGGAAATTAGACCTGTGATATATAAGGAACAACTCCAGGGGGGAGGGGTGTTCATGCTTGGATTTCATTCAGGAAGGTGCAAAATGGAGTTTTGAATTGTCGTTTTCTAACTCGAGTATATATATGCAGCTGAGAGGGATCCATGGGTCATGAAGTCTGGACAGCAGGTGACAATATCTCCTTAAGTTATTGGGGTAAGGGATAGATGATGTGGTAAATCTGCCTGGCATTTATTTACTGTGTGTATTTAATATTCTAGTGTTGTTTGTATAACAATAAATATACTGTTGTATTTTTATAACTGCATTTTGCCTGAGTGACCATACGAATCCTAGAAGGTACTGGGTAGCACTGGGCCAGATAAACCCGGTATCTTCACATTTTTGGTGGCAAGCAGTGGGGTCACTCAGTCCCAGGTCTTCTCTGGGTAGAGCTGCAGGGGAACTGTATCGTGATACATTCCAGGGCTCTGCAAAGCAGTTAGCACTAGAAACCAGTTACCACATTATCCTGAACTTACTCCTAAAGGCTTTAAGGTAGAAAGTGTCACGAAAAGCACTGTGGGCTTTAGGCGAGGGAAGATGCCGCCTAAGTGCCGATTTGATAAGGGGAAGCGCACCCCGCCAGAGGAGAGCGGAAGATGGAACCGTGTCTCAAAGAGAGGAAATCACAGTGAGGTGATCCCTGGAATTAAAATGGGTGTGAGCTCTAGGAACAAGAGAGCAGATCACAGCCCAGTGTTGAAAAAGTTCCCAAAGGAAGGGATGAAGCAGTCCAGTACAACCAGGAGAAAGGTGTACTGGGATGAAGGACTGTGGGAGTGTCTGCAGGATGGGGATATGGATGTGTTGCACCACCCCACCACAATGCAGCACATTTTGGATTATTGGGATGAGGAGGGCCCAAAGATTATTATGTGGGAAGGAGCCAGTCTACAGGAGAAATTGGAGAACCTGTTGGATGTGTTCCTAATGTTGAAAGAGGAGGCAAGTGCCTGTAATTTTCAGGATGAACCAGCATGGGATGATTTTACACATTAAGTTATTTGTACTATGCAGAATCTGGCCAAGGGAGAATCCAGATACAACAATAATCAGCAGTACAAACAAGACGTAAATGGACTATTACAGCACAGGGACATGCCTGATGAATCCCCTGCAAATGTATTAATAGAATCTGTCCCATTAGCAGATTCTACAGATCCACTAGAGACAATGAGTATGGAGGAGCTGATAGTGGAATGCCAGATCCGGGGTGTACCTTACATGTACAGCACACACATGGATATCCTGAAACGTTTGTTAAAAGATCAGGAGAATCCCATCAATGCCTTTAGTGTTTATAGAAAATGGATGCTCACTTTAGGTCCCCACATACCTCTCTGGGAACAAATGCAATGTCTGCAACAGAGTTTTGAAGAAGCAGAGGATGAGGTATGGCGGCAAGGATTTACGGACACTGAAATGTGGCAGGATCAGTGTTATCGAGTGAATACTGAAAAATGCCAATTGGAATATCTTTTATCACACTCTAAAAAGATGGCTGCTCAGTCTGTTAATCAGGGGGAGGTCCATCCCAGTGGATTAAATACAGTTGCCCAAGCTACTATCTTGGGGGAGACTGGAGAAGAACTGCTTGGTGAGGATGTTGTACCTCTGACTACTCAGAAAGGATTAGGAGAAATTCTCCCATTTGGTGATTTGGATGGAAAAGAGCTACCAAGTAAGTACCATGTAGTAGCATCTTCTGATAATTTGCCAGTGTTATTGGAACCTGAGACTGTGTCTGAGTTAGAACAGAATTACAGAAAAGACCAGTTATCCATCCCTGTTGTGCCTGAAAAGAATTTGTTTAATGAAGTAACGCAGGATACCGCATGTGTGCTCTCCGGGGCAAGTGATGTACAGCTTTACCCAATTGTGACAGAAGAGAATCATAAACTTGCGCAACATATGATCTCAGCAGAAATCATGTTTACAGACTGTAGAACAGAATTAATGGGAGAGGATAAAGGAATTGTCATGTCAGAGGCCACTACCATGGGGCCCTGGGAAAATTACACTTATGCCTTCCCCTATGCAGAATTGGCAGATGAGGAGATGTTGACTGAGTGGGTGTCTGAGAGGGCACCAGTACAGCAAGATTCACCAGCCCCACCAGCTTTGATGCATCGCACTCCAGCTCCAAATCTGGGAATCCAGGACCCAATACCAGAGGCCTGCACTGGACCATCCACTTTGCTTTGCTGCCAGGAGGACAAGTCTGTGTCCAATAAGGATTCACACTACCCCAATGCGCCAGAGGCGAGGGAAGTAGTGCAACAGTTGGATGTGGTAGCAGGGGAGGGGAGATGCACACAAACATACTTACAGGGGCACCCACATGTGGTTTGGGAGGGGGACAGAGGATTCCCCATAAGCAAAGAATTAATGGAGCCCCCACGCTTGCCTGCCACTGGGCAGTTGTCCCTTGAGTGTTTGGGGGAGGGGGGATTGGATCTTTGCCAGAAACAAACAGACAAGGAGCCAGAAAGTTTGCCTGCCACTTGGCAGTTTTCACTTGAATATGTGGGGGAGGGGAGCATGGTCTCCAGAAACAGAGGACAGGCCAAGGGACTATTTGCAGTTGGGCAATTAAGGGTGGATAAGGCACACAAGGGATGTTGGACTACAACTCTCCTACCATGGATGTGTGCACCAGAGTGGCCCAGTTTTATTGTTGACTCATCTTATGACACAGGGCAGCATAAACCCCCACTCCAGCTGGGTGGGAAGATATGCCTGCAGCCATGGGACCCTGGTGGGAGAAAGAGGAACTGTGTACTGCTGTCTACCTTACCATCAGACACAGGAGAAACCACAGCAGGCCAGAAACTTTGGACTTGTAAGAAATGATTACTTGGGGCTAGGGAGCCACTGGGAAACAAGGGCTAAAAAAAGTAGGGGAGGAATGTGACAAAACGAGGGTGATATGTGATTATAGCAAATACTTTTTATAGCCTTCTTTTGTTTCCCCAGCTCACCAGACTATAACTGCATTGTCCAATAACATGTGGTTAAGGGGACATTGTAATTCAATTTAAATATGTATATTTTGTATTATATATTGATGACTTGAAGTAATGTTATTCATTGTCCTTAAACTGAAGCCAGGAGGGTTATGGGTAAAGATCAGGTGGTGTCTAGGATACAGGTGAGAGGGCTTGAGCTGCATTCATTCTCCCCCCTCCTTCCTCTACAGGAAGCATGGAACAGCTGGGGACCCTGTGACATCACAAAGTAGTGTAAGGGGTTAATTTTAGGAGGGGCTCACTGCTACCTTATCCTTGGAAGTAGGGGAAGCCAATTAAGCATCAATTGTTCTCCTTAGGACTAGTCCAGACGTTCTGTCTGCATCCCAGCAGGGGGCTTCTGTGAAAGGACATCTCATCTCCACTGCCCTGTCCAAACCCCCTAGTCCTGCACTGGCCAATGGGGAAGTAGAATAGATGCAGGGGTTTGTCCAGGGAGGGGAAAGACTGTGGAAATTAGACCTGTGATATATAAGGAACAACTCCAGGGGGGAGGGGTGTTCATGCTTGGATTTCATTCAGGAAGGTGCAAAATGGAGTTTTGAATTGTCGTTTTCTAACTCGAGTATATATATGCAGCTGAGAGGGATCCATGGGTCATGAAGTCTGGACAGCAGGTGACAATATCTCCTTAAGTTATTGGGGTAAGGGATAGATGATGTGGTAAATCTGCCTGGCATTTATTTACTGTGTGTATTTAATATTCTAGTGTTGTTTGTATAACAATAAATATACTGTTGTATTTTTATAACTGCATTTTGCCTGAGTGACCATACGAATCCTAGAAGGTACTGGGTAGCACTGGGCCAGATAAACCCGGTATCTTCACATACTACAAGAGTAGCCGAATACCCACTCCCAAAAGCAGAACATTGTCAGTGGAGAACATGCAGTCTGTCTCAAAAATGACCAAATTGGGAGGAGTGGGGAGAATCAGCCACACACACTGAATTTTGCATCTCAAAATTTGAAATAAAATGATGGTTCTTGGCAGGACTTTTTAAAAAAAGTTATTCTGGTCAAAATGTGACAACTACCAACAGCAGCATGAGAATTAAACAAATTTTACAATTGGACAGCAATTGGAACATATTAACCTGGTTGTGTTGCCCAGATTATTAGAAGAGACAGGGCTGCCTTTGGACAGCTACTTGCCACTCGGTAGCAAATACAGCGTGCCTATAATGACACAATCAAAATCTAGGCAATTCATTTAAAATGTCAACTTCCTTGCTGCAAAAGTGTTTTATCATTGTTAGTATATACCGGCGGTTCCCAAACTGTGCGCCGCGGCTCCCAGGGGTGCCGCGGGCCAGCCATAAAAAAATCAAACAGAAACACTTACCAATCCGCGCGGCGCCGGGACCCAGCATCCTCCTCTCTCACGCAGCTGTCATATCAGTGACAGCTGCTGCGTGAGAGAGGAGGATGCTGGGTCCCGGCGCCGCGCAGATTGGTAAGTGTTTCTGTTTGATTTTTTTTATAGCTGGCGCACGGCAGAGGGGTCAAAGTGAGAGAGTGCAGAGGAGCGTGACAGGAGGGGACAGAGCAGAGTGACAGCGTGACAGGAGGGGACAGAGCAGAGTGACAGGGGGACAGAGCAGAGTGACAGCGTGACAGGAGGGAACAGAGCAGAGTGACAGGAGGGGACAGAGGAGAGTGACAGCGTGACAGGAGGGGACAGAGGAGAGTGACAGCGTGACAGGAGAGGAAAGAGCAGAGTGACAGCGTGACAGGAGAGGAAAGAGCAGAGTGACAGCGTGACAGGAGAGGAAAGAGCAGAGTGACAGCGTGACAGGAGGGGACAGAGCAGAGTGACAGCGTGACAGGAGGGGACAGAGCAGAGTGACAGCGTGACAGGAGGGGACAGAGCAGAGTGACAGCGTGACAGGAGGGGACAGAGCAGAGTGACAGCGTGACAGGAGGGGACAGAGCAGAGTGACAGCGTGACAGGAGGGGACAGAGCAGAGTGACAGTAGGGGACAGAGCAGAGTGACAGCGTGACAGGAGGGGACAGAGCAGAGTGACAGCGTGACAGGCGGGGACAGAGCAGAGTGACAGCGTGACAGGAGGGGACAGAGGAGAGTGACAGCGTGACAGGAGGGGGACAGAGGAGAGTGACAGGAGGGGGACAGAGGAGAGTGACAGGAGGGGGACAGAGGAGAGGGACAGCGTGGCAGAGGAGCTGTGACAGCCTGGCAGAGGAGCTGTGACAGAGGGCAGAGGAGCTGTGACAGAGGGCAGATGAGCTGGGACAGAGGGCAGAGGAGCTGGGACAGAGGGCAGAGGATGGGGACAGAGGGCAGAGGAGCTGGGACAGCGTGACAGAGGGCAGAGGAGGGGGACAGCGTGACAGAGGGCAGAGGAGGGGGACAGCGTGAGAGGGCAGAGGAGGGGGACAGCGTGAGAGGGCAGAGGAGGGGGACAGCGTGAGAGGGCAGAGGAGGGGGACAGCGTGAGAGGGCAGAGGAGGGGGACAGCGTGAGAGGGCAGAGGAGGGGGACAGCGTGACAGGAGGGGGACAGAGGAGAGGGACAGCGTGACAGGAGGGGGACAGCATGGCAGAGGAGCTGGGACAGAGGGCAGAGGAGCTGGGACAGAGGGCAGAGGAGCTGGGGCAGAGGAGCGGGGACAGCGTGACAGGAGGGAGACAGCGGGACAGTGGGCAGAGGAGGAGGACAGGGTGAGAGGGGCAGTGGAGGGGGACATCGTGACAGGAGGGAGACAGCGTGACAGAGGGCAGAGGAGGGGGGACAGCGTGGCAGAGGAGGGGGGACAGCGTGACAGAGGGCAGAGGAGGGGGGACAGCGTGACAGAGGGCAGAGGAGGGGGGACAGCGTGACAGAGGGCAGAGGAGGGAGACAGCGTGACAGAGGGCAGAGGAGGGAGACAGCGTGACAGAGGGCAGAGGAGGGGGGACAGCGTGACAGAGGGCAGAGGGGGCAGCGTGAGAGAGGGCAGAGTGTCTGGATGCAGAGGGGGCATTTTTGCATACAACTAAATAAGCATTTCTGTCCTGACCTAAATACTTATTACAATTTTTTGACCCAACTACTTCTAAAACAGGACTGCTCGGTAATTATTTTGGAGGGGTGCCTTAAAAAAATTATGGAGACTCTAAGGGTGCCGCGAACTGCAAAAGTTTGGGAACCACTGGTATATACAATAACACTTAAAATTAGGATAACAACTCATTTTCAATGTCAGTTGCCATGTTAGACGTAAGAACTGCCAGGCACAGTCCCCGGGTGCTTCAACTCAGAGCTCACATGTCATTACCTAATGCAGGAAGCCTTATCCTGCTGTAAGTTCAGCTCATGATGAAGGAATCCTTCCAGCCCACTTCAATACTGCTTTATTGCTTCATTAGATATGCTCAAAGCAGGTTTTCTCTATATTTATGCTGCTGAAATTGTGGTTGAAGGATACAGCTCCAACTTGCTTTTACCAGTTAAATGCCAGATTCAACTCTATTTCATACTTGCCAACTTTCTAAAGTTGGCTTCCGGGAGCCTGCCGGGGGAAGTGGGCGTGATGGGGGGGGGGGGCGGGGTTCCTAAATTCACGTCATTTTGGACCCACCCCCGTGACGTAATGACGCAAACGCATCATTTTACAGTAGGAGGCGGGGCCAAACGCTGCGATTCCAGGTGAATCGCAGCGTTTTGGACCTATTCTGCCCACAGTGGGCAGATGCGGGAGATTGCCACACTCTCCCCGGAGTCCGTGAGACTCACGCGAAATGTCAACTCTCCCGGACATTTCTTGCAATTGTGCCACTAAATAATGCCAGCAGATCTTTCCTACTAATAGAAAAGCATAAAATGCCAAATTCTAAAGTAGAGCTTGGTCACATTACCAGTGCTGCTCCCTGGTGGCTTACAAAGGGACAAACAGAAAGCCATGGAGTAGCATAATATTAAAATCAGAAGTTTATTGAACTTAGATTAAAAAATATTCAAAAAATCGTAGAATAATATCACAAATAGCAGCCTCAGAAATAAAGATCTCCAGATCTTAATAAAAATAAAGAAAAGCCTTCATTACCTTTGACTTAACAATCAGTAACTTTAATTAAGCAAGCAGCATGCAAACATCCAGCTAGCCTGGTATAAATCAGCTGCACAAAGAGCCTTAATGCTGCTATCGGTGAAACAAGCACCAGTGCCACTATATGAGAACACAAATCGTATCACTGATTACATTATTGATTCCTCAAACTGAGGAAACAAAGATCGCATGAAGCTTCAGGCTCATAAATCACTGTGCCATGGCACTGTAACATATTTTTTAAAAACCCACAAATCTCCGGCAAGGAGCCATGGTGACTGAGTACCTAGTTATTCATCAAAGGCAGAATAATTCAGTAAATGCCCGACTCCGCCTGTGATGCCTGCCTTCTCGGAGCGTGATTTATGTGGTTCTCACCGTTAAGTGGCCCTCGTGATGATCAGGGAAATGTATGAATAAATATTCTGAGGCTACCAGCTGCATTATAGAGTCACCCAGGAATTCCATCCTCTGGTTGTGGCCTCTGGAGAGGAAAAGAAAGGGACAAACATTGATAGGCAGAGATCGATAATCACTCAGGGAATAACAAATTAAAATAAAGAGCCACATACACATTATTTTAGTAGAGCAGCCAAAAACAAATGCCATTCATTAAATGGTTTCATTTTACAGGAAAGCAAGAGCATAAATATGAAAGCATTACTTTTCTCAGGCCTCGTGGCCTACATCCAGAGAGAAAAAAGAAGGACAGATGACCTGTCTTTCTGTGTGAAATTATTACATTACATAAAAAGCCTAGCACTAGCTTAGCATCTCTATTGCAAAAAAAAATTAGGTCAGAAAAAGTCTTTATTTATTATCTGCAACTTTTAATAATAGAGTATCAGAGTTGTCTGAAACTATAGTTTTGCAAAAGAAAAAAAAAAAAAAAAAGAAAAAAAAAAAAAAGAAAAGAGGAGACTATCAGTTCCCAAAGGCCGAAGCTTTCACAGTTGCTTCCACATTAATTTTGCAACAAATGGGACATATATGTGAAGTATTGAGCTGGAAAACGAGCAGAGAGAACATAAGGGTGTCATTTGCGACTGAACAATGCTGTGCTAAAGAGCACTAAAGCCGTTTTCACTCTGTTGTGACGTGACGTGACTGTAGTAGATCTGGATTTTACTCTATAAGTCATGGCAAGAAGGCATTGCTTTACAAAGAGCAAATGACTGTCATGGATAATAAGAGGATGGGAGTGTTCTATATACATAATGATGAGTGATCAAATTGTTAAGTTAAGGCGCAGATCACAAAAATCAATATATTGCTCTGCACAAAAAACATTTAAAAGAAGCAAAAAAGTAGTGCAAATAGGGCACATCTGATGCATTGTCTTACATGTACGGTGGCACACGGATTTTGCATGGTGCAATAGATTCTACTTTTAAAGGATAATTTATTTTTTCACTATATGTGCAAAATTAACACAAGGGGGCATATTCAGTTGTTTGAATATCCCGCCGCGTTAAAACTATTCAGGGAGCTGCGAGCTGAAATCCAGCGAGAAAACTACCGTAATAACGATTTTTTACACGCACCATTACTGTAATAACTGTAATAGTGCGCGGAGCGCTAGATTTTCGGCGTGTTCCGCCGACAATTGAATATGCCCCAAGAAGTCTATCTGCCCCAAGAAGTCTATTTTGTAAATACAACCTCCTGTACTAAATAGAATGGTTAGATACTCTCAGGGCCGTCTTTCCCATAGGGCACAATGGGCAGGTGCCCGGGGGCCCTGCAGCCCAGGGGGGCCCGTCGGAGGAAGCAAAAAAAAAAAAAAACCTGGAAAAAGAAAAGAAGAAAATACTTACCGTGCTGTCAGCTGGCGATCCGGCTCCCTCCCTGGTCTCCTCCTCCGTCGCGCTCGCAGTGCATGTCGGGCGTGACGTCATCACACCCGCCCAACATCCATTGCGGAGCGCGATGGAGGAGGAGACCATGGAGGGAGCCGGATCGCCAGCTGACAGCACGGTAAGTATTTTCTTCTTTTCTTTTTCCAGGTTTTTTTTTTTTGGCTTCCTCCGACGGGCCCATATATATAATCATTTTTTTTTTTTTTGTATATATAGGGGCCCCGGTGCACTGCTGTGCCCGGGGGCCCACGATGGTCTTAAGAGGGCCCTGGATACTCTATCTAGCACAGTGCATATAACTAATAACTTTTGAAGCAGACTTGATTAACTAGGCATATGCACTGTACTGAAGATGACAAAACCCACAAGTATAATTCGCAAAAAAACAAGAGAGAAGCAGCCAATGGTTTAAGCATCCTGTGGAAAGCATAAAAACTCACAATAGGTGTAGGTGGGTACTTACAATGTAGACAATATTAAGTTCGCTTATATTTAAATCTATAATGGAGAGGGACTAATAGGCCTCTTTGCAGGTCACTTTATCCCATGTCAAAGAGGTCACCGTAAAAGTTGATACTGTAAAAGAACAAAAAAACGGGGGAGGGGTGGGGCAGGGCACAGCAATGGTGAATTTGAATTTAATAGCAACAACTTTTGCATGAGTGCCCAAAAGAGATAGGACTTGATGCAAATGGATGGATTTATGTGATAATTATAAAGATTTGCCCAGATAGAAATCAGAATATAGAGAAATCTTATTGAATACTCTCTACTTTTCACATCAGTAGAAACATTCAACGCCTGATTTATTGCCTTGTCTTGTGATCATATACACTTGTGTTCATAACAAAACGTACACAAGTAGGCGATTGGAATCTGACTATTCACATGTATTGCACATTCCTGCTCCTAATGAGCACAAATGTCTGTATGCGGCTAAGATGGCTACAGAATAGACATGCCAGGTTCTTGCAAGTATACTCATCAGCAAAATGACACTGAGAAAACTTAAATGTAACTCAAAGCTATTTTTAAGTAACATTTTGTTGATGAGTATTTTGAACAAGTTGTGTATATACGAATAAGAATATATTTTCTGATGTGAACATTTGTGCCAATCAAATTGTATTACCTTATTCTGATTCTTATCTGAACAAGTCCCTAGATTTTTCACTGAAAAGTTTCCATCTCCATTAACACCCATCTCTTTTGGGCCTCTATGTACTGAGTGCTGAATATTAACTTAATTTTTTTTTCATAGTTCTTTTCCAAGGCGAGTTGTTATTATTATTATTATTAAATTTAACTGGAGCTATTTTACCATTGCTGTAGAGTAAGGGAGGGGCAATTTCTAAACTGGGAAATAAGCAGTACTGTCACGAAATTGTTTTTTTTTACATTTGTTCCTATGCACCATGGGAAGCGTAGTACCCAAGTCCATCTGGCTATATGGAACATTTCACTGTATATTAGACCATAAGCCTACTGTGAGCAGAGTGCATGAGCAGGTCATGACGCTTAATTATATGTGCTTTCCATGTGCTGCTCTGTTTTTGATGACCTCACAATATTTATCCTATACACCCTTTCCTGTTTTGCAGAGTGCAAAATATGGTCCTTTGCAATCAGCCATTGTAGGCTTACTCAATGTCCCCAATACCTGTAAGGTACCTGGTAGGGGGAAAAAAAGCCTTCAGCCTACAGTACCTTTAGTTCTGGTAAGTTTCCAGCACATCTGCCTAAACATATTTGTGAATGCTACAAGTGCCTCTTTAAAATTCAAGCTGGCATATATTTGAGTCATGGTGAATGTATGGTGAGACACGCCATATGCTGCAGGTTCCAAAACACATACGTATAAAAACGCTGGTTTCAGTTATAGGAAAAATTCTCATAACTACCAATTCAAATATAATTCTTGTAGAGTCATAATGTCAGACACATTTTTCATTGTTCTCTGATCTTTACTTAAATATATGGCAGTGGCTGATTAAAAAGAAAAAAAGTTTTGGAATAGATCAGTCTTATAAATATATAATTTTACACATTTTCTCTACTTACTGCCTTTAATTTGTGTATAGCTTGATGAATATTAGTCATCTGAAGTTATTATAGCTAAAATGATTTAACAGTGTTACTGTGGAAAGTAAAATAGAAAAAGAAAGAAATATAATCCAGCTGTCAGGTTACACTTTTAAAAAGCTCCAATAAGCTAAGTACTGAAAGGAGAAGTTGAAAACCCAGAATGCTCGCTGTTTGAGAGATTGGGAGATTCCACCCGATGGTTGTCTTATGGCCGATTCACCAGATAAGAGAATCTTGCAATTCTTCTCTTTTGATATTTTGCTCCATGTAACGTGCAAATGCCAATTAGAGCTCAGACATATTTAGCCGCACTGTTTCAGAAGACTGGAGATTTAAAATTCTCCTACCATCAGAGATAGGAGAATAAGCAGTTAGACAAGAGACAGGAGGGTGAAACTGTTTCATGTCTGAATGTAGATGGGTTTATTTTTTAAATACCGCTATTGGTAAACAGCTCCTTGAAAGAGTGGACGAAAAGTTCAATTAACTTTAGAAATACGATTATAATGAGGGGTGGAAAAATGACTAATGCAAGCAGCGCTGAAATTCTCTAGAACATGGGACAACTGTGGTTATAGCAGTTGGCTTAATTGTTTAATACAATATGTTCTCTTTACATCTATTCTCTCTTTAGTACAGTTTAATGCAAACAAAATTCAGCAGAAGCTACTCTTTCCCTCCATCCCGCATTCTGTGGTTTTATGCATTTCTTATCCATGTGTGTGCACCAACTATTATTCACTGTTCTCAGCAAAGAAAATGGTACTTGCTATACCTCTCAACCAGAAAACAGATAAAGAGATCAGATTGTTTGCTTACAAGGTCAAATGGTTAAATCCCACTGTTCTCAAGGTGAAAGCTCGAGCCAGAAGCCGGATGTGTGTAAAGTTAACTCCAATAGCCTCTTCAAATTTTGTCAGCTTCTTCAGAACCGGTGATGTCTCAATCAATTGTCGATCAGTGTTTGACTCCTGAAGCTGACACAAAAAAAGAAGTATGAAAGTTCTTAGGCATATTGCTCACTGCAGACACATAAATGCATTGTGTGTGCTGCTATAACAAATGAAGTAAGCATGTTTACGTTAGACAAACTAAGCAATAAAATGTCAGGCTTACTTTATTGTCGGCTGTTTTATCAATTTGAGACAAGAGAAGTAATCAATTTCGTTCTGCTACCTGTCCCGCCTTCCGATGGATCACCTACATTGCTTATTTTCTTTGATTTGGAAGTTACTCTTATCATAAAAAGCAGCTCTATTAAGGATGAGATGACACCCTGCTAGACTGACTGTTCTATTTTGCATAGACAGTGGTCATAATTCTCCCAGCTAGTTTATGCGAGTGCAAATAAAGCAGAATCAGAAGAGCACGCAGAATGGAAAAGCGAAAATGAAACACCATGTTTACGATTTTGAATAAATTATATTTAGCTTCAAATAAAATACAAAAATGAATTGGTAATAAGCAAGATAAATTTACTGAAATAAACACAATATGGAAATTATGCGTGCATGTACATAAACCCCAGAAGTTTGTGATTTTTTTCTTCTTATTTTTTTTAAAATCCATGTGGGAATACATAAAAAGTCATGTTAATCTATAATGTGCTAACACAGTAATACATATTATTGATTTAAGTATACCCAGCACTGTAGAAAAATGCAATCTAACAGTTTTCCATCAATTATCTTTATTGATGAAATGAAAGGATCCAAAACACTATTCACAACATTTATAACAGGCAAATAAAAAACATAGCATTAATGATACAAAAAAATGAAAAATATTTTTCTTAACAACTCATACATAACCAATGAATACTCAGATCGAAGTCCGTTAGCGTACCATATCATGCTTTAAATATTTCTGCACACATTCACAAACTGCAATTCAACGCAAATGACATACGACTGCCTTCAAATTGAATGGTGGAACAGGGGTGGACAGTAAGGGTGCACCAATGCAGGTGCAGTCTATTCAAGTCCTGGGTTTCTCTTAAATAACCTTGTTTCAGCCATATCATTTGCACCAACTACAGGACAGGTGTAAGTGCCGATTAATAGTGATGACTGACACGATAGGACTGTTTGAAAAAGTACACGTATGTGTGCCACTATCTAGCACAGAACATGAGTATACAAGTAGACAGACCATAAAAACACATTGTATGTACAGTACACATTAGGAACATCTTGATTTATGTATTTCATGTAAAAATACCAGCCATATTTTATTAATGATTATACAGTTTAGAGTGTATTTATAATATAATTTTTTTTTTTGTATCCGTTCTGAAGTGATCTTATACTGCATATATGCTTGTGCGTATATTGTTATTGCACTAGCTGTTAACATACGGCAAGTACCATTTAGGCAGAGTGTACCCCAAGCTTCAAATCGAAACGCATCTTAAAAACTGCTTGAAATTGAATACAGTCGGAACTACGCTCAAGTTCCTTGCTTTTTTTTTTAAATGAAACTTGCGTGCAGGTTGCAATCGGATTTGAATTAGGCCCAGAATGTTCACATACAACATGCACACCATTTTGTACGAAAGCACATGTTTTTTTAATTTGAACAGATGCACACAAAGTATGCAAAAGTTGCATCATTTGATTTGAGATCATGAGATCATTTTAAAGTGTCTAAAGTTAAAGCAGTGCACCTGGGGTATAGAGACCAATGAGTGTCCAGACTTCACCAGGGAACCCCACAAGAGGGTAATGGGCTTTGCTGAGAAAGAACCACAGTTCTAGATCATGAGACAAACCTCACTAGGCAGTGGCACAGAGGAAGAGACAATGGGACAAGACACAAATGTAGAAACAGGTCAAGTGTCAGGGTGGACTGCACAGATTCAGACAGTATTGAGCAGACTGGACTGCTCAGAAACACGCAAGATTGAAAACGGATGTTTGGCATTCAAATTGTTTAGGAACAAATAACAAAATAATAATAATAAAAAAATAAAATAAAATAATAATAATAATAAAAATACATATATTAAACAAATGTTTATAAAATAATATATACACACACATTTAAATAACACGAAATATAAAAATGAAAATATTTACAATAAAGTTACTCTAATAAAAGATATTGAAGATATATTGAGAATCATATGGCCTACACTAGGAACCAAAGAAAGTCCCAAATATGTCTGTAAAGGGAAAGCTGAAGAGAACGTACTAAGGATCATTATTACTGGAAACTAACTCTCTCTCAGAGATATCCCAAGTAAATAAGGATATCCAGCTACCAGGTACAATACGAATACATTGGGTGTATAGTAGTTCTCAGCAATATTATTACTTAGTGGCCAGTTTACTTCTACGTCCAGCACTGATTAGTTTCAAACAAGTATCACACTGCAGCTCAACTCTGTAAACCACAGATGATCAGTGGAAATAATTTATCTGTCTCCTGTCACCACTTGACGCGTTTCGTCAAGTCAGAATTACTTTCTCTAAAGCATAAAATGAATATAAATTCTGGTCCTTTTTTTGGATTTTCTGAAGATGCAAGTCTACAACAGATGTGTGGACACACAAAAAGGGAGAGACCGGACACCAGGGGGTAACATTTTTCATTAAAACATGCAGCAGGTATAACAACATGCACAGCAATCCTTATACTATGATGAATCGTCCCAAGTTCATTGGAATACAAGTTCCACCCCAAGCTAATTTTATTACTTGTCAAGGCCATACTTGTTACTTGCTACACTGAATTTAAATGTGGAAGTTCTAGGTCCCGAGCTCTCATCTCAAGTGTCCCATTCATTGACTGCATGGTGCACTTCTTTGTCATAATAACTGAGGCGATGCAATATGCCACATATTAACATTTCTGTTCAATAAATATAATCCTGACGACTGTGGAACACTGCCCTGCACTAGGCTAATGTTCATAAATTCTTCTTAAAATGCTAATTCAGCCTTTTATACACGAATCACATGCTATCAAACATCCCATCCTGCATGACATTAACTTACTAATGGTTTCAGTATCTGGGGAATGGTGCACATGGGTGGAGAAGCCACGTACTAAGAAAAAAAAAACACAAAAAAAAAAAAAGGCAAAAAAACCAAAAACAAAATACACAAACCCACTTATCTGCTGTGTTCTATATATTGCTTATGCTGCATTGTGGCTAAATGATTGTGGTAAATATGTTTAACTTTACCTACATCATTTACTTTATGGATTTGAACATGCATAGTCTACATTATTAGCTAATTAAGAATCATTAGCCAACAGAAAGCAGACATCTGACAATTAGAGATGCTCAGGCTTGGTTCCTCGGAAACCGAACACACCCGAACTTAGGAGATCCGAGTACCGAGCCGACTCGGCTCGGTACTTTCGCGCTTTTTCGGATTTCAAAACGAGGCAAAACGTTATTGTGACGTCGTTGGATCTCGCAAGTTTTGGAATCTATAAATACTGCCATCCAAGGCGATCTATCGCCATCTAAGAGGGGGATACAGAAGCGGTAGCATAGAGTGTAGAGCAGTTGGGCAGACAAAGTTAGAGAACTGAAAGAGGAGGGTGCTAGCAGTGTTAAAGAAAGTAACCAGTGACATTCAGGAGAGCTGCATAGCTCCAGTGTTAAATCTCATTGCAGAAAATTACAAATACTATTGCTGCTGGCAGGGTTGGTGTAATTCTGCAGTCCAATTCTACTGTGTTATATAGGTAACACACAGGTAGGAGAGCTCCTGTTTTAAATCTCATTGCTGAAAATTTCAAATAATAGTGCTTACAGGGTTGATGTAATTCTGCAGTCCAATTCTACCGTGTAGAGAACACACAAAAAGGAGAGCTAAGTTGGTAATTCTCATTGCATAAAAATAAAAAACTAGTGCTGTCAGGGTTGGTGTAATTCTGCAGTAAAATTCTACAGTGTTATATAGGTAACACAAAAAGGAGACCTGCGTTACCAATTGTCATTGCTGAAATACAAATACTAGTCCTTGCAGGGAAATTCAGAAGTGTTATATAGGTAACAGACAAAGAGGAGTGCTTCATTGCTGAAATAGAAATGATAGGGCTTGCTGGCTTGGTCTAAATCTGCAGTTACATTTTACTGTACCATAGCTCACTCAGAAACAGGAGAGGTAGCAGGGTTCAGTGCTGAAACAGAAATTGTAGGGCTATCAGTGTTTTTCAAAGTCTCCAGTGACATTGTATTGTGCCATAGCTCATACAGAAATAGGAGGGGTGACATTGTTGTTGTCACTCTCCAGTCTCAGTCATGATGACACTAATCCCTCTACCTCATGTGCTAAAGCCAATGTTCAAGTGCATAGTGTTTTTAAGTCAGGGAAACAAAAATGTAAATAAAAGCTTGTACCTTTTTAAAGAAACAATAACCTCTCCAAATAAGGTGAAAGTTTACTGTAGAAAGACATAAAATTGCCAAGATACCATTCTACCCAAAATATTACAGGCATACCAGCATCAGGTAGCTACCTTCTCTTAGGTAGATTTCAGCATCTGTAATCTACACTGTCATCATATTCACCCTCATCATTGTGTACATCTTCTTCAAACAATACTAATTAATCCCCGCTGGAATCCACGATCACAGAAGTATGTGTACTTTGATGTAATTGCCGATAATGGCCTTCCTCATGAAATTTGTAGTTCATTTTATGGCACAGCTGTCATGATTTTCTGGGCAATTCTTTTAGAGCAGTGCAAATGTCAAAATGTTGTGCTGACTCATCTGCATCACCACTGTGTGCCCTGGGAAAGCTAAGTTTTTTTCCGAGAAGCAGTTGCCAGAGAAACTGAAGGAGGAGACGTCATTACAAGATTTTGATAACTCTTGGATCCTGGCGAAGCGAATTAAGTACTTAATCTACAATTACAATATAGTTAGCAGATTTACTTTGTTTTTTTTATCCATAAAATTTCTCTAGCTGCTTCTCATAAAGTATAATTAAGGCAATCACTTGACTCAAGCTAACCGTGTCTGCACTCTCTTCACAAGTGACTACTTCGCTGGACTAAAGTACATTCCCTCAAATGCTAATCTTCTTGCAGCTGCTGCATTCTCCTACATGCTGTTGCAGAATCCCAAAAATGACCCTAAATTTTTCGGGACACAGACAGCATCTCCTGCATGTCATTGTCATTTTTTAAAAAGTTCTGTACCACCAAGTTGATTGTGTTTGCAAAACAGGGAATGTGATGAAATTCACCCCCGCTGTAATGCTGTAACAATATTGGTGGTGTTATCAGAAATCCCATATCCTCAGGAGAGTTCAAGCAGGATTAGCCATGTTGCAATGGCATCCCTTAATTTTTGTAAGATATTGTCAGCTGTATGTCTCTTAGTGAAGCCAGTTATACACAGAGTAGCCTACTTCTGAAAAATGTGACATACTTGGGTACATGCTGCTGCTGTTCCTGCTGGTGAAGGCGAATCACCAACCCAGTGGGCTGTCACAGTCATATAATCTTTAGTTTGCCCAGTTCCGCTTGTCCCCATATCTGTGGTTAAGTGTACAGTGGGTAGAATGGCTTTTTGTAGCCCAATAATTACATTTTTACGAACCTTCTGGTAGAGGTGAGGAATAGCTTTTCTAGTAAAATGGTGTTGTAATGGAATTTGGTAATAGGGACAGAAGACCTCAAGTAACTGTCTAAAACCAGCTGCATTGATAGTGGATATTGGACGCAGATCTAATACTAGCATAGTCCCCATGGTGTCTGTGATTTGCGACTGGGTGAGCTTTCTTACTTTCTTCCTTTAGCAAAGGATTGTTTAACAGTAAATTGTTGTAAACTACTAGTAGTATTCTTCTGGGTTGAAGATCGACCCCCAGCAGCAGCAGCGTGACCAACGCTCAATTATTCTTCAGAGGAATCATGGTTAGTGGAGGAGTCATCTCGCCTTAGCAACTTGGATGCAGGACTTACTCCCATCACTTGTGAGGATATCGATGATGAAGGTGTTGGGAGTGTAGATTGCAGGTGCTGGGATCTAGATGAGAGAAGGGAGGTAGATGATGCTGGACTGCTTGCTGCTATGTTTTTAACATAAGTTTCTAATTTTCCCAACAGCTTTCCATGAACTCGCTTCAAATGCCGTAACATGGATGAGGATCCTAGATGGTTAAGGTCCCTAACTCTACTGAGTGTGGCTTTAGAAATGCTACAAATGGCTAAACAACTGTCAGGATTGTCAGGATTTGTGTAAAAATAATTGCACACATAAGAGGTGGATTTTTGATCTTATGCCCAGGCATGACAATGGCCTTTTTCTTATAACTGGCAAGAACTGCTGCAATCTTTGTTTGAAAGTGTATGAAAATAATATTGTGACCTGTGAGCTGGTCAAAATTGACTGCAAATGCCTTGAAATTAGTATTAGTGAGGTTAATAATAATGTAGGATCAAAAAAAGAGCAAAACTATGTGATTTTAGCATATTTTAGCAATTTGTCTAAAAAAATACAGATCCAAAACCAAAACCAAAACACTCGAGGGTGGTTTTGCAAAATCCAAAACACGAAGCTAATCCAGATCCAAAACCAAAACCACTACATGGTTGTTGTGCTCTGAAGGTGCAACAATACATTTTATTGTTTCGTTTTTTTATAGTAATAATTTTGTGCATGTTGTGGGAAGTTCTTCACATGCCTGCCCAGTAAGCCAAGTGCCGAAAGACAGAAAGCAATTTACTTCTTGTTAGGCTTTTCTATTGCTTAAAGAAGAAAGGAGAACAAAACGGTGAGGATTGCTGGTGAGACACACAGCATGGGTGAATTCTTAAAGTGGACATGACAGCAATAGGTATAGATCTGTACACAGGAGGGGTCTTCCTTTCCACCTCTGGTATTGCTGAGAAGAAGACTGAAATGGTTCTCAGTGCTACCATCTTAGAGAAGGCATTATTTAAGTCTACTTATATTTTCAAATATTTTTTCTGTGGAAAGACTTACAAAAATAGCCAGATGCACATGAATGTTAATTACAAGCGCATAGGACTGCAGGAAAATGTTAGCAATTAGTGAGTACAGGAGGTGTGGGAGGTGGGAAAAGTGAGCCTGTTGGAGAGTGTTGGCTCTAGCATTGTGTGATCAGGGAACATTTTTATCCCAAGCTTATTTTTACAAGAAGCACTATATTGATCTAGAAATGGAGAGGAGGCAAGCATATTCAGATGCGTTGGCTTAATTATAATGAAAATGAATTACTGTTTAGTGGTCTTTGGAAGATTTATATTAGGATTAATGGTATTAAGACATGGGGGAAACAAAACACATGATGCAATCCTCTCACAGATGTACTACTGTTCAGTCACATGCATTAGTAACGTCAGAGATTAGAACAAGATTGACACTGCACATCTGGTCTTGAAACCTTGCAGGTGGCTGGTGCTACCTTGCACAATAAAGCTGAATTGAAACATTTTTAATATGAACTTAATTTTTACATTAACTTGAAAAACAGAACAATTGAATACAGAAAAATATATTAAATTCATTTTACTTTTTTCAAAACATATGATCATGCAGAATTGGAACAACAAACATACTAATATTATTGACTAAAAAATGTGAATATAAACTACTATTATGATTGGAGGCCCCATGTCTTACTATATGCATAACTATAAAAAGGAGGACAATACTACCTCTTTTAAAAAGCTGCTTGAGCTTTAAGCTTGCCCTTACAATAGACCACGAAGTATAAGACACAGTACAGAAGAAATGTGGATGTGTATCTACTGACCAAACCACAATTGCCTATATGAAAAAAGAACACACCTCTTCTAAGAAAATATTTGACTTTGGTCATTAATTAATATGGTTCCATTACAAATAAAATGTCCATATAGACCAATAGAGCATAACATTATATATTTAAAAGGGCCCTGGTTGCACATTGGCTGCAAAGTTAATTAAAATGCTCTCTCCCTTCTGTCCACAATCCATTGATCACCTTTCACCGGTCTTATCTAGATCTAACTTCCACTAAACTATCTGCCAAGACAGGATATAGTATAAAAGTGTTTTTAGTTTTGCTAGGAGAGCTCTGCGGCTTTAAAAGTGACCTGAACCAAACATTAGCAAGCTGCAGGTAAATCCACACATAGCTAATCATTATATAATTCTATAAAATATTTTTTGAATAGGCAGTTGTGCTGCTGGGTTGAAATAAGATGACTAAAATCGAAAGCCCATGCAAATGAGAACAAAGTGCTTTACTGCAACGAGCAAAGTATGTTGCACCACCAAAACAATTAGGGCAGATGCCAACTTTTTAAACAGCATCAAATAGTGCTATTTATTAAAACAAAGTGTTTCAGCAGTGTAACACTAAATGAGATGTCCACATTCCCACACATTGTAGGGTAACTCCCTTTAAAAATGTTGCTGCCTAGTTAAAATCTTCATGTTGGGTTCTACAACTCAAAGTAATGACTCCTGATATTTGATATAAGACTTCTGCCTGTAAATACCTGTAGATAACTGAGAAATACATTGCTGCTGACAGCGGACAGACAGGTTGTAAATACTTGACCTTTCTTTGTTTCCATGATAACAGATTTTGCTAAGGAAGCCCGATTATTCACAAAAATAAAAGCAATCAAGGCAGAAGCTCCAATTCAAGTATTAGACGTTATTACAGTAAGTTGTAGAACTCTGTATAATTATTTTAATTAGGAAAAGAAATTCTGAGTGTAGTGACCCTTTTAGTGACTTATCTATTCACATATCTCTCATTTTGATAAAATGGTCACCTACCTGGTTGCCTAGCCCATCCTATCCTATTCCATCCCGCAAAGATCATTGATATTGAAAGTTTAAGTGGCAATAAAATTGGAAAGTCAATGATTTTGAAAGTCCAATTGTGACTTTTCTGTGTGTGAAATTTACATATTCAATATCACCAATGTCCCTGCTTTGACATGGGAGGTGGTAGGGTGGGCTTGTCTGCATGCTGCTTGACTGACGGTTTGATTTGGTATCAAGGATAAGCCATACCGATGGGTGCCATTATGAGAACAGAAAGACTGGTATCTCATAAGTTGTGGCAATTTATTGTACAGTAGATACCTCTGTTATTTAAAGGGGATATGTGGCACCGTCAAACAATCAAATTTACTTACAAAAAAGTAGAGTTAACCTTTCAGTACAATACATATTGTACAACTAGCTGTAAAACTTTGCTAATCCCAAACATCTGAGATGAAATCTACAGTATATACAAAACTATACACTGCAATCAATTTAGTATTTCATGTTCAATCTCCAGGACTGAACCAGACATTGAATGCAAAACCAAAACAGAAAAGTTAATATTAAACAAAGTCTGTTCGGCATTTCTTTTGTTTTAGATTATGAGCTATTTTAAACAATTGCTTGCTCAAATCATAAAAAATAAAACATGTCATTCGCCCTAAAGAAAATAAAAAAAAAGTCACTGAAATAAATGTTCTCACGAGACAGAAATGAAATTGGCTCATGTTTGTTGAAGCCAAAGTTAATTCCAGTTGTTTGGTTTACACACTTCAGAGGGTGATAGATATATATATCTATAGACAGATACACACACACACGGTGATAGATATATATATCTATAGACAGACACAGACACAGACACACACACACACACACACACACACACCTCCCAGCTTGTTAATACATCCAGCACTGCTATTGTGAATGTCACAGAACTGAATCAAGAGAAGCAGCAAATAAATAAAGACCGATAAATGCTACTATATATATATTACAGTAAGAGAAGAGTTTGCTTACTTGAAGTGGATGTAGTGGATAATTAAGCCACACGTCCCGCAGGTCCTGTAGATGTTGGAAAAATGTCATTAATGCTCTAGGCAATCATTTAGCAAATTCCACAGTACTAAATAAAATGTCATTATTTGAAATACGCAAGTATTTTAGATGCTGACTCGGCTCGTGGAAAATCCAATACTGCCTGCAAACTAATTTGAAAATAAAAAGCTTATGCACAACGGACAGAGCCTCAAACTCCTACTAAGCAAGGCTTACAGTGAAGAAAAAGGAGAAATTCACCAAATTAATCTGCGGCTAATAATTTGGGCCAGAAAATTAAAATTTGTGTACATTAAATATTAGTTAGTGAACAAGCTACCAAACTAAACGTATCCACAGGATTGGAAAGTTTTTCATATCTAAAGGGATAAATACACATGTAATTATCATAACAGAACATGACACAGTCAAAAATGTCAATCTAGCAATGTCCATTGATGGTGAAAACATGACTGTTTAAGCATGTTAAAATGACTGCATTGCTCTTTTGAAAAATATCTATATTGTAAGGCTGCCACGAATGATTTATACAAAGGTTCTACTATTGACGTGTAATGTATTATTCAAAAAAATGTGAATGTTATTCTTTATTTTACAGCTGGGTATCACTGCTTTGGAACTGCTTGTCACCCAAATGCTTTCTATAACCAACAATTGCAACTGTGAAATCTAAAGGCTATAAAGGAATGTAATGCAGTTGATCGAAATCACCAACACCCCTTTTCTTGTGTACTACATTAAAATAAAATACCCAGGAACATAAGAATTTAACTAATTTACACATTTTCTAATAGATGCATTGCAAAAGTTCATTTATACTTCAATTTGCAACATATTTAACAATTATGTTTTGATGATACCACTCATTTAAGGTGTTTGATATATAGCTGGGTGCTAACTATTCTTGGTAATTAAAGAAAAGAGAATCTAACTAAATCCCTGCAGTTTGCACCACAGGAAAGTCATGGAAAATAATATTTCTTAAATATTCCCAAATATGACAAACTTCTAAAAAAATTCTAAATATATATGTATTTTACTAGCAACATAAACGCACTTGAATACTGTGGTCCTGATTCATTAAAAAACGTAAATCCCAAACGAAAATCACGTGTTGGATTTTGTGTAAAACTGCTCTGCACATGCTCAGAAACAGAATGTACGTCAGTGAACGCAAGTGCACGCAAATTATCGTTGTACGCAAATGACTCTTCTGACAGCTTACGATTTCAGAGGCAGAATGGGGGAGGGAAAGGGTGTAGGGATGCAGGCAATGTACAGTAATGGTGTGTCAAAGTCAAACACATGCACATCTGTCCGATTCAAGCTCTGGCCATCTCTCAGGTATGTGATTTTTAGCCATATCACTGGCACTAGCGACAGGGCAGGTGTAAATGCCAATCAAAAGGATGATGATCACGTAATCATACCAGAACACGTGCTTGCAATCAAGAGCAACTGTAAAATAGCATTTTATGTACAGTACTCATTAATAACATCCTGATAAATGTATTTAATTTAAAAATGGCAAAAAAACCCAACCAAAAAACCCCAGTGTATTTTTATTAATGATTATATTATTAACAGGTGTTAATGTCTTTAATATTTTTTTATCTGTGATGGGATAGTATATATCTGCATTGTGCCTATCCTGCAGTGTGTTGTGCCTGTCTGCATACGGCAAGAGTCGTATAGGCAGAGTACTTTCACCTGTATTGAGCTAGAAACGTTTCTTCAGATCCGCTTACAGGCGTAGTTGCCTGCAATTTACATCTAATTAAGAAAAATGCAAATTGCGTTCCTTAGTGAATCAGGCCCAGTATATTCAATGTTATGCTGCTGTTAGAACATTTTGTTTTTACATAAAAGACCATATTTGTGAAAACATAGACAGCTGTATGAAAAGGGAAGTAAAACCAAAAAATACACACATTGTTTACTTGATTCATAAAAAGCACCCTTCCAAATAACTGTTTTGCTTCTTCGAGTCCACCTTCCAGATAAACTGCACCTGTATAAACAATGACACCATTGAGGATCAAAAAAACATTTTATCAGTATTCAGTCACCATTGTAAACAAAAATAAAAACCATGCAAATTTCAGTGACCAGTTTTAGTATGTTCGTACTGAATGTTTCCACCATAATTAGCATTATTGCATGCAAAGCAAAGATCTCTACCACATCATCCTTGGTCTGGCATAAGATGACGTTAAAAGCTTCATTCTCTAAAAATAAGGCTAAGTTGGTGTTACTTGTCATCGATGGTGCAGATAATTAGCATATCCTGAGAAACTCTACTAGTAGCGTATATACCCTGTATAATTAACAGTTAAATCTAGAAGCATATTTTATTTGCAGGCAACATCCCTTCACTGCGCACTTCCCTAAAAAGATACTACATGAATGGGAGCTGTCAGATGAAAATGAAGAATAGCAATAGCACTGCATACAAAGAGACAGCAAGCAGGGTTCTGACTCTCCTGGTACTGGTCTGTACATAGGCCACATAACCTATTATTATGCAGAATAGTGGAATATGCTAGTGTTCGATAAAACTCATGAACAAGAAGCAAAACCCCGCTCTAAAAGAATAACAAAAGAAATAATTGTAGGACATGACAGAAACATGCACAATAATGAGAGAACCTCAGCACTAGTCCATTGTGAAAGAGCCTACATGTTCAAATCTCTAAAACAAGGCTGAAAGAATCCAGAAACTGGCCATGTGCAAAATAAATACTGTACGCTAATTACCCATCAGAGCTTCAAAACAGTTCGCCATAGCATGCCGCAAATCTGATTCTCTACACAGGTCTGGTCCATGTGCATACAGCATGAAGCGATCCAACTCCAGTTTCTACGGCAGAACAGGAGATCATATTAGAAAACATATTTTCTCTCATAATTGTTCAAAACAAAAACACAAAGATGGTCTTCTGCGTCACTCCTATTTCCTCTATTATCCTATTATGGTATGCCATTGTTATTGCTGTGCTAGGTATCATTTCAGGGTTCATTCCCATCTTCTGATTATTTCCATAGTTATTATACACTGTCTAATCCATTTTGGCCAACCCTTTCTCACATAGACAGTAATACAATATGAAGTCCAACTCCAGATAATGCATATAGCTACTGAATGAACTATTTAATATATGAAAGTAAAACCTTCACAATGGCATTTCTAGCACTGCAGTGCAATCTTTAGACTTTTTCTGAGCAAAATATCTATATATGGAGCATACAAAACAGTATATTTAGAACATGAAACGCCATGTTGAAATGAGCATGGGAAAATCCTGATACTACTTTCTAACTTACGATAATTAGATATGCAAGCATTAACACAGTGGGAAATTAGCATGTGAATTTACATTAATTGAAAAACAAAATAACAAAGCTTAGAGTATGCATCCAAAAGCTTGTGCTCCTAGAGTAAAAAGTAATTTAAACTTGTTTCTATTCATAGATGAAGAAGAATAAATGACTACAATAACAAACACTGTAAGACTTGTTTTTTCCACAAAAACATAAAACCAGATGTAATAAATCCCCCAAAATGTAAAGTTTCATTGTGATTATATATATGCTGGTATTAGTGCCCATGATGTTCTTTCTTTAAAAATACATCAATACTTGTTCCTGAAATATTGCATATCAAATTGTGAAGCTTTATATTGGACACTCAACAGAGACTGCACTGACTAAGGTGGTCAATGACTTGATCACGGCTAAATCTAAAGGACACACCATGCTTCTGTTATACTTGACCTCTCTGCTACATTTAATACTGCTGACCCCTAACTTCACATACAAAAGCTGTATTCCCTAGTTCTTCAGCATTCAGTCCTACCCTGGTTCTTCTACTATCAAACTGCTTCTTCAGTCTTCTCTAGATCCACCTCTTCTCTACTTCCACACTCAGCTGCAGTACGCCCTCTTGCTTTTCACCATCTATACCACTGCTTGTTTAAAGTGAATAAACTTCTTTGGATTTTAGTATCACCTTTATGTGGATAACAACAAAATTCATCTATCCTCTCCAAATCTTTCAACACCAGTGTTTGCCAGCAAAACTGAGGGATAAATATATCAAGCTGCAAGTTTTCGGCATGTTTGAAAAGTGGAGATGTTGCCTATAGTAACCAATCAGATTGTTGTTATTCAGATTATAGTTATTATTCATTTAGTACATTCTACAAAATTAGCTAGAATCTGATTGGTTGCTAGGGCAACATCTCCACTTTTCCAACTCGACGGAAACTCTCAGCTTGATACATTTAACCTTGAATGTCTATCTGCCATTTAATCTTCGATATTATTTTGACACCCAAAAAAAATCTTCCACATTTCCATATTTCTGTTGAAATTACGACAAACACTGCTCCTCAAGTTCGCCTCCATCCTTGACTCAAGGCTGTCTTTTGCTCCCCACATTCAATCTGTATCCAAATCCTGTTAGATGCATCTGAGAACACCTCCAAAATATGCACGCTAGACAATTCGAACACCAAAATGTTGAGCTATATTTACCATGGGCTAACCCTTTTTACTTGCTAGAGGTCATGTCAATTGGTGTACATCTACAACTAATATTTGTAGTTTGCTTCTATTAATTTCTTATTTTCCCAGCAATGAAAAAGGTTATTTTGTATTATTGGTCGTAAAAGGCACTGCTGCCGTAGAAAGAGAACAGCATGTTTACTATGCTGGATGTTGAAACTATATAAATATTGGGTAAAGACTGAGTGGATGTATACATGTACAATATGTTGAACTTCTGGAAGATCAAGAAAGTTGAAATTTGGGACATTGGTACCTTTTAGGTATCAATTGTCAGGATCAATTATAAAATTTTGCTTGGAGCCTAGGTTCAAGTCTATGCATTCACTGACCACCTGCATGGCATGCGAATTTAGATATTTTTTTAAAAAAACAAAACACAAAAATTTCTAAACATTGAGTCACAGATATGTCACTGGAGCCACACCACTTGTAAAATCATAACAATTCTAATTCCCTTGGTAGAAGCAACTACCTTGCTCCCTTACCAGCTGCACTTTCTCAACAGGATTTCTCAGCAACCGATTGGAGCGTGTTTGCCATCGCATTTACTGTTACTATCGTCCTTGGCATGGACACCTCCAAGTTCTAGGGGTCGGGTCTCCCGTTGGTGTACACTGGCCAGAACTTTGACCCGCGGAGCCTGTTCTGAGCCTTCCACTGGATGGATTTGAACGAACATTTCAAAAGGCTTTTAATATTGGATCCCAAAAGATATACTAGGGGGTGTAGGTCTCAGTCGGACCTCACGTTGGTGTACACTGGCCAGAATTTTGACGTGTGGAGTCTGTTCTGGGCCTTCCATTGGATGGAATTGATTTGTTTGTCTGTCTGGTTATGCATTCGGAGATCCCTGAATCAGCTGGGATGAAACCAATGTGAAGTGTTCCATTTGGATCCTGGCCAAGTTTTTGGGGGGCTAGGGTCCCGGTCGGACCTCCTGTTGGCGTACGCTGGGCAGAACTTTGATCCAGGGAGCCTTCCACTGGATGGATTTGGACAAAAACCTCACAGACTCGTAACATTGGATCCCAGAACACCTACTAGGGGGTTGAGGTCCTGGTCAGACCTCCCATTGGTGTATTCTGGCCAGAACTTTCTCCAGGGGAACATGTTCTGGGCCTTCTACTAGATGGATTTGGATAACATTTAATATAAAAACAAAAATGACACAGGGCAGCCACCTAATGGGTGTGTTGGGAGAGCTTCTGAAGTGCTAATTATTTTTTAAATGTTGACAGTTGCATCCAACTCATTGTTAACTTAATAACTTCAGCAAGTATTTATATATTTTAATGTTTGAAAGAAATATAAGCTGCATGAAAAATTTTCAAAACTCATTACAGGAAACAATGAATCCAGAGACTTGTTTCTAATAAAGGTGTTTTGATTGTTCCTGTCAATTGTGACCGAAAAGCTACAAACTTTAGCTATCTAGGTCTTTCAAAAGTGGGTTAAACATTCTGAACATACCAACATTTACTACCTTTTACATATCATTATCATCAAATCATTACCGACAGAAAGGCTGGCTGCAGTGAAGTTCATTAGGGACCAAAAGTATTGTATGAATAATAAAATAGTAATAATAATTTCTCCAACTCTGCAATCACAACTTTATCGAAATATCAACAATTCTTAAACGTTCCTAATAATTCACACATATTTGCTAACGTTATTAGTAACACTTCTGAATTGGGAACTTGTGTTAAGTAAAATTTCAGTTCAATTCTCAGAAAATATAGCTAGTAAAAAATCTCACTAGATATTTTCCACTTACCATGCAGGTCTGTTCTTATTCCCAAATGCAGAAAGAGCCTGAAATACGTTATATATCAGGTTCACTGCAGGTTAAAGCATTAAACAGGAATATATGCCTAGGAAGCTCAAACCTTAGTTCACTTAAAAAGCACTTACTTTTTTGTTAAGTGCTATGACTTTTTAAATTAAGGCACGCAGCTCCTTTTATATTAAACACCTACATTATGCGTTTTGCATTCCTGACAACCACTGCAAAGCCTTTTTAAGTGTACAGGGGCAGAAACCTCCTACGTTGGTGCTATACCATGTTCTGTAACTAAGTACTGGATTATACCATACAATCAGCCAAAATTGCAAGAGTCAAAAAAATATAGACAGAAGCATAAAATCTCAATTACTGAAAAAAAAAACAAAATAAAAAAACAACAGAACATGTATTTTAGGGGCATTAGACAGTCTGACCAAACAGTACAACGTTACAAGCACAGGATGTTCTCAAACAGAAATGCAGAACAAATGAGATTAGTAACTACTGGGTTAAAGCAGTCCCTCTACCCACAATACAACTGACAATTTAATGCAATGGAATAGTTCAATGTCGTTGTTAACATTCAGAGTCATAAAATATTTATTGGCATATCTGAAATGTCTTATACTGTAAGATACATTAAATAACTGCCTGTCACACAGCTTTTTGGGTTACAAAATTGGCACAAATGTACTTTGATCATTTTTTTGTGCTAAACTCACTGAAAAAAAATTAAACACTAACATTCTTTCTGTAATAAGAGCATATTCATCTGCTTAAAATGTAAAGGTTAAGAAAGAAGTGTTTTAATTGTGTGACTGTACTTTAATGCCACATTTTCCCATTATGGCTGATTAGATTCTCATCTGTAAAATGGCTACAGTTGGTTTTATATATATTTTTTTTCATCAGTAAATTAGCAGTGAGTGTGTGTGGGGTGTAGAAAGGGGGAGTTCTATACATACAAATTTGGTCTATCCTAACGATTGTGACATTTATAAAGACGCAAATGCCAAAACGTAAAGCTTTTCTGGATTTTATTATCAAATTAACTAATTAAACTCAATTCAAATAGCCAGAACTGTCAAATTTTTATGTGAGAATGAAAAAAGCAAGGCAAAAATAGAAAAGAAGAAAGAAGAAAAATTAAAGCTTCTGAGTTATACAGCTAGCTCAGGCAATATTACAGTCATTTAAACTGTTAATTGTAATGGTAATGCTATATGATGAGATGAGGCACAAATGGAGCAGGCAAGCAGGCAAAAGACAAGGTGACTGACATGTCAAGGTAGGCAAAGAAAATATAGCACAAGGCAAACAAGACACAGGAGAGGCAGAAATGTCTCTTGTCAGACGAGGCTGGAATGTCTGTGGCCAATGTATTTTTGGCTGAGGTAAACTAGACAGCATGTGAGAAGAGAAAAATGAAACGGAGAAGCAGAAAATATTGCCCAAACACAATGTATGAACAACTGTGAGGTATATTTGTTCCTCTATAGTATAGAAGAGTTATGTCCCAAAATGGCTACCATAGACAAAGATTTTGTTCTCTTTGGAGACTAGTGATATAAAAGTGAGAAAGAGAAGGATATCTTGAACAGCTCTTAATAAAGCATTCACACCACTCATACATTACAAAGTAATTTGTCATTTGAGTATATTCGATAATATGTTTATCTAGATGTATTTATGTTTGGGAACTTGTATAAGGAATATATACTATATACTACTTTATCCTAATACTCATCTCTTGAATTGATGGAGGCTATATACATTATTGGTAAAAAGGAGAGAAAAGGAGAGTTGCTCCAGCTTGTTTCTCATGCATGATTATGGTACATATAAAGAATTAAATAAAATATATATAATATTGAATACACAATCTAGTTCATCTAAAAAACAAGTATGTGGATTTGATTAAGCAGACAATTATCTATTTTTTGTTCTCTAAATAGTCACATCACAGAAAACTAAAAACAAACAAAAAACAAGAAAAACAAAGCAAAACCCACCACTCTCTACTTTGGCTAAAATGAACTAATAGCGGAGTCAATGTCAACCTCTCCAATCTCTCTCTTGTCACATTACAGTGGAGAGTTTATGACACCATCTTAGCTGCTGTATTTATATTTCCCCTGCACAGACTGATCCATTACTTTCTATTTTGCACCAAATAAAAACCATGCAGGTTTCAGAGAGCATGTATTTTTCTTTTTACTTCATTTCCTTTATTGCCTTCAGGGACATGGTACAGTACAAAATAGGTCTAAAGAACTGATTAAAATTCTCCCTCACTTTCTATCACAACATGACTAAACAATGGGGAGCACCTCGATGTGACCAAGTGTAAATGATCGCCTGACTCCTGCTATTGGCTTGTAATAACAATTCAAATAAACAGTCATTTGCATGAGTTTTCAGCACAGTTATGTAGATAGGTTTGTTAAAAGTAAATGTACCATTGAGTTAAAACGAATTTAAACACAAATTATATATTATTCCATATATTTAGCAATTATAATATAAATGTTACATTGTATTATGTCAATGTAAAACACACACACACAAAGTGGTTGAAGTAGAAATTTACAAGTGATGATATGGAAAACAATGGCTGAGGGCCACCCAGCTTTTAGGTATTTTAATATGTTTAAATTATTTTAACCCTAATCTTAGATGTTTTTTTATACTATTTAATAAAATACAAAGATATAGTGATGCAAAGCTATCCACTGTGTCCCCCTTCCTCTCCCATGTCTAATGCATACATGAGATAGCCCAGTAGCTAAGCAGTGTATGTCCCATCTGGATGAAATGTCTCAGAGGTGGTATATTGAGATTATGGGCAACATCCATATTGCCGAGAGCTTTTGATAGATGAACAATGAAGATCGACACATTCATTTAACATTCTCGTCTTACCCACTGTCATGTATAGCCACTCACTGATTTAATAACTCATCATAAATTCTCACAGTCAAACAATATATCACCTCTATTTTGTCTGGAAACCTCTCCTAAATATGTTTACCAGTCACATACCGCACTCGTGACTTGGAAGCTTACTGTAAGGGAACACACAGGATTCCAGCCTAAACCTCATACTCACTTATTGTTCAAGCTACAGATTTAGCTGGTCCCTTTCCCAACACAGACACCTGGGTGTCATCTAGGGTTTGTTCAAACTATCCCTAAGGTTTTGCACAAAACAAGAAAAAATACTTTTGCAAATGGCGCCAAAATTATATATAAATAGTTAGACAAAAATATATAAATTAATAAATTTTGTTCAGCAAACAAGGTCAAGCAGCTGTGAAGGAGGCTGCAACCTCCCAAATAATATCCCTAAGGTTTTGAACTGTCTTAAATTCTCTTGGATATATCCCAGAGACAGAACTCCTTATAAACACGATGGAATTATAACAATACGACATACCTTTCCCAAAGACCTGTGACTAAGGCGAGCTCACGGAGGACAGAAACCTCCCGTGGAGCAGAAGGGCATTTACCTGTAATTTACAACCCTGGTGTATTTTTTGTTCCTCAGTATTGAGTAGCACACGGATTTCCCAAAACATGAAGGCATTTTCTTTGAAATTCATATTTCTATATACCTGTGTCACGCTTCGGTCCCGCATACGGGCACCTGTCTCGTCACCTGTCTCTCACAGATCATGAAGCCTGCATGTCCTGGCGTCAGGCTGACACCATACGTTGCTCTACAGTCAGATCAGGTACTCCTCCCTTTCCTTATTGGCCATGAGTTATTGGAGTACTATTTAAACCTCCTGGATTCACCTGTCTGACACCTGTTCTTCAAGCTCACTTTGTGCAGCCTGTGGTTCTGGTTCCTGTTCTGCTTGTGGTTTGCGTGTGCTTCTGACGGTCTGTTCTCAGCTCGTGGACTGGGTTGAACTATCGCTGCTCCAGTATCTTTATTAACATCTCCAGAGTACTGCATCGTGACAGCTTCGGTTCTCGCATCGCTACCTCTCTGAGGTGCTATTACTTCTGAGACTCATCAGCTGTTGTTCCAAGTTACCACTGCTACTTCAGTCTGCTCTCAGCTCGTGGCCTGTGTTGAACTACCGCTGTTCCAGTATCTCTATTGCCATCTCCTGAATACTACAACGTAACAGCCTCAGTTCTCCAATCGCTTCCTCTCAGACTAGCTGTTGCTCCTGTGACTCCTCAACTGTTGTCCATATGTTATCATAGGTACCTCTGTCTGTCCTCAGCTTCTGGTCCATATAGAAACACTGCTGTTCCAAGTATGTCAGTTATCACCTCCTGAATACTACATCGTGTCAGCATCGTTCTCTCTCCACTGCCTTTCAAGCTACTATTGTTCCTGTGAGTCCTCTGTTGTGGTCTAGGGTCACCATTGCTGCATGCACCTCTGCAGCCATCACTGTATTAGCACTGTTCCAGTGTCTCTAACCACTTACCTACTGGTACCAGTGTCGCCTCCTAGCAGCTCCTGGCTCCTCCACATCGCTCTGCTGTCCACTCATTCGTGGGGCCACGACCTGCAGATTTGGCGTCGCTAAGTCCATACTTCCTTGCAGGGGTTCCTGGTGAAAACCACCTTCCTGTTAGGATCTGTGCCTGTGGGTGGGCCTAGCCATGCCCAGCAGAGCCTAGGGATCTTATTTCCAGCATAGCCAACCGTGACAACCTGCATAGATAGCGTTCATGTGTTGCCTTTGTCTACAAGGATTTCAAGCTATGAATGGCTCCTTAGAGTCTCTCTCGGTGTCAAAAAACTCTCCTATGTTAGTATGTAGCTCACCCCAGGGGCCTTTGAATCTGTTCACTCACTAAAAGGTGACACTTATCTAATTAAAAAGGGATGTGTAGAGCCACTGAATAAACACAGACTATTTGAGAGCAGAGCTCTACTTTGTAGTCATTGGTGTTTGACTTACGGAGAACACAAACTCTAAAGGGCTACATTTGATACCCAGTATTTACAATGCAGTTAGGATTAAGGCCTTATTCCCCACAATTATGTGATGGTTTAATCCTTATAACTGTAATTCCTCTATGTTCGCTACACCCACAAAAAGCATTACATGGGCAAATAAAGATGTAAACGAGTAAGCAGCTATCACCCATCAGGTGTTACCTAGTTCTATAAGAAAGACAGTCATAGGATGCATAAATTATTCACCCAACAGAAGGAAATGACAAATGTCACATCGACTTTAATGATAAACTCCAGGCTTTAATGACAACCAGGTCTTGGTTTCAATAGACTGTATATCATTATTAATATGTTCTCGAGATTGGGACTTTTGAGATTGGTATACTGAAGTAAAATTACAAGCATTACAGAATTGTCAAAGGCTTTTATTGACAATTACATTCATTTTATGAAATGAGTCAATATTTGAAGTATTGACCATTCTTTTTGAAGACCTCTGCAATTCGACCTGGCATGCTGTCAATAAACTTCTGGGCCACATACTGACGGATGGACGCCCATTCTTGCCTAATCAATGCTTGGAGTTTGTCAGTATTTGTAGGTTTTTTGTTTGTCCACCCGCCTCTTGAGAATTGACCACAAGTTCTCAATAGGATTAAGGCCTGGGGAGTTTCCTAACCATGGGCCCACAATTTCAATGTTTTGATCTCCGAGCAACTTAGTTATCCCTTTTGCCTTATGGCAAGGTGCTCCATCATGCTGGAAAAGGCATTGTTCTTAGATGATTGGGAGACGTTGCTCTTGGAGGATGTTTTGGTATCTTTCTTTATTCATGGCTGTGTTCTTAGGCAAATTTGTGAGTGAGACCACTCCCTTTACTGAGAAGCAACTCCACACATGAATGGTCTAAAGATGCTTTACTGTTGGCTTGACACAGGACTGATGGTAGCGCTCACCTTTTCTTCTCCAGACAAGCGTTTTTCCAGATGGCCCAAACAATCTGAAAGGGGAATCAGCAATCCAATAGCTTTTGCAGAATATAAGTCTGACCCTGATGTTTTCCCTGGAGATAAGTGGCTTTTTTTTTTTGCTAGCCTTCTTGACACCAAGTCATCCTCAAAAAGGCTTTGCCTCATTGTGCATGCAGATGCACGCACACCTGCCTGCTGCCATTCCTGAGCAAGCTCTGCACTGGTGGTGCCCCGATCTCGCAGCTGAATCAACTTTAGGAGACGATCCTGGCGCTTGCTGGACGTTCTTGGGCGCCCTGAAGCCTTCTTCACAACTATTAAACCTGTCTCCTTGAAGTTCTTCATGATCCGATAAATGGTTGATTTAGTTGCAATCTCACTAGCAGCAATATTCTTGCCTGTGAAGCCCATTTTTGTGCAAAGCAATAATGACTGCATGTGTTTCCTTGCAGGTAACCATGGTTAAATAAAGAAGAACAATGATTTCAAGCACCACCCTCCTTTTAAAGCTTCCAGTCTGTTATTCTAACTCAATCAGCATGACAGAGTGATCTCCAGCCTTGTCCTCGTCAACACTGTCACCTGTGTGAACAAAAGAATTACTGACCTGATGTCAGCTGGTCCTTTGGTGGCAGGGCAGAAATGTAGTGGAAATGTTGTTATGGGAAAAGTTCATTGTCATGGCAAAGAAGGACATTGAAATTCATCCGATTACTCCATGACATTCTGGAGAATATGCAATTTGCCATCATAAAAACAATGGCAGCAGACTTTGTGAAATATAATATTTGTGTCATTCTCAAAACTTTTGGTCATGACTGTAAAGTGTACCTGCAGAAAGAGGAGGCAGTACTTTTATAGGCTTAGCCAATAATTAAAATACGGTTCATTAGTGGCTAATGCTACCACTGTTTGAGAGACATGCGATTACAGATTATAGCAATACTTGTCCGCTTTCGGAGGTCTGTCCTTAAAAGTTCAAGTTTTAAGATTGCATTGGAATTTTTTTAACACACTCTTCACCTAACTTGTTGAATATTCATATTGTGTTTCAGGTTAAAATGCCTGCAAAGAACTTATTGAGCACAGGCAGAAAGAAGACATACATAGATGTGACTATAGTCAAGGAGGATCTGTAATGTATTTCTACTGTCTGGTAGATGCAACACAATTAATGCTTCTGTGTCTTCCATATAAAGATAATAAGGATATACTGACATACTATTTCAATACATAGGAATTGCTGCATCCCTGAATAGAGTAACCAGGCAGAATTAATGTTCTTCGAAACATCTTACAATAAAGCGCAGGGACCGAGGCCATTAAGAATACTAAACACAGGGCTGTCCAGTTAGTATAACTGATCTACTTTTAATTACAAAACAGTTGAATCTGCCTATCCTGTGTTTTCTTGTCATGAGTTTTTATGTTTCAATGGTGGCAAGCAAAGAGACTAAATTAAATCCAAAGAAAATATACATGGGAATTTTCATCAATAGAGACCAGAGTAAATAATACAAGGCCTATATTGCCATACCTTCCAACATTTTGAAGAGTCAAAAAGAGATTATCAAATAAATCCTTTATTTTCCCCACTTATAAAAACAAATATGCTTGTGCGAAAAAAACTAGTTGTGGATAAAAGTTTTGGCACTCCTGATCAAATTGCATGTTTCACTGAATCAATTAGAGGAAAGAAAAAGTTTAATACAACTTTCAAACTAAAACATGACGTTTTTGCACTTTTACATTCACAATTACAATTTAATTGCTGAATTTAACAGAAAAAAAACCCAGCAATAAAAAAGTGAAACACACAGTGAATGTGGCATGTTCAAAAGTTTGGGCACTAGGTGAGTCAATACTTAATAATATAACTCCTTTGCTGAAAAAAAATAATTGTTATAATCAGATATGAAAAATCCTGTTGAGAACATGCAGCTGATAAGGAGGAAGGTTGTTGGTTCTACCAAGGGAATCAGAATTGCTACGATATTACAAGTATAACACCTACACAATACTTTCTATGCCACATAACCCCAAAGCATAACCATACCCGCCTTTCAGTAGGCGACGTCTGGGAGATGGGCGTGACTAATGAGCGGGTGGGGGCGGGGCGCCTCGAAAAGCATAATTTTGGCTCCGCCCCCACAAGTAAAATTTAATTTTGTTGCGGGGGAGGGGGCAAAATGACACGATTCTCTGTGAATCGCGTCATTTTAACAAGGGAGATCCGGGATGCGAGAGAAATGCCAGCTCCCGCGGTGGCCCGGGAGACTGACCCAAATTTCGGGAGTCTCCCGGGCTTTCCGGGAGAGTTGGCAAGAATGAGCATAACAGACACCATATGTTTAATTTTTGCTTCATCAGACCACAGAACTTTGCTTCAAAAAGTTTCAGGCACATCTAGGTATTTTTTTTTTTCATACTTCATACAGACACTGACTTTTGTGATGAGGCTGTGGGCAATGTTTCGCTCTGACAACTCTTCCTTGCAGGTTATATTTATAGAAACAATGTTGTGTTGAACACTCCAGCATCAACTAGATCCTTCTGCAGATCTTTTATAGTGATGCATTGGGTTTTTAATTTGCATATCACCATGACCTGAAATGACTGATCTGATGTGTCCAATAGGGGTCTGAACTAAGAGAAATGCAATGTTACTGATGAAACAATTTCAAAAGTATACAAACAGGGATTTTCATACATGTACCAATTTCAACAATTATTATTATTATTGTTTATTTGTAAGGCGCCACAAGGTTTCCGCAGCGCTGTACAAGGTACAAACAGTAGACTATACAGGGTAAAACAGTACAGAACAATAAACACAAAGTACCAGTACTTCAGAAACTCCAGGCAGGCAAATACAGTAGAGACGGAGCGGAAGAACAGGTATGGAGACAGGAGGGAAGATGGGCCCTGCTCATACGAGCTTACATCTTTTCTATCATGCACCAAACCTGTTTTACAGACTTTCAACTAAGAAAGTGCTGCTTCCTCTTAAAACAAAACATTTTTAAATTAGAGATGCTCAGGCTCGGTTCCCCGAGAACTGAACACACCCGAACTTAGCAGATCCGAGCCGGCTCAGTACTCGTTTTGAATTCCAAGGGCACTCTTGCGCGCCCTTGGAATTGAAAACGAGACAAAACGTCATTGTTATGTCGTCGGATCTCAGGAGTTTTGGATTCTATAAGTACCGTACTCCCCGACGATCCAGCGCCATTTCACAGAGGGACACAGAAGGGGTAGCACAGCTCTTGGCAGTCTCTAGGGCAGTTGGGCACATCATAGGTAGAAAAGAAAGAGGAGGGGTAGCAGTGTTCTTCAAAGTCTGAAACTGACAGCTGAGTATGTATGCGAAAACATGTGTTTGCCATAATGGGCAACTGTAAAAAATGTATTTTATCTACATAAGGCATTAAGGACAGCCTAATAAATGTTTTTCCAAGGTGATTTTTTTTTTTTTTAAAATCTCCATTTATAATCATAAATGACTATATTATTTACAGGCAACAATAATTGCTTAATATTTTTTTTCTGCGCATATTTCTTTGATTTTATATTCCACATAGGTATTGAAGAGCAGAGTAAACCTACACCCATAGTCAACACTACAGGTATCTTTAGATCCGTTCCTTGTTGACTTCGGGAATATGCAGAGCTGATTTACGTTCCATTTAAAACAAACACACAATGCGCCCAGTATGTGTGCATTAATGACTCAGGCCCTTGGTATTTTACTTGGCAAAGTGTTTACATGCCTCTAAATTTAAGTACTGTGTGGATTTTGCTTTTTTGTGGTGTTACAATTTGACCTTTTGAAGGAGAAGGTAGAAACACTTGTCAATACTTTAACATGTAATGAGCAGCTAAAACCTTGCACAGCATCGTGAAGGTGTATAAAGGGTAAGTGGAACACGTAATTGAAGGCTGTCTAAAACATCAGTGCAGTTGATTCTTTTTTCTATGTGAAGTCCAATACCAAAAGCTATATTGCAACTCTGCTGATAGATTAGGGGTGTGCACTATCTATCTGAATTTTAATAAAAATTTTCTCTGATCAGAAAGTTTAGTGTCAAGAGATTTATTTTACTACATACATTATTTTAAGTTATGAAAGAATGATTCACATCTGTAATAAACAGGCAAATACGTAAACATGTATGAAACAGTAATTTTGGAACATTTTAGTATATAAAAAGGTGCCATTTAAAAAAAACAAAAAAAACAACATTTGTTCCTAAGCAATTTATTTGGGTATTTGGCAACAGTGTACCTACTTCCACATAGTTCAATAACTGTGTCTTGTTACCAAGTTCTATGAGACGAAGATATTGTGAGCCACAAAATAAATAAGTTATATAGGTAAAAATTGAAAAGCACATTCCAATGCAGCAGCATTAACTTAGGAATTCCATATTTATGAAGACGGGAGAGTATGTGACCTGTCCATCATGGAGGATGTAACCTGCATTCATGATTAGTGTGTTAAATCCAGTTATAAGAACATATTCTCTGAGTTTGGAAGTAAATAAATATCTCCCAATTTACAATGATGTCTCTGTATAAACCGTGGTCAGGCCTCAATTTACCTCAATGTAATCACTATGATTCAACAAGCCCACACAATCGACATTAGCAATGTACTCACCATGACTGCACAATTTAAAAACAGGAACCAACAATCATATACATAGGTATCATTTACTTTCAATTTGCTTTTGTTTCTTTTCCAACCATAAAGTGTCAACAATACAGCACTAGAAAGTAAAGCCTAAAATACACTGAATAAGTTTAAAGTAGCAGAGTAAGTTTATTTTCAAGTAGTATGAGAATGAGAAATGTGATTTTGCTAAGCTGACGCCATCTTGTTAGAAGTACACAAAAATCAATTTAGGCAGCATTGTATGGATGGCTGCTTGACGATTTAAGGCAGCATTGTATGGAAGTTCCGTTGCAGACCCAATAGGGATCAGATATCTCTACTCAATTTATACAATCCGCATGATTACTTCATCTCCTTTTTTATTTTGGATCTGGTTTTATTTATTATTTTGGTATCATTTTTTTCTTTTTGCATATTGCTGTGTGGTAATGTCTGCAGACATATTACATTTTTTATTCTTTATGTTATGTGTATAAGTATGCTATTTATCTGGCTTTAGCACATTGTGGTATTCACTTAATTATTGATTGTTTTTTATACTAGCCACATATAAACTCATTTACATTTATTTTCTTTCTTATTCTTATTTTTCTTTTGAGCGCCAGGGAGTGTATCCTATTACCATTTGACGCCATCTTGTTGCCTTATAGCCATTTTGTTCTCTTATAGCTTAAAGACAGATTAGATACTGCTAGCTTGTAAGAGTAATTCATTGTTTGCAAGAACTATGCACATGAACTTGGATGTGGCAGAGAGGAGATAAACCAACTCCCCCCTGGGGATTATTCCTGTGTGAAAATGAGAGAATGTACCAAGAACTGTGTAGGGGAAGCATGAGTGGTTAAAACCTTTTGGGGTGTAGTTTTCTGTAACACGTGATTTTGTGCTGTAGAGATATGGACTTGTAACTAATAAAGCAGAGCTAAATGTAAACGCAGAACTTACTGTGTATTTAATTCTCTCCAGCTGATGAGCTCATAAACTGATAAACTGACACTTACAGGTGAACAATCTGATTTAGATTAGACACATGTGTGTATACATTATATATATATATATATATATATATATATATATATATATATATATATATATATATATATATATATAGTGTGTGCGTAAAAAAATATGAAATATATATATATATATATATATATATATATATATATATATATATATATATATATATATATATATATATATATATATATATATATACACACACACACATATACACACACGCTATTCCCCCATGTAGGATAATTTTCAACACCAGTACATGCGACCATGTACCCCCTCACCTTCGTCAAGCAGTCATTGTCTTTATTATTTGGATTTGCCTGGGGAGGGGAACACAGTCTCCTTTGATATCAAAGTATAAAATATTCTCTCCAGTGGCCAAAAATATGGATTACTATAACCCCTCACCATTAGTACTTTGTTTCATTCCTTACACCTCACCTAAACCCAGGTATCCACCTCTGTCCAAAGAAGAGTTCCAACTATTCATCACTACCTCTTGTATTTTCCTCTTGGTAGATCGTTTCTACTCCACTACACAACCTTCTAAACAACCCTCCCCCCACTTCACGCATTACCTCAATCTTCTCCTACTTCCTTTAATCTTTCTCAACCCTTAACTTCAGTTGAGAAGGAGGTAGCCAAAATGGCCTCCTCTCCACTGATACTCTTCTTTAGTTCCGGCATCCCACTGTCTTAGTGTAATTATGTCAATTATAATTGCCTCTCTCAGTGTCAAGGGACTCATCTCCCCTAAAAAGTAATATCTAGTGTTTCAATGATTATGCAAACTTTTCCTCCACAAGTCCCACTTCAAGAGCACAAATCACCCACCTATGTCTTCTAAAATATAGTCCAATGTTTACTTTGCCACCAAAACAAGTCTACTGGAGTAGCAATTCTCCAATGTAATTCCATCCCCTTTCAACTGCTGCTTCTCAGATAGATGACATAAGTAATTGTACTATTTTTTACTGGAATAGTGAGGTTTAGACAAGACACCCTGGCTAATATATAAGTGAAGAAAAATCCCTATACAAATCCCAGAGAGGCTTGGTTCTGGCAATCATAAATCACATCCACCATTGCTACCAATTTGTCCTTTCACTTCCACTCAAAGACCCTTAACAAGTAAAAGAGAGATAGATGTATATGACATTTAGGTGCCTCTCAACCTCTCTTCATGTGATTACACATTTTATTTTTGCCTACTTGAGGATAAATATACTTGTTAGATGGAACTAAAGGACATAAATGTCCCATGCTGAAACACCATAAAAGTTATGGCCTGATCAGTCAGTCCAAGTGGTAGGTTCTCTTGGATGCTCAATGATAAACTAATAAAAATGTTGTAATTTCAATTAGAAATGTAGGAGATCATTTCAGACTACTACTACAATAACAATATGGGAGACCCACTAGGATGAAGAGGGTAAATAATGCACCACAACTCTTACTACAAAAGGCAATAAAATTGCCTCATTGAAGACTTAATGACAAAAGACCACCTATTTCTTCACTTCATTAAGACACTATACTATAACCCCCACCCCACATTACAGTAATTCTCAAGTGAGTATAGATTGTAATTGGTACTCCTGCTCACATCCCCACGCCTCAGTCATTTTTAAGTAGTGAACTGAATGAATTTGTTGGATCTCTATTACAGAACTGACTGAATGCCTGGAAAAATGTCTGCATGGAGAAGCCCCTGGGACTGAGAAAAGTTAATGACTTACATCACTGTAGTCTTCGACATACAACACTTAATCCATGATTATCCCTTCTCAAATTAAACAATACAAAATTTCCTAGCAAGTCTTACTTTTGACAAACTACCAAAATATTATGTGACAATCTCTTTAACAATGTTGATTGTAAATAGAGTTAATGAACAGATCCTTTATTGTTTGAGAAGAACAATAATTATTAACACCTGGGGAGCCGAAGATTTAATGTGCTGTATTATCACAGCAGAAAGCTCTAATATTGCAAAAGCACTGAAATATACATGAGTATACTTTGAAAGAGTCTGTGGATATTAAATATCTTGGATGATAAAGAGCTGCATTTCAAGCAGTAAATACAATTGAATATTGCAACGAGGTAGCATCTATCATTATACAGACTATTTAATGTAGTGGTGAAAGCAGAAGGAAAGTAGAGCAGGGGCTGGTGGAAAATAACATTTTTGTTGTTTTTGGGTGGTGGACCAATAGCAACATTTTAAGCTTTTTAATACCTTAGCCAACATAGCAAGATGTTGATTTTGAACTATAGCTGTCCGATATGTAGCCAATCCTCCTTCTTCCAGACTGGGAAATAGATAGTACAGGTGGACACTGTAATGCAAACAAATGATGGAAAATCAAAGCCAGCAAAATATAAAATGAAATCAGTTGGTAAAAATGATCAAACTGCTTTGTGATTGGAATCAATAGGCATTAGCATTTATGTGTGTTGTAGAATATACATAGATTGCAGCCAGATATTATTCATTATTAATCCATCACTTCTACTGCATTGTACTTAAATAAACACAGGTTGAAGTCAGTTGTCAGGAGAGTGAAATGTAGATCAATGAGTTATATCCAAAGCAGAAACTTGAGTGGTGTCAAATGCTTTTCTGGAGAAGAATTACTCCAGCACCAGCAAATCAGATTCATTTTCTCTTTTCAATAATAAGCAGAGAGAAAGATACAAGGTGAATATATTCAAAGCCAGAGTATGGTGTTTCTCAAAGAACAATACATTATGAAAATAAAGGATATAAGAAAACCAATTAAAAGCATAAAAGAACACTTGAACCTTGCACAATACATGTTTGTATATATAATGAAACGCCAAGCATGAACTAACTTTTATATAAAGGTATGTTTCACACCACAATCTTCTCTTCATCAGTCTCTTCAGAGGACCCTTTTTCTGCCACTATCAAACTCTGTCTATGGCTTCCCTTAACATCCCAAAACTACCTCTATCACATGCCTTTCTGTTCTCCCTTACACAATCAAACAATTAGAGGGACCAAAATCTCACAAACAATCAGCACACATCTCCCGAAATACTATGTGCTACTGTACATATTCTGGTGATATGACTGCCTCTACCCAATACAATATGTGCTTTAAACTCCACCTTAAAATGAAGCAATCCGAAGAATTGCTGTAGTGAGTTCAGTGAGGCCAAAGTATATGTCCTTTACACATACATTTGCAAATGTTACCAACAGTTCTTATATATATATATATATATATATATATATATATATATATATATATATAACAAATGATGACAATAACAGTGGCGCTTATTACAGAATTGAAAATAATTATAGATAAAGTGGGTTAAAAATATATTTTAATCTTTTTAAAATTGCACTACCAGATAGTAAAATATGGTAGTGCAGGGTCCTCTGTCCTCTTCCCCTAGCTATTTTAATTCTAAAGCTGGTAGTGCAGTTTTACACTTAAGAAAACGAAATGCACTTAACCCTGGTGGTCTAGTGGATACGGTGGAAGATGAAGACGGTGGAGTCAGAGGTGGTACCAGAGGGTCCCAGTAACTGGTGGACCAGTGGCAGCAGCCCCTAGTAGATCCAGCGACGATTGGCTCTGCAGGGTCACAGAGTGAAATAACACCAAAAAGATCCAATTGAATCCAGAAGGCATGTTTCTTCCTGGGAGCACTAGGAGGCAAAGCATTACACTACAGTTCCAGTAGCAGCACCTGGGATCTGGTTGCTAGCTTCCTGCAGCTAAATTTGGCTTGGAGGCACCACTAGAACCCAGGACACAAGCCCTATAAGTCACAGCCCAGAATTAGTGGTAGCGTGTGGACCGGGAATGAGGTGTGGTTAACAGAGTATAATTTAATCTGCTCCCTCGTGTCATACGAAGGGGTCAGCCTGGATAGGCTAAACGGTAAGGTACCTGGTTCATCCCCCTTCAGGTGTGTGAAATCTGTATGAAAGACAAGCTTAAAGACATTCATGTCTGTTCCTGGGATATGAGCTAACATTCTCATCCATCCCCTGGCTGTCCTGTATTGAACCCAGAGACCTAACTCAATGAATTGCCAGATATCAAGTAGTCCTGATCCAAAGTATGCGGTCAAAAGGATCCATCCATCCAGGAAAAAGGAGCTGCAGCAGATACCACAATACCTAGAAGCTGTTCCATGTGCCAATGAAAGAGCATGGTGGCAGTGATACCTACATCTGTGCGCAGTTCATACTTGTAGTTGGAGACTGGCTAGTTTGGCCAAGTGGTGTCTATAGTAGTGGTCCGTAAGTTACGGGTGTCAGGAGAACCCCATAAACTAGCAGCCCACTGACATAGTGGCAGAGTAAGGCCATTCGGTCACATATACAAATGATCATGCTGATAACAGTTGCCGAGAAAGACTACAAACGTGCTTTCAGCATTGCTCTTTTTCTTCCATGTATTAGACAATGAATAAATAAATGTTTGGATGTTTGTCAATGTGACCCTGTCACCTGAACAAAGGGCAAAAAAATCAGAAATTTTAGCAAGGAATAGACCGATTTGTTGTCCCTCTAGCTGAGTAGGAAAAGATTCTGCCATTTTCATCACTGGGGCTAAATGCAATTAGCAGAAGGGTGAAAGAAGCTGCAGGTCTCATCTAAATCATGCAATGAAACCCAGACTAGAGTGCAATGGGAATTTTGTTTTTAGCATTTTCTGCCCTAAAGCCATGAAAGATGTGGCATAACCGTTACCCCCTTAGGGGTGTTAAAGTTAAACAATTAGATGAAGGTGGTAATTGATATTTTCTACACACCACAATCAGTTGCAATGAGATTAGTAAGCAATCGAATAATTGTTATTGCAAATAACAACATGCAAATAAGTTTAATCTATTTATTTGGGTTTCATATAAAATAATGTGGTGAAAAGGCTAAAATATGTTCTAAACTTACAAATTACATTGAGATTAGTATCTATCTGTTCGCAATTGCATGAGAACGTTTCCAGTGCTATTTATGTCGCGTTCACACTTTGCGAATGCTAGTTAAATAACATTTCTTTTAAAATACTAACAGCCAACTTACAAGGATCATAAAAAAACAGTTTAAACTGGTCTAGGGGTGGGAATCTGAAGTAAGGACATCTGAGATTCCTAAGAACAAGGACCAGAGGAGTCCACCAATGTCACATTGACTACCTGAGAGTGCAAGACCCTTCACCCAATGAATGAAGACCTTACAATTATAACTGTGTCACTGTGATGTCATAACTTTTACAATTGTAGTGTATAGATTGTTCACCTCTGGCTTCAGACCCCAGAGAGTTCTGACTGAGGCTTGAGTTGGTGCCAATGATCGCACGCGTATGTATACCAAACTTTGCCTTGTTATTCTTTGCTAATAAATGCTTTGTACTTTGGAACCACAGCAATCGCATCAGAGAAATTTTATTACAGACGATAATTACGGACGTAACAGTGATTCAAGAAGTGTTATGTGAAATGTAAATTTAACGCTTGATCCATCTTTATGTGCTTATTGGTTGCAGTAAATTCATACTGACTTAGGATACAACTTCCCCATTTGGCTGTGATTTGATAATAAGTGACATTAGTGGGGAACTAGACAAAACTATTGATTACATAATTAAAAAGGAGTTCCTTAATTATATTTTATATCTAATATCTTGAGAGGCTTAAATTTTGTTCAACTGGCTCAGTAGTACACATGTATTTTTTAAGTATCAAATAAACACCATTGGACTTTCTAAGGTGTCACTGTAAAATTGCAGATGGCATTAAAACTTGCTGGGACAGATAAATTAGAACAAAACTAGGTTGTGTTATGTTTATGTGGTATAGGGTTAGATAAGCATTAAAATATGCTATAACCGGCAACGACCATGAGCCCTGCCAGAATTTGGAATACCTGTCCTGCCTGCCTTCACTGGCTGACTTATTGTTTTCCAATACAATTATTGGATCCTTCATAATCAAAGACAAAATATATAGAGGACCAAACAAAAATCCCACATCGTTGTGAAATGAATTAAATATTTTACAATCTTACATTTATACCAGAAGAGGATCTAAGAAGTATGGCTATTTTGTGCTGTTATCTTGACAGCAAAGATATTCAAGTGACTTGGCACAAAGCATTGAATATGAACAACATTTGTCTGTGTATATTGACAGAAAAATAACCCATATTGTTTTAGGGAGTTAGTGAATATGTACAAATGGAAAGGGATTGGAGTAGTAAAGGTGAAAAAAGAAATTTGCAAAATTAAGGAAAATATAAACCAAAATGGAGACTAGAGTAGAACTTCAAATATCCTTTGCCTGTGTGATATAGTGGGAATGGGTGTAGTAGCATTGAGGTCAATATTTAGAGGATCAACACAAATACACAGTTAAAAAGAAAAAAAACTAAGATACTATATATGTAGTATAAATACAGCACATATAAAAAAAATCTACAATCTGTACAGACAAGGTCAATAGGATTTCTGGACAGGTAGAAAACAGAGTTTCAATGCTAGAACGAACTATAGAGAACACCCTACTTTCTCCCTGACTGGGGCAGGGGCAGCAGATGACTCCCAGAGAGTGACCCCGTGACTACAGAAAACAAATAAAAGAACAAGTATATACAAAGTCCAATCCCTAAAGGACTAAATGGGGTGATGACCTCAATGGTCCCATGCTACAGATAGGACATGAAACGTTATTATAGGATGGATGTAGTCTTTAATCTGGGGGGAAAAGAAAAAAAAAAAAAGAGTGCATGCTTAGCAAGATATCACTGTATTTTGTCTATGGTTAGTACTAAACTGGAGAAGTTTGCAGAATAAATGTATTAAATATTTATAGATGAATATCTTCATGTTGCCGTTTGATATCTAACCTATGTTTTTGATAATATTGAATGATATGATTTTTATAGATTTCAATTAATTTAAGCCTTAATTTTAGATGCTTTTAATACTATTTAGAAAACAGTATTTAATAAAATATAAATATATATTAAGTGATATGTCTTTGTAATTTCCTAGATGATAAAAACATCTAAAATTAGGGCTCTGCGTCACTCACCTCTCTCATGTCACACACATGGAACATTTTAAATGTTTTAGGGGTCTGTCTATGGAGAATTAGAAATATTCATATATGCTGTCAAATTAACTATATATTGGGGAGTGTCTCTTCCCAAAATAAAATTCAAGTAACTATATAAGCTCATACTCAAGTAAAGATAAGCAAGTGTTTAATTAAAATAAAATAAAAAATTCAGAATAAAGTGTTGTAGTCTGTTGTGACCACAAATAGCGAATACATATGCTGAGAAAAGAATCAAGCTACACTTGTCTATTGCCAAAACACAATTTCTCCACTAACTCTGATCTGTGACTAAGAGTTCTGGCTCTGTGAGAAAACAACAGAGGACTTTTCACATTGATTGGTGTATTGAGGGATACACCGCCTTTGTTCATTTTTTTTTTATATATTATTATATATTTATGGATTCATCATCATCATCCATTATTTATATAGCACCACTAATTCCGCAGCACTGTACAGAGAACTCATTCACATCAGTCCCTGCCCCATTGGGGCTTACAGTCTAAATTCTCTAACACACACACATAGACAGACTAGGGTCAATATGTTAGCAGCCAATTAATCTACTAGTATATTTTCGGAGTGTGGGAGGAAACTGGAGCACCCGGAGGAAACCCACGCAAACACAGGGAGAACATACAAACTCCCCACAGATAAGGCCTTGGTTGGGAATTGAACTCATGACCCCAGTGCTGTGAGGCAAAATTGCTAACCACTAAGCCACCGTGCTGCCCATTTAGCAATTTGTGGTCAGACAGATGATACAACACTTTACTCTAAATTTTCTGTTTTACACTAATTACACCATACTTATCTTTGCTTCCATCTGACATCTTGTATATATATAGTTAACTTATATGAAACACACAGAGGGGGGGGTACTAATTACCGGGGACCGGGAACGCACTGCAGACCAACAACTTTTTTTTCTCCTCTTCTTTAATTTTTTTTCTTTAACTTGTCGGGAGGGGCGCAGCCAAATGGGAGAAAAGGCGGACCTAATCGGACCTACCCGTTCACCAATGGAGACAGTCAGCCTGGCATAAAATCAGACTGTGGCTAGGCTGCCTGTCATTAAAGAACTCGGCCACGAAGCTATCAGTCTGGAGAGAATGGATGGCAGCAGGTAAGTACAAGTGGCCGATGGGGGAGTTATACTTGCCTGGCATTGTATATGTATGTATGTTTGTATATATGGGCAGCACTGCTATCAAAATTGACCCTAGTCTGTGTGTGTGTGTGTGTGTGTGTGTGTGTATTAGGGAATTTAGATTGTAAGCTCCAATGGGGCATGGACTGATGTGAATGAGCTCTCTGTATCAGTGGCGCTATATAAATAAATGGTGATGATGATGATATATGGCAGTGTGTGTGCATAATTTTATATATATATATATATATATAGAGTCAATATCGATAATTCTGGCGCTCAGTTCACGATTGTATCGGTAATAGTCCAATGTGAATTCACACCCAGACACCTTCTTCAAACAAAGTGCCAGCCTCCCTTCAAATTCGGATGGTAAAGCTGCCGGCAAATATAAAATATAAAACAGCAGGGAAAGGCGCCCATGGTGTACTATTTTTAGAAATTGTGATTCCAAAACAAGGGTGTGTGCATATGCGTGCCAGATAACTTCTTAAAAAACTGCCAGTCAGTATATTAAGCCTCAGAATAGGTACAAGCCTGGGGTAAGATTCAAATGGCAATAAATAACATAGAGATAAGAAATATACAAAATATAACCTATATAAATATAATATAAAAAATACATATAGATAAAAACAAAGTATAAAAAATATAAAATATAACATATATAAAATATAAACCTGGGAACTGTATTCATAAAAAGGGGGCTATTTCATACCCCTCGTTAAGACCAGATGGGGCTAGAGTGCTAAGTCGGAATATCCAAAACATCTCTCTCTTGGATAATTTAGTTTGGATATCTCCCCCTCTAGGTCCCAAAGACACATGTTCGATCCCCTTAAAAGTAATGTAGTTGGGGTTTGCATTATGTTTATGCATAAAGTACTTTATGCATAAAGTACTTTACTCTATTTTTAATATTCCGAACATGTTCTTGTATCCTTAACATCAGAGGTCTTTTAGTTTTTCCCACATTTGTGAATCCGCAGGAACATTCTAACAGGTAAATCACTGAGGATGTTTGGCAATTCATACATTGTTTGATAGTATACTTAGCGCTATTATTAAAATTATAGAACACCTTTCTGTCTGAACTCACATATTTGCAGATATTACAGTGATTACACTTAATGAAACCATTAAAATCAAGAAATGTTTTGTTAGTATCGTTACATATTTCAGGAAGCATGCTAGGGGCCAAGATGTCTTTTAACTTCTTACTCTTTCTGAACTAAATATCTGGTTTGTCTGGTAAGATATTTACCAGTATAGGATTCATTCTTAGAATCTCCTAGCGTTTATTAATTGTAGATCTTATTCTGTTCTCACAACAATTATTAGTTGGTAATAAAAGGAACATTGTCTTTTTTCTTTTCCTTTATACCTCAAAATATATATATATATATATTCTACTATATAAATGCCTAGTGGCGTGTGTGGAAAAAAACAAACCAAGCTGCAGCGCCACCTGCTGGGCAGAGTTATACACTGACCTATATATTTCTTGAAGGAGACGTGACAGTTGGGAGTGGTTGGTGGTTGCCGGGGGTGACAGTGGGGAGTTTTTAAAAATGATGAGGTGTCGACATGTGGACAAAACCACGTTAAAAAAGGGCGCTTGCGTCGGGAAGTAACGCTCTTCCCCCGAGGAGGCCTGGGCTAGGCCCAAATGCATGACAAGAACCTTTTTAACACCTTAAGTAGCTTGATTTGACTAGAATGCATGAGTATCATGCACGGGTTAACTTGTGTATATATATATATATATATATATATATATATATATATATATATATATATATATATATATATATATATTTGTGGTCAGCTGTATTTCTGTATTCCACTATAGTGATAAAGTGATCTCTTCTTGTAAGTTTAACGGTTTTCTCAATCTGTCCATTTGACTGCGGATGTATAGGGGTAGATATCCAGTTAAAAACAAAACCTTCCAATGCCTCATTCTGCTGAGATTCCTGTTGAAGGTCAGGAACTTTCTTTACAGAAAGCAATATACCTGCAGCGTGTCAAATAATTTTTTTCACATGATCTCAATTATTGCCGCTATTTTACCTGGAGACCACCAACTTGAGATGGCGGACACCAGGTTGCCCTCTGCATTGCCTGGCGGACACCAGGTTGCCCTCTGAATTGCCTGGCGGACACCAGGGTGCCCTCTGCATTGCCTGGCGGACACCAGGGTGCCCTCTGCATTGCGTGGCGGACACAAGGGTGCCCTCTGTATTGCGTGGCGGACACAAGGGTGCCCTCTGTATTGCGTGGCAGACACAAGGGTGCCCTCTGTATTGCGTGGCAGACACAAGGGTGCCCTCTGCATTGCGTGGCAGACACAAGGGTGCCCTCTGTATTGCGTGGCGGACACCAGGGTGCCTCCTTATTCTCTATATTTTCTGTGGTCATTTATTGCTCTGCTTTTCATATTTAATGTACCTATACATTTTCCAAACAGGTCCCAACATGCCAGGATCCAGACATGAATCTAGTACCAGGTTGTGAAAGCTGCAATAACAGGTAGGTGAGAGCAACATTATTTTAACATCACATGATCTCAATTATTGCCGCTATTTTACCTGGAGACCACCAACTTGAGATGGCGGACACCAGGGTGCCCTCTGCATTGCGTGGCGGACACCAGGGTGCCCTCTGCATTGCCTGGCGGACACCAGGGTGCCCTCTGCATTGCCTGGCGGACACCAGGGTGCCCTCTGCATTGCCTGGCGGACACCAGGGTGCCCTCTGCATTGCGTGGCAGACACCAGGGTGCCCTCTGCATTGCCTGGCGGACACCAGGGTGCCCTCTGCATTGCCTGGCGGACACCAGGGTGCCCTCTGCATTGCCTGGCGGACACCAGGGTGCCCTCTGCATTGCCTGGCGGACACCAGGGTGCCCTCTGCATTGCCTGGCGGACATCAGGGTGCCCTCTGCATTGCCTGGCGGACACCAGGGTGCCCTCTGCATTGCCTGGCGGACACCAGGGTGCCCTCTGTATTGCGTGGCAGACACAAGGGTGCCCTCTGTATTGCGTGGCAGACACAAGGGTGCCCTCTGCATTGCGTGGCAGACACAAGGGTGCCATCTGTATTGCGTGGCAAACACAAGGGTGCCTCCTTATTCTCTATATTTTCTGTGGTCATTTATTGCTCTGCTTTTCATATTTAATGTACCTATACATTTTCCAAACAGGTCCCAACATGCCAGGATCCAGACATGAATCTAGTACCAGGTTGTGAAAGCTGCAATAACAGGTAGGTGAGAGCAACATTATTTTAATACATAATATGTCATGTCTCAAGAGGCAAAACCACACTCAATGTTGGCCACACCCCTATTACTATGTGACCATGCCTCTCTTCAACTGTACCGTCGCGCAGCGACAGCACACATCCCCTCTCCTAGAATGCGTGGATGGGGGTGGGGGGCAAAAAGTTGATGTACCAGGGCCCCAAATTCCTCTTGGCGGCCCTGGGGACACACACACGGGACACACAAAGACAAACACATAGACAGACACATAGGTGCATTAGCTTTAATTTTACATTATGTCTTTATTATTGACTAAGTGGTGGACATTTTTCTGTAGACCAAAATGCACTAATGTCTGTGTAAATAGCTCACCCACTATGGCCTCTGAATTGGAGACAAATTTGATTGCGACAATCACCAAATGGTGAGTTAGACTAAGCAGAGAAGTGTCGGAAGTCATAACATTGTATACTGGCCCACTTCGACCATTATTCAAAAGTAAAATATCAGCAACAAACTATAGCTATAACCCACTATGTACAGAATAAATTCTGTTACAATAAAAAATTGTTCCAATGAATACATTAATGTATTAACTAAGCCTGGAGCCCCTGACGATCCCATACTCGTCCCTTATGTTTGATGATAAAAACTATTGCCAAATTAACGTCTAAGCAGTTTAGAATCAAGTAAATCTAATAATTAGAGATATAACAGTAAAGCAGAGCTTCCATTGCAGAATACATTATTTCCACTTGTGGAAGCAGGGCCTGATCAACCATTAGGCTGATCAGGCTGCAGCCTGGGTCCGTAGGGGGCGCAACGCCGGCACAATTAGCAAGCTTTTTTTTTTTTTAAAAAAATCTAAAAATATTACTACTTAAAATGTCCGGCGCTGTCTCCTCCTTTATCGACCACCCCTGGTCTCAAGGGGGCAGTCTCAGCTGTCAGTGTATTCAATTACACTGATACAGGCAGCTAACAGCAAATCCGATGCTGTTAGCTGCCCTGACAGTGCAGCTGCGGTGCTAAGCATAGTGTGGTCATGTGAGATGATCACATGACCACACTTGCTGCTCTGATAGGGCAGCTAACAGCATGGGATGTGCTGTTAGCTGCCTGACAAGAAGACAGAAGTGCCGAACACAAGTTAAGTTCTGTCTGTTAAATATCAGGGGGGAGGAGGAGGAAGATGACTGGGGTGGGGGGTTGAGGAAGTAGCTGGGGGGGTTAATTAAGTGACTGGGGGGGGGTTAATGAAATGACTAGAAGGGGGGGTTAGTGAAGTGACTAGAAGGGGGGGTTAGTAAAGTGACTGGAAGGGGATGGGTTAATGAATTAACTGGGGTGGTTAATGATTTGGCTAGGGTGGGTTAATGAATTGACTAGGGGGGTGAGCCAATGAGTGGGTGGTTGATGAAGTGAATGGTGAGGGTCATAAACTTTCTGGTAGGGGTTGATAAAAATGGCAGGGGGGATGTAGTGGATGGCTGAAACACCTTGTGGGGGCATGATCTCTGTATTGCGTGACGATGACTAGAATGCTAAATACTAGACAGTCAGGGTTGGTAGATGTTCGTATAAGATTGTAAATAAACTTCATATATTTTATTGTCTATATCTGTACTAGGGGGTTGTTTTATATTGTCATAATGGAATGATGTAAGCTTGCGAACAGGGTTCTCTTAACTCTCGGTCTGTGTGTATTACCCAGTATTGTCTTATTAATGTTTGTTCCCGATCGTAAATGCGCTACGGAATTTGCTTACGCTATATCAATAAAGGTTGATGATGTGTTTGAATCATTCAGGGATTGTTAAAATTTTGCACTATATATATATATATATATATATATATATATATATATACACATACATACATACATACACACACACGCACGTGTACACTTACACATGCACACACACATACATATATATTTCTAAATATATTTATTCACACTGGTTTTGGGGGGGGGGGGGGGGGGGAATGGTGTGGTGGCCTAGGGCGGCCCGTGTAGATGGGATATAAATTACCTTTATACCTCCTATATGCAAACAGAAAAAGTAAACTTAATTAGATTATTCTGGCAGTTTTTTTAATGTTATCAAGTGACTGTAAGAAAGCTGTAGTACATTTAAAGCATGTAGGAATATCTACCTCATTTTGAGCAAATGAAAAGACTACAGAATAAGTTAATAGTTGGAGTTTTGAACCAATGCCTGAAATTATAGTCTAACTAACCTTTTATGCACCTTAGGTAATAGATACACAATAGATGTACAGTGTTGTTCTGTAATAAGACAATTTGTAGTAAGTTTATCAATATCATCATTATTTATTTATATAGCGCCAACATATTCCGTAGCGCTTTACAATTGGGGACAAACATAATAAACTAATAAACAAACTGCGTAAAACAGACAAAGAGGTGAGAAAGCCCTGCTCGCAAGTTTACAATCTATGGGATTAATATCTTATATTGCCTCTTGCACTATATTATCAAGCAAGTGGAATCACTTGATAGTTGTTTATAACTACCAGGTGTGTACAGTTGGCAGTCTGGTGCAGTAACCTTCATTTCAGTTCAACACAGCAACTGCACTCCACTTGTCAGCTTTACAGCTTTATTAATGACTATGGGGTCTATTTATTCCAAATCGTATTTTCTTCACATTAAGAAATGCCTATTTATTAAAATTTTCAAGCCAGGACCGGAGCGTGTCCCGTAGAATAGTCTACAGTAAAGTGATCACAATTGCGATCACTTTACTTATAGCGTTCTTTTTGCTTTCTTTTTTTTTCTTTTTCTCAACGCTTTGCAATAGAAAGCAGGGGAGGAGCGAGAAGCCTGTCAGAAAGGGATTTGAAGATCCATCTCCAGCTAAGCTCTCCTCATAACACAGAACAGTTAAAACCATCTTCAAATATAAATGCTTTCAACAGTGGCTCATGCTTAAAAATGCTTTGTTATTCAGTTAACCACTTGGAAATGGGGACAAAAACATGAGTAAGCTCCAGGGAATACACTTGTGGGTTTTTATGTTAATATAAACAGTAGTCCAGCAGTTTCACTTTTAACAACCTCTACTCTTTATGTAACTCTCTTTTAACTTCTGTAAGACTTTGTGCCCCCCCCCCCCCCCTTTTTTTTTTTTTTAAAAAGGTTTGTGGGTTAAAAACGGGAAGAGAAGAGCAATTAAAGAGGTCTAAGAATGTAGAAAAAGCAGTTAAAAAAGAGAAGTTGATAAGGCAAATAAAATGGGATCAGGTTGAAGTTCAGAAAAAGGGAGAGCATACAAGAAAATAATAATAACAAAAACAGATATATTAAGTACAATGAAAAAAAGGAAATAAAAACAAAGCTGGAAAAAACAAAAGGAAAGGTTGATGTTGCATAAAGCAAGACAAAAGAAAGAAAGGAAGATCCAGGAGGTAGGGGGGCAAAAGTGTGGGCCTATAAGAACAGTACCTTACATTTTTGTTTTCCTTTGTAATCTAAAATGTCAGTCTTTGAAACTGACAGAGACAAAATAAAGGAGGTCTTAGCCACATGATAGAGACGAAGGAGGACTAGTAAGTCAGGTATGACATGAACCATAACAGGGAAGTGTCATTTATGTCATTAGAGTGTTAGAGAAGTTGGCGATAAACCATGTTAAAAGTTGAAGGTCTGCGTATCTGAATGACGTTGAACTTTGAGACAATAGTCAGAAAGAACAAATTCATATTCCAGATGGTTTATTTTGAATGGAACAAATGGAGCTAGAATGTGGAAAGCATATTGCTTGTTAAAACATGGGAGACATAAGCTAATTTATTTATTTTTTACAAGTTTTTGAATGTTTCAAAAGGTAATTGCTGAATCCTCAGGCACGATGAATTAAACCTCAGCTAGAACATGCTGCACATAAGGCTTTTCTATCTTCTAATCCCCTCCGATGTGTATTCCCATACAACTAATCTCACTTGTAAACAAGCTTTTCACTTCAGGTTAGGAAATACAAGATCAGAGATAAATCACAGCAAGGAGAGGTGACAAACATTTTGAAATAATCGTCCTTTTTCCTACAAATTGGACTCAAGCTCTGGAAGCTGCCTATCTGTTCCAGGCAAGCTGATCCCTTCAAGAGGGAGGAGAGGAGAGAAATAAAATAAAAAATAAAAAAGGCATTTGACACGACAGTCACGCTGGATTTCATTCTGTAATCTTACATTTTGAGCCCATCAGCACTGTAAAAGACTTCAAAGGAAGCCACGTATCTTAAGAGGGATGTTACAGGCTACGAGCACAGAAACATGCCCTGTGTTTATCAAAAATAAATATGACCGTGTTTTACTGGCGTAGTAAAGTACAATTAAAGACAGTTTTAAACATAAACATGTTGCTAATCGTGGCTGCACTATGTGTATCAGACATGTGTAACTCTGAGCCGTTCCTTGATGCTAGTTGCACCACCATGTGACCCATGATCTGCCATGCTGCACTCTCTTGAGGAGCAGACATGCCTGGTGCTCCAGAGAGTGCAACAGTATAACATGAAATTATTAAGAAATTAGACTGAGTACAGAAACACCAAGAGTGGAAAGTGTGACTCCAACCTGGTATTCAATGGAGCAAATTGAAATGAAAAAAAAAAAAAATAGAAACTGCCTCTCAAGTTTGTGTTTCCTTCTGAAATTTTCTCCACTGCTTTAATTTTTTACGGTGAAACCCGCTGTTGACTCCTTATTACAGAGAAATATAGGCATTACAACTATTTTTTTCCTCCTCACAGGTTATTCCTGCAAGTCTTTACAATCATTTCATAAATCAGATCTAAAATTGTACTTTAGAAAGTTCTGCAGTATTTGTTTCTTGTTTATATGTCAGATGCAAGCAAAAAGCACAAACTATTGTATATACTGTCGTATTTCTTAGTGCGAATTCCAAGGTTAGGTTGTCTGCTATGTCAGGGAAAGCGATTAAACATATCCTAAATTCTGCAAGAGTATTAAAAAAAAGTTGCAGATGCTAGAAACACTGGCAAATACATTTATTTTATTGTCCTTACAATGCAATAGAAGGGCATTCAGAAATTGCATTTATATGAGTAAATTGCACACAGAATATGCATTTAACCAGGAACAGTGAAATTCATATAACCAGAATGGAGATCTATGATAAGCTGGTTTTGGGGCTAGTAACAAAAATTCCATACGGATATTGATGAAAATGCAAATGCAGTTATAAAATTGCTAGTGCCTGGTACAGCTATA